>NW_027611694.1:1200000-1701000 GCF_964261635.1 Lissotriton helveticus | reverse complement strand
ATTAGAGAGCACCTCACGCTTACCCAGCAGTCTTCTACATGTGCTGCTGAGGAGTGTGTAAAAGAGTTCGGGTTTATTAGAGAGCACCTCACGCTTACCCAGCAGTCTTCTACATGTGCTGCTGAGGAGAGTGTAAAAGAGTTCGGGTTTATTAGAGAGCACCTCACACTTACCCAGCAGTCTCCTACATGTGCTGCTGAGGAGAGTGTATATGAGGTTGGGTTTATTAGAGAGCACCTCACGCTTACCCAGCAGTCTCCTACATGTGCTGCTGAGGAGAGTGTAAATGAGGTTGGGTTTATTAGAGAGCACCTCACGCTTACCCAGCAGTCTCCTACATGTGCTGCTGAGGAGAGTGTAAAAGACTTTGGGTTTATTAGAGGGTGCTTCACGTTCACCCATCAGTCTCCTACATGTGCTGCTGCGGAGAGTGTAAAAGACTTTGGGTTTATTAGAGAGTGCCTCACGTTCACCCATCAGTCTCCTACATGTGCTGCTGCGGAGAGTGTAAAAGAGTTCGGGTTTATTAGAGAGCACCTCACGCTTACCCAGGAGTCTCCTACATGTGCTGCTGAGGAGAGTGTAAATGAGATTGGGTTCATTAGAGCGCCTCACGCTCACCCATCAGTCTCCTACATGTGCTGCTGAGGAGAGTGTAAATGAGGTTGGGTTTATTAGAGAGCGCCTCACGCTCACCCAGCAGTCTCCTACATGTGCTGCTGGAGCGTGTAAATGAGGTTGAGTTTATTAGAGAGCACCTCACGCTCACCCAGCAGTCTCCTACATGTGCTGCTGTGGAGAGTGTAAAAGACTTTGGGTTTATTAGAGAGTGCCTCACGTTCACCCATCAGTCTCCTACATGTGCTGCTGAGGAGAGTGTAAATGAGGTTGGGTTTATTAGAGAGCACCTCACGCTTACCCAGCAGTCTCCTACATGTGCTGCTGAGGAGAGTGTAAATGAGGTTGGTTTATTAGAGAGCACCTCACGCTTACCCAGCAGTCTCCTACATGTGCTGCTGAGGAGAGTGTAAATGAGGTTGGGTTTATTAGAGAGCGCCTCACGCTCACCCAGCAGTCTCCTACATGTGCTGCTGAGGAGAGTGTAAAAGAGTTCGGGTTTATTAGAGAGCACCTCACGCTTACCCAGCAGTCTTCTACATGTGCTGCTGAGGAGTGTGTAAAAGAGTTCGGGTTTATTAGAGAGCACCTCACGCTTACCCAGCAGTCTTCTACATGTGCTGCTGAGGAGAGTGTAAAAGAGTTCGGGTTTATTAGAGAGCACCTCACGCTTACCCAGCAGTCTCCTACATGTGCTGCTGAGGAGAGTGTATATGAGGTTGGGTTTATTAGAGAGCACCTCACGCTTACCCAGCAGTCTCCTACATGTGCTGCTGAGGAGAGTGTAAATGAGGTTGGGTTTATTAGAGAGCACCTCACGCTTACCCAGCAGTCTCCTACATGTGCTGCTGAGGAGAGTGTAAATGAGGTTGGGTTTATTAGAGAGCACCTCACGCTTACCCAGCAGTCTCCTACATGTGCTGCTGAGGAGAGTGTAAAAGACTTTGGGTTTATTAGAGGGTGCCTCACGTTCACCCATCAGTCTCCTACATGTGCTGCTGCGGAGAGTGTAAAAGACTTTGGGTTTATTAGAGAGTGCCTCACGTTCACCCATCAGTCTCCTACATGTGCTGCTGCGGAGAGTGTAAAAGAGTTCGGGTTTATTAGAGAGCACCTCGTGCTTACCCAGGAGTCTCCTACATGTGCTGCTGAGGAGAGTGTAAATGAGGTTGGGTTTATTAGAGAGCGCCTCACGCTCACCCAGCAGTCTCCTACATGTGCTGCTGAGGAGAGTGTAAATGAGGTTGGGTTTATTAGAGAGCGCCTCACGATCACCCATCAGTCTCCTACATGTGCTGCTGAGGAGAGTGTTAATGAGGTTGGGTTTATTAGAGAGCGCCTCACGCTCACCCAGCAGTCTCCTACATGTGCTGCTGAGGAGAGTGTAAATGAGATTGGGTTCATTAGAGCGCCTCACGCTCACCCATCAGTCTCCTACATGTGCTGCTGAGGAGAGTGTAAATGAGGTTGGGTTTATTAAAGAGCGCCTCACGCTCACCCAGCAGTCTCCTACATGTGCTGCTGGAGCGTGTAAATGAGGTTGAGTTTATTAGAGTGCCTCACGCTTACCCAGCAGTCTTCTACATGTGCTGCTGAGGAGAGTCTAAAAGACTTTGGGTTTATTAGAGAGTGCCTCACGCTTACCCAGCAGTCTCCTACATGTGCTGCTGAGGAGAGTGTAAATGAGGTTGGGTTTATTAGAGAGCGCCTCACACTCACCCAGCAGTCTCCTACATGTGCTGCTGAGGAGAGTGTAAATGAGGTTGGGTTTATTAGAGATCACCTCATGCTTACCCAGGAGTCTCCTACATGTGCTGCTGAGGAGAGTGTAAATGAGGTTGGGTTTATTAGAGAGCGCCTCACGTTCACCCAGCAGTCTCCTACATGTGCTGCTGAGGAGAGTGTAAATGAGGTTGGGTTTATTAGAGAGCGCCTCACACTTACCCAGGAGTCTCCTACATGTGCTGCTG
This sequence comes from Lissotriton helveticus, assembly GCF_964261635.1. NCBI lineage: Eukaryota > Metazoa > Chordata > Amphibia > Caudata > Salamandridae > Lissotriton > Lissotriton helveticus. The sequence continues at coordinate 1,698,412 of NW_027611694.1, read as the reverse complement.
AGAAGAGTGTAAATGAGGTTGGGTTTATTAGAGAGCACCTCACGCTTACCCAGCAGTCTTCTACATGTGCTGCTGAGGAGAGTGTAAATGAGGTTGGGTTTATTAGAGAGCGCCTCACGCTTACCCAGGAGTCTCCTACATGTGCTGCTGAGGAGAGTGTAAATGAGGTTGGGTTTATTAGAGAGCACCTCACGCTTACACAGCAGTCTCCTACATGTGCTGCTGAGGAGAGTGTAAATGAGGTTGGGCTTATTAGAGAGCACCTCACGCTTACCCAGCAGTGTTCTACATGTGCTGCTGAGGAGAGTGTAAAAGAGTTTGGGTTTATTAGAGAGCACCTCCCGCTTACCCAGCAGTCTCCTACATGTGCTGCTGAGGAGAGTGTAAATGAGGTTGGGTTTATTAGAGAGCACCTCACGCTTACCCAGCAGTCTCCTACATGTGCTGCTGAGGAGAGTGTAAATGAGGTTGCTTTATTAGAGAGCGCCCCACGCTTACCCAGCAGCCTCCTACATGTGCTGCTGAGGAGAGTGTAAATGAGGTTGGGTTTATTAGAGAGCGCCTCACCCTTACCCAGCAGTCTCCTACATGTGCTGCTGAGGAGAGTGTAAATGAGGTTGGGTTTATTAGAGAGTGTCTCACGCTTACCCAGCAGTCTCCTACATGTGCTGCTGAGGAGAGTGTAACTGAGGTTGGGTTTATTAGAGAGTGCCTCACGCTCACCCATCAGTCTTCTACATGTGCTGCTGAGGAGAGTGTAAAAGACTTTGGGTTTATTAGAGGGTGCCTCACGTTCACCCATCAGTCTCCTACATGTGCTGCTGAGAAGAGTGTAAATGAGGTTGGGTTTATTAGAGAACGCCTCACGCTCACCCAGCAGTCTCCTACATGTGCTGCTGAGGAGAGTGTAAATAAGGTTGGGTTTATTAGAGAGCACCTCACGCTCACCCAGCAGTCTCCTACATGTGCTGCTGAGGAGAGTGTAAAAGACTTTGGGTTTATTAGAGGGTGCCTCACGTTCACCCATCAGTCTCCTACATGTGCTGCTGCGGAGAGTGTAAAAGACTTTGGGTTTATTAGAGAGTGCCTCACGTTCACCCATCAGTCTCCTACATGTGCTGCTGAGGAGAGTGTAAATGAGGTTGGGTTTATTAGAGAGCGCCTCACGCTCACCCAGCAGTCTCCTACATGTGCTGCTGAGGAGAGTGTAAATGAGGTTGGGTTTATTAGAGAGCGCCTCACGATCACCCATCAGTCTCCTACATGTGCTGCTGAGGAGAGTGTTAATGAGGTTGGGTTTATTAGAGAGCGCCTCACGCTCACCCAGCAGTCTCGTACATGTGCTGCTGAGGAGAGTGTAAATGAGATTTTGTTCATTAGAGCGCCTCACGCTCACCCATCAGTCTCCTACATGTGCTGCTGAGGAGAGTGTAAATGAGGTTGGGTTTATTAGAGAGCGCCTCACGCTCACCCAGCAGTCTCCTACATGTGCTGCTGGAGCGTGTAAATGAGGTTGAGTTTATTAGAGAGCACCTCACGCTCACCCAGCAGTCTCCTACATGTGCTGCTGCGGAGAGTGTAAAAGACTTTGGGTTTATTAGAGAGTGCCTCACGTTCACCCATCAGTCTCCTACATGTGCTGCTGAGGAGAGTGTAAATGAGGTTGGGTTTATTAGAGAGCACCTCACGCTTACCCAGCAGTCTCCTACATGTGCTGCTGAGGAGAGTGTAAATGAGGTTGGGTTTATTAGAGAGCGCCTCACGCTTACCCAGCAGTCTCCTACATGTGCTGCTGAGGAAAGTGTAAATGAGGTTGGTTTATTAGGGAGCACCTCACGCTTACCCAGCAGTCTCCTACATGTGCTGCTGAGGAGAGTGTTAATGAGGTTGGGTTTATTAGAGAGCGCCTCACGCTCACCCAGCAGTCTCGTACATGTGCTGCTGAGGAGAGTGTAAATGAGATTGGGTTCATTAGAGCACCTCACGCTTACCCAGCAGTCTCCTACATGTGCTGCTGAGGAGAGTGTAAAAGACTTTGGGTTTATTAGAGGGTGCCTCACGTTCACCCATCAGTCTCCTACATGTGCTGCTGCGGAGAGTGTAAAAGACTTTGGGTTTATTAGAGAGTGCCTCACGTTCACCCATCAGTCTCCTACATGTGCTGCTGCGGAGAGTGTAAAAGAGTTCGGGTTTATTAGAGAGCACCTCGTGCTTACCCAGGAGTCTCCTACATGTGCTGCTGAGGAGAGTGTAAATGAGGTTGGGTTTCTTAGAGAGCGCCTCACGCTCACCCAGCAGTCTCCTACATGTGCTGCTGAGGAGAGTGTAAATGAGGTTGGGTTTATTAGAGAGCGCCTCACGATCACCCATCAGTCTCCTACATGTGCTGCTGAGGAGAGTGTTAATGAGGTTGGGTTTATTAGAGAGCGCCTCACGCTCACCCAGCAGTCTCCTACATGTGCTGCTGAGGAGAGTGTAAATGAGATTGGGTTCATTAGAGCGCCTCACGCTCACCCATCAGTCTCCTACATGTGCTGCTGAGGAGAGTGTAAATGAGGTTGGGTTTATTAGAGAGCGCCTCACGCTCACCCAGCAGTCTCCTACATGTGCTGCTGGAGCGTGTAAATGAGGTTGAGTTTATTAGAGAGCACCTCACGCTCACCCAGCAGTCTCCTACATGTGCTGCTGTGGAGAGTGTAAAAGACTTTGGGTTTATTAGAGAGTGCCTCACGTTCACCCATCAGTCTCCTACATGTGCTGCTGAGGAGAGTGTAAATGAGGTTGGGTTTATTAGAGAGCACCTCACGCTTACCCAGCAGTCTCCTACATGTGCTGCTGAGGAGAGTGTAAATGAGGTTGGTTTATTAGAGAGCACCTCACGCTTACCCAGCAGTCTCCTACATGTGCTGCTGAGGAGAGTGTAAATGAGGTTGGGTTTATTAGAGAGCGCCTCACGCTCACCCAGCAGTCTCCTACATGTGCTGCTGAGGAGAGTGTAAAAGAGTTCGGGTTTATTAGAGAGCACCTCACGCTTACCCAGCAGTCTTCTACATGTGCTGCTGAGGAGTGTGTAAAAGAGTTCGGGTTTATTAGAGAGCACCTCACGCTTACCCAGCAGTCTTCTACATGTGCTGCTGAGGAGAGTGTAAAAGAGTTCGGGTTTATTAGAGAGCACCTCACGCTTACCCAGCAGTCTCCTACATGTGCTGCTGAGGAGAGTGTATATGAGGTTGGGTTTATTAGAGAGCACCTCACGCTTACCCAGCAGTCTCCTACATGTGCTGCTGAGGAGAGTGTAAATGAGGTTGGGTTTATTAGAGAGCACCTCACGCTTACCCAGCAGTCTCCTACATGTGCTGCTGAGGAGAGTGTAAATGAGGTTGGGTTTATTAGAGAGCACCTCACGCTTACCCAGCAGTCTCCTACATGTGCTGCTGAGGAGAGTGTAAAAGACTTTGGGTTTATTAGAGGGTGCCTCACGTTCACCCATCAGTCTCCTACATGTGCTGCTGCGGAGAGTGTAAAAGACTTTGGGTTTATTAGAGAGTGCCTCACGTTCACCCATCAGTCTCCTACATGTGCTGCTGCGGAGAGTGTAAAAGAGTTCGGGTTTATTAGAGAGCACCTCGTGCTTACCCAGGAGTCTCCTACATGTGCTGCTGAGGAGAGTGTAAATGAGGTTGGGTTTATTAGAGAGCGCCTCACGCTCACCCAGCAGTCTCCTACATGTGCTGCTGAGGAGAGTGTAAATGAGGTTGGGTTTATTAGAGAGCGCCTCACGATCACCCATCAGTCTCCTACATGTGCTGCTGAGGAGAGTGTTAATGAGGTTGGGTTTATTAGAGAGCGCCTCACGCTCACCCAGCAGTCTCCTACATGTGCTGCTGAGGAGAGTGTAAATGAGATTGGGTTCATTAGAGCGCCTCACGCTCACCCATCAGTCTCCTACATGTGCTGCTGAGGAGAGTGTAAATGAGGTTGGGTTTATTAAAGAGCGCCTCACGCTCACCCAGCAGTCTCCTACATGTGCTGCTGGAGCGTGTAAATGAGGTTGAGTTTATTAGAGTGCCTCACGCTTACCCAGCAGTCTTCTACATGTGCTGCTGAGGAGAGTCTAAAAGACTTTGGGTTTATTAGAGAGTGCCTCACGCTTACCCAGCAGTCTCCTACATGTGCTGCTGAGGAGAGTGTAAATGAGGTTGGGTTTATTAGAGAGCGCCTCACACTCACCCAGCAGTCTCCTACATGTGCTGCTGAGGAGAGTGTAAATGAGGTTGGGTTTATTAGAGATCACCTCATGCTTACCCAGGAGTCTCCTACATGTGCTGCTGAGGAGAGTGTAAATGAGGTTGGGTTTATTAGAGAGCGCCTCACGTTCACCCAGCAGTCTCCTACATGTGCTGCTGAGGAGAGTGTAAATGAGGTTGGGTTTATTAGAGAGCGCCTCACACTTACCCAGGAGTCTCCTACATGTGCTGCTGAGAAGAGTGTAAATGAGGTTGGGTTTATTAGAGAGCACCTCACGCTTACCCAGCAGTCTTCTACATGTGCTGCTGAGGAGAGTGTAAATGAGGTTGGGTTTATTAGAGAGTGCCTCACGCTTACCCAGGAGTCTCCTACATGTGCTGCTGAGGAGAGTGTAAATGAGGTTGGGTTTATTAGAGAGCACCTCACGCTTACACAGCAGTCTCCTACATGTGCTGCTGAGGAGAGTGTAAATGAGGTTGGGCTTATTAGAGAGCACCTCACGCTTACCCAGCAGTGTTCTACATGTGCTGCTGAGGAGAGTGTAAAAGAGTTTGGGTTTATTAGAGAGCACCTCCCGCTTACCCAGCAGTCTCCTACATGTGCTGCTGAGGAGAGTGTAAATGAGGTTGGGTTTATTAGAGAGCACCTCACGCTTACCCAGCAGTCTCCTACATGTGCTGCTGAGGAGAGTGTAAATGAGGTTGCTTTATTAGAGAGCGCCCCACGCTTACCCAGCAGCCTCCTACATGTGCTGCTGAGGAGAGTGTAAATGAGGTTGGGTTTATTAGAGAGCGCCTCACCCTTACCCAGCAGTCTCCTACATGTGCTGCTGAGGAGAGTGTAAATGAGGTTGGGTTTATTAGAGAGTGTCTCACGCTTACCCAGCAGTCTCCTACATGTGCTGCTGAGGAGAGTGTAACTGAGGTTGGGTTTATTAGAGAGTGCCTCACGCTCACCCATCAGTCTTCTACATGTGCTGCTGAGGAGAGTGTAAAAGACTTTGGGTTTATTAGAGGGTGCCTCACGTTCACCCATCAGTCTCCTACATGTGCTGCTGAGAAGAGTGTAAATGAGGTTGGGTTTATTAGAGAACGCCTCACGCTCACCCAGCAGTCTCCTACATGTGCTGCTGAGGAGAGTGTAAATAAGGTTGGGTTTATTAGAGAGCACCTCACGCTCACCCAGCAGTCTCCTACATGTGCTGCTGAGGAGAGTGTAAAAGACTTTGGGTTTATTAGAGGGTGCCTCACGTTCACCCATCAGTCTCCTACATGTGCTGCTGCGGAGAGTGTAAAAGACTTTGGGTTTATTAGAGAGTGCCTCACGTTCACCCATCAGTCTCCTACATGTGCTGCTGAGGAGAGTGTAAATGAGGTTGGGTTTATTAGAGAGCGCCTCACGCTCACCCAGCAGTCTCCTACATGTGCTGCTGAGGAGAGTGTAAATGAGGTTGGGTTTATTAGAGAGCGCCTCACGATCACCCATCAGTCTCCTACATGTGCTGCTGAGGAGAGTGTTAATGAGGTTGGGTTTATTAGAGAGCGCCTCACGCTCACCCAGCAGTCTCGTACATGTGCTGCTGAGGAGAGTGTAAATGAGATTTTGTTCATTAGAGCGCCTCACGCTCACCCATCAGTCTCCTACATGTGCTGCTGAGGAGAGTGTAAATGAGGTTGGGTTTATTAGAGAGCGCCTCACGCTCACCCAGCAGTCTCCTACATGTGCTGCTGGAGCGTGTAAATGAGGTTGAGTTTATTAGAGAGCACCTCACGCTCACCCAGCAGTCTCCTACATGTGCTGCTGCGGAGAGTGTAAAAGACTTTGGGTTTATTAGAGAGTGCCTCACGTTCACCCATCAGTCTCCTACATGTGCTGCTGAGGAGAGTGTAAATGAGGTTGGGTTTATTAGAGAGCACCTCACGCTTACCCAGCAGTCTCCTACATGTGCTGCTGAGGAGAGTGTAAATGAGGTTGGGTTTATTAGAGAGCGCCTCACGCTTACCCAGCAGTCTCCTACATGTGCTGCTGAGGAAAGTGTAAATGAGGTTGGTTTATTAGGGAGCACCTCACGCTTACCCAGCAGTCTCCTACATGTGCTGCTGAGGAGAGTGTTAATGAGGTTGGGTTTATTAGAGAGCGCCTCACGCTCACCCAGCAGTCTCGTACATGTGCTGCTGAGGAGAGTGTAAATGAGATTGGGTTCATTAGAGCACCTCACGCTTACCCAGCAGTCTCCTACATGTGCTGCTGAGGAGAGTGTAAAAGACTTTGGGTTTATTAGAGGGTGCCTCACGTTCACCCATCAGTCTCCTACATGTGCTGCTGCGGAGAGTGTAAAAGACTTTGGGTTTATTAGAGAGTGCCTCACGTTCACCCATCAGTCTCCTACATGTGCTGCTGCGGAGAGTGTAAAAGAGTTCGGGTTTATTAGAGAGCACCTCGTGCTTACCCAGGAGTCTCCTACATGTGCTGCTGAGGAGAGTGTAAATGAGGTTGGGTTTCTTAGAGAGCGCCTCACGCTCACCCAGCAGTCTCCTACATGTGCTGCTGAGGAGAGTGTAAATGAGGTTGGGTTTATTAGAGAGCGCCTCACGATCACCCATCAGTCTCCTACATGTGCTGCTGAGGAGAGTGTTAATGAGGTTGGGTTTATTAGAGAGCGCCTCACGCTCACCCAGCAGTCTCCTACATGTGCTGCTGAGGAGAGTGTAAATGAGATTGGGTTCATTAGAGCGCCTCACGCTCACCCATCAGTCTCCTACATGTGCTGCTGAGGAGAGTGTAAATGAGGTTGGGTTTATTAGAGAGCGCCTCACGCTCACCCAGCAGTCTCCTACATGTGCTGCTGGAGCGTGTAAATGAGGTTGAGTTTATTAGAGAGTGCCTCACGCTTACCCAGCAGTCTTCTACATGTGCTGCTGAGGAGAGTCTAAAAGACTTTGGGTTTATTAGAGAGTGCCTCACGCTTACCCAGCAGTCTCCTACATGTGCTGCTGAGGAGAGTGTAAATGAGGTTGGGTTTATTAGAGAGCGCCTCACACTCACCCAGCAGTCTCCTACATGTGCTGCTGAAGAGAGTGTAAATGAGGTTGGGTTTATTAGAGATCACCTCATGCTTACCCAGAAGTCTCCTACATGTGCTGCTGAGGAAAGTGTAAATGAGGTTGGGTTTATTAGAGAGCGCCTCACGTTCACCCAGCAGTCTCCTACATGTGCTGCTGAGGAGAGTGTAAATGAGGTTGGGTTTATTAGAGAGCGCCTCACACTTACCCAGGAGTCTCCTACATGTGCTGCTGAGAAGAGTGTAAATGAGGTTGGGTTTATTAGAGAGCACCTCACGCTTACCCAGCAGTCTTCTACATGTGCTGCTGAGGAGAGTGTAAATGAGGTTGGGTTTATTAGAGAGCGCCTCACGCTTACCCAGGAGTCTCCTACATGTGCTGCTGAGGAGAGTGTAAATGAGGTTGGGTTTATTAGAGAGCACCTCACGCTTACCCAGCAGTCTCCTACATGTGCTGCTGAGGAGAGTGTAAATGAGGTTGCTTTATTAGAGAGCGCCCCACGCTTACCCAGCAGCCTCCTACATGTGCTGCTGAGGAGAGTGTAAATGAGGTTGGGTTTATTAGAGAGCGCCTCACCCTTACCCAGCAGTCTCCTACATGTGCTGCTGAGGAGAGTGTAAATGAGGTTGGGTTTATTAGAGAGTGTCTCACGCTTACCCAGCAGCCTCCTACATGTGCTGCTGAGGAGAGTGTAACTGAGGTTGGGTTTATTAGAGAGTGCCTCACGCTCACCCATCAGTCTTCTACATGTGCTGCTGAGGAGAGTGTAAAAGACTTTGGGTTTATTAGAGGGTGCCTCACGTTCACCCATCAGTCTCCTACATGTGCTGCTGAGGAGAGTGTAAATGAGGTTGGGTTTATTAGAGAGCACCTCACGCTCACCCAGCAGTCTCCTGCATGTGCTGCTGAGGAGAGTGTAAATGAGGTTGGGTTTATTAGAGAGCGCCTCACGATCACCCATCAGTCTCCTACATGTGCTGCTGAGGAGAGTGTTAATGAGGTTGGGTTTATTAGAGAGCGCCTCACGCTCACCCAGCAGTCTCGTACATGTGCTGCTGAGGAGAGTGTAAATGAGATTGGGTTCATTAGAGTGCCTCACGCTCACCCATCAGTCTCCTACATGTGCTGCTGAGGAGAGTGTAAATGAGGTTGGGTTTATTAGAGAGCGCCTCACGCTCACCCAGCAGTCTCCTACATGTGCTGCTGGAGCGTGTAAATGAGGTTGAGTTTATTAGAGAGCACCTCGCGCTCACCCAGCAGTCTCCTACATGTGCTGCTGCGGAGAGTGTAAAAGACTTTGGGTTTATTAGAGAGTGCCTCACGTTCACCCATCAGTCTCCTACATGTGCTGCTGAGGAGAGTGTAAATGAGGTTTGGTTTATTAGAGAGCACCTCACGCTTACCCAGCAGTCTCCTACATGTGCTGCTGAGGAGAGTGTAAATCAGGTTGGGTTTATTAGAGAGCGCCTCACGCTTACCCAGCAGTCTCCTACATGTGCTGCTGAGGAGAGTGTAAATGAGGTTGGTTTATTAGAGAGCACCTCACGCTTACCCAGCAGTCTCCTACATGTGCTGCTGAGGAGAGTGTAAATGAGGTTGGGTTTATTAGAGAGCGCCTCACGCTCACCCAGCAGTCTCCTACATGTGCTGCTGAGGAGAGTGTAAAAGAGTTCGGGTTTATTAGAGAGCACCTCACGCTTACCCAGCAGTCTTCTACATGTGCTGCTGAGGAGTGTGTAAAAGAGTTCTGGTTTATTAGAGAGCACCTCACGCTTACCCAGCAGTCTTCTACATGTGCTGCTGAGGAGAGTGTAAAAGAGTTCGGGTTTATTAGAGAGCACCTCACGCTTACCCAGCAGTCTCCTACATGTGCTGCTGAGGAGAGTGTATATGAGGTTGGGTTTATTAGAGAGCACCTCACGCTTACCCAGCAGTCTCCTACATGTGCTGCTGAGGAGAGTGTAAATGAGGTTGGGTTTATTAGAGAGCACCTCACGCTTACCCAGCAGTCTCCTACATGTGCTGCTGAGGAGAGTGTAAAAGACTTTGGGTTTATTAGAGGGTGCCTCACGTTCACCCATCAGTCTCCTACATGTGCTGCTGTGGAGAGTGTAAAAGACTTTGGGTTTATTAGAGAGTGCCTCACGTTCACCCATCAGTCTCCTACATGTGCTGCTGCGGAGAGTGTAAAAGAGTTCGGGTTTATTAGAGAGCACCTCACGCTTACCCAGGAGTCTCCTACATGTGCTGCTGAGGAGAGTGTAAATGAGGTTGGGTTTATTAGAGAGCGCCTCACGCTCACCCAGCAGTCTCCTACATGTGCTGCTGAGGAGAGTGTAAATGAGATTGGGTTCATTAGAGCGCCTCACGCTCACCCATCAGTCTCCTACATGTGCTGCTGAGGAGAGTGTAAATGAGGTTGGGTTTATTAGAGAGCGCCTCACGCTCACCCAGCAGTCTCCTACATGTGCTGCTGGAGCGTGTAAATGAGGTTGAGTTTATTAGAGAGCGCCTCACGCTTACCCAGCAGTCTTCTACATGTGCTGCTGAGGAGAGTCTAAAAGACTTTGGGTTTATTAGAGAGTGCCTCACGCTTACCCAGCAGTCTCCTACATGTGCTGCTGAGGAGAGTGTAAATGAGGTTGGGTTTATTAGAGAGCGCCTCACACTCACCCAGCAGTCTCCTACATGTGCTGCTGAGGAGAGTGTAAATGAGGTTGGGTTTATTAGAGAGCGCCTCACGCTCACCCATCAGTCTCCTACATTGACTGCTGAGGAGAGTGTAAAAGACTTTGGGTTTATTAGAGAGCGCCTCACGTTCACCCATCAGTCTCCTACATGTGCTGCTGAGGAGAGTGTAAATGAGGTTGGGTTTATTAGAGAGCGCCTCACGTTCACCCATCAGTCTCCTACATGTGTTGCTGAGGAGAGTTTAAATGAGGTTGGGATTATTAGAGAGTGCCTCACACTCACCCAGCAGTCTACTACATGTGCTGCTGGAGCGTGTAAATTAGGTTGAGTTTATTAGAGAGTGCCTCACGCTTACCCAGCAGTCTTCTACATGTGCTGCTGAGGAGAGTCTAAAAGACTTTAGGTTTATTAGAGAGTGCCTCACGCTTACCCAGCAGTCTCCTACATGTGCTGCTGAGGAGAGTGTAAATGAGGTTGGGTTTATTAGAGAGCGCCTCACACTCACCCAGCAGTCTCCTACATGTGCTGCTGAGGAGAGTGTAAATGAGGTTGGGTTTATTAGAGATCACCTCATGCTTACCCAGGAGTCTCCTACATGTGCTGCTGAGGAGAGTGTAAATGAGGTTGGGTTTATTAGAGAGTGCTCACGTTCACCCAGCAGTCTCCTACATGTGCTGCTGAGGAGAGTGTAAATGAGGTTGGGTTTATTAGAGAGCACCTCACGCTTACCCAGCAGTCTTCTACATGTGCTGCTGAGGAGAGTGTAAATGAGGTTGGGTTTATTAGAGAGCGCCTCACGCTTACCCAGGAGTCTCCTACATGTGCTGCTGAGAAGAGTGTAAATGAGGTTGGGTTTATTAGAGAGCACCTCACGCTTACCCAGCAGTCTTCTACATGTGCTGCTGAGGAGAGTGTAAATGAGGTTGGGTTTATTAGAGAGCGCCTCACGCTTACCCAGGAGTCTCCTACATGTGCTGCTGAGGAGAGTGTAAATGAGGTTGGGTTTATTAGAGAGCACCTCACGCTTACACAGCAGTCTCCTACATGTGCTGCTGAGGAGAGTGTAAATGAGGTTGGGCTTATTAGAGAGCACCTCACGCTTACCCAGCAGTGTTCTACATGTGCTGCTGAGGAGAGTGTAAAAGAGTTTGGGTTTATTAGAGAGCACCTCCCGCTTACCCAGCAGTCTCCTACATGTGCTGCTGAGGAGAGTGTAAATGAGGTTGGGTTTATTAGAGAGCACCTCACGCTTACCCAGCAGTCTCCTACATGTGCTGCTGAGGAGAGTGTAAATGAGGTTGCTTTATTAGAGAGCGCCCCACGCTTACCCAGCAGCCTCCTACATGTGCTGCTGAGGAGAGTGTAAATGAGGTTGGGTTTATTAGAGAGCGCCTCACCCTTACCCAGCAGTCTCCTACATGTGCTGCTGAGGAGAGTGTAAATGAGGTTGGGTTTATTAGAGAGTGTCTCACGCTTACCCAGCAGTCTCCTACATGTGCTGCTGAGGAGAGTGTAACTGAGGTTGGGTTTATTAGAGAGTGCCTCACGCTCACCCATCAGTCTTCTACATGTGCTGCTGAGGAGAGTGTAAAAGACTTTGGGTTTATTAGAGGGTGCCTCACGTTCACCCATCAGTCTCCTACATGTGCTGCTGCGGAGAGTGTAAAAGACTTTGGGTTTATTAGAGAGTGCCTCACGTTCACCCATCAGTCTCCTACATGTGCTGCTGAGGAGAGTGTAAATGAGGTTGGGTTTATTAGAGAGCGCCTCACGCTCACCCAGCAGTCTCCTACATGTGCTGCTGAGGAGAGTGTAAATGAGGTTGGGTTTATTAGAGAGCACCTCACGATCACCCATCAGTCTCCTACATGTGCTGCTGAGGAGAGTGTTAATGAGGTTGGGTTTATTAGAGAGCGCCTCACGCTCACCCAGCAGTCTCGTACATGTGCTGCTGAGGAGAGTGTAAATGAGGTTGGGTTTATTAGAGAGCGCCTCACACTTACCCAGGAGTCTCCTACATGTGCTGCTGAGAAGAGTGTAAATGAGGTTGGGTTTATTAGAGAGCACCTCACGCTTACCCAGCAGTCTTCTACATGTGCTGCTGAGGAGAGTGTAAATGAGGTTGGGTTTATTAGAGAGCGCCTCACGCTTACCCAGGAGTCTCCTACATGTGCTGCTGAGGAGAGTGTAAATGAGGTTGGGTTTATTAGAGAGCACCTCACGCTTACACAGCAGTCTCCTACATGTGCTGCTGAGGAGAGTGTAAATGAGGTTGGGCTTATTAGAGAGCACCTCACGCTTACCCAGCAGTGTTCTACATGTGCTGCTGAGGAGAGTGTAAAAGAGTTTGGGTTTATTAGAGAGCACCTCCCGCTTACCCAGCAGTCTCCTACATGTGCTGCTGAGGAGAGTGTAAATGAGGTTGGGTTTATTAGAGAGCACCTCACGCTTACCCAGCAGTCTCCTACATGTGCTGCTGAGGAGAGTGTAAATGAGGTTGCTTTATTAGAGAGCGCCCCACGCTTACCCAGCAGCCTCCTACATGTGCTGCTGAGGAGAGTGTAAATGAGGTTGGGTTTATTAGAGAGCGCCTCACCCTTACCCAGCAGTCTCCTACATGTGCTGCTGAGGAGAGTGTAAATGAGGTTGGGTTTATTAGAGAGTGTCTCACGCTTACCCAGCAGTCTCCTACATGTGCTGCTGAGGAGAGTGTAACTGAGGTTGGGTTTATTAGAGAGTGCCTCACCCTCACCCATCAGTCTTCTACATGTGCTGCTGAGGAGAGTGTAAAAGACTTTGGGTTTATTAGAGGGTGCCTCACGTTCACCCATCAGTCTCCTACATGTGCTGCTGCGGAGAGTGTAAAAGACTTTGGGTTTATTAGAGAGTGCCTCACGTTCACCCATCAGTCTCCTACATGTGCTGCTGAGGAGAGTGTAAATGAGGTTGGGTTTATTAGAGAGCGCCTCACGCTCACCCAGCAGTCTCCTACATGTGCTGCTGAGGAGAGTGTAAATGAGGTTGGGTTTATTAGAGAGCACCTCACGATCACCCATCAGTCTCCTACATGTGCTGCTGAGGAGAGTGTTAATGAGGTTGGGTTTATTAGAGAGCGCCTCACGCTCACCCAGCAGTCTCGTACATGTGCTGCTGAGGAGAGTGTAAATGAGATTGGGTTCATTAGAGCGCCTCACGCTCACCCATCAGTCTCCTACATGTGCTGCTGAGGAGAGTGTAAATGAGGTTGGGTTTATTAGAGAGCGCCTCACGCTCACCCAGCAGTCTCCTACATGTGCTGCTGGAGCGTGTAAATGAGGTTGAGTTTATTAGAGAGCACCTCACGCTCACCCAGCAGTCTCCTACATGTGCTGCTGCGGAGAGTGTAAAACACTTTGGGTTTATTAGAGAGTGCCTCACGTTCACCCATCAGTCTCCTACATGTGCTGCTGAGGAGAGTGTAAATGAGGTTGGGTTTATTAGAGAGCACCTCACGCTTACCCAGCAGTCTCCTACATGTGCTGCTGAGGAGAGTGTAAATGAGGTTGGGTTTATTAGAGAGCGCCTCACGCTTACCCAGCAGTCTCCTACATGTGCTGCTGAGGAGAGTGTAAATGAGGTTGGTTTATTAGAGAGCACCTCACGCTTACCTAGCAGTCTCCTACATGTGCTGCTGAGGAGAGTGTAAATGAGGTTGGGTTTATTAGAGAGCGCCTCACGCTCACCCAGCAGTCTCCTACATGTGCTGCTGAGGAGAGTGTAAAAGAGTTCGGGTTTATTAGAGAGCACCTCACGCTTACCCAGCAGTCTTCTACATGTGCTGCTGAGGAGTGTGTAAAAGAGTTCGGGTTTATTAGAGAGCACCTCACGCTTACTTGTTGCACCAGTGCTGCTTCGGCTGCACCAGTGCTGCTTCGGCTGCACTGGTGCAGCTTCTCAGACTTGAGGCGTTGCACCAGTGCAGCATAGAAAAGAAACTTTTTAAGAAAAGGATTTAAAACTAATTCAAGATATACATTATCTAAGGAATGTTATAAAAACTCAGATATGGAGAATATTTTTCATTTTCGTCCATTTTTGACCGTTTTGGAGCACTTTGAAGCACTGATGCAGCTTTGGGATTTTTATGGTTATTTTGATCAGAGATGCTCCTAATGTGTTTAAAATTCATGTGGGATGTATCCAAGACACTGCCATCACACCTATATAGTTTTTAAATGATTTTGATGTATTACAATTTTGACCTCCATAAGGGGGGAAAGGTTGAACTTTTACCCCGCTCGGAGTTCCATGACTTTCGTGACCTTGTCCCCCTGAAATTTAAAATTGCATTTTCAAAGTAATGTGTACAACTATTCATTCTGTGTCATTCATTGTGTGTTTAGCATGCTATTGGGCCACTGTAGCACTTGTTTTTTTTCGTTTTTATGCATTTTTGACCGTTTTTGAACACTTTGATGCTCCAAATGGTCTTTGGACTTAGTCACTTTTTGCTTCATGGAGATTTCAAAAGTGTTAGAAAGTCACTTTGGAGGCACACAGGACAGTGCAAATGCACCTATATAGCAATCAGGACACTCCAATCACACCTATATAGTTTTTAAATGATTTTGATGAATTAAACATTTTGACCTCCATGAGGGGTGGAAAGTTTGAACTTTTACCACGCTCGGAGTTCCATGACTTCTGTGACCTCGTCCCCCTGAAATTTAAAATAGCATTTTCCAAGTAATTTGTAAATATATTCATTCTGGGTCATTCATTGTGTGTTTAGCATGCTATTGGGCCAGTGTAGCACTTTGTTTTTTTCATTTTTATGCATTTGTGACCGTTTTTAAACACTTTCATGCACCAATGATGTCTTTGTACTTCGTCATTTTTCACTTCATGGGGACTTCAAAAGTGTTAGAAATTCATTTTGGAGGCACACAGAACAGTGCAAATGCAGTTACATAGCATTCAGGAGACTGCAATTACACCTATATAGTTTTTAAAAGATTTTGATGTAATAACATTTTTGACCTCCATGGGGAGGGCCCTTAAGCTGAACTTTTACCCAGCTCGGAGTTCCATGACCTTGTCCCCCTGAAATTGAAAATCGAATTTTCAAAGTGTTTAGTAAAACTGTTCATTCTGTGTCATTCATTATGTCTTTAGCCTGCTATTGGACCACTGCAGCACTATGTTTTGTTAATTTTAACCCAATGTTGACCTTTTTTGACCACTTTGATGCACCAGTGAAGTTTTCGGACTTAGTCATTTTTCACTTTATGGTGACTTCAAAAGTGTTAGAAATTCATTTTGTAAATACCTAGAACGGTGCAAATGCAGCCATATAGCATTCAGGGCACAACAATTACACCTATATAGTTTTTAAATGATTTTGATGCAATAACATTTTTGACCTCCATGGGGAGGGCACTCAAGCTAAACTTTTACCTAGCTCCGAGTTCCACGACCTCGGGTGGAAAAAGTGACTTTGCCCCCTTAAACCCAAAAACTTCAAAAAGTCACCCCTGGAGGCCAGAAATGGGTCTTAGACACTCTTGGTATGTCATCTGAGGTATACTATGGTGTTCTTGGGTCCAGAACTAGAAATGTGATGTGACTCTGATATCTAGGGCCTATAATGGAAAAAATGAATTTGACACCAAACACCTCAAAATGTCTGAAATAGGACTCAGACATGTACTTGGAGGCTGGAAATGAGCCCTAGACACTCTTGCTATATCACCTGAGATATAATATAGGGTCCTGGTGGCCACAGGGACCCAAAAACAGTCAGGTGGGTTGATACTGAAAATTAGCAAAAATCGTCCCAAAAATTTTTTTGACAAGATTTGCTAATTTTCCAAATAGCTCAGAATGGATATCAGAGACACTGTCTGAGTGCGCAAGATATGAATACACTTGTCAGAAAGGTCAGCTCTGATGCTTTCATGTGATATATATAACTTTGATATTATATAAAGTTTTTTTTCCGCTACCAACCAAGGGAAACACCTGATATCGTACCCGATTTTGAGAACATTGGGCTGGGTGGAAAAAGTCACTTTGCCCCCTTAAACCCAAAAACTTCAAAAGGTCACCCCTGGAGGCCAGAAATGGGTCTTAGACACTCTTGGTATGTCATCTGAGGTATACTATGGTCTTCTTGGGTCCAGAACTAGAAATCTGATGTGACTCTGATATCTAGGAGCTATAATGGAAAAAAATGAATTTGACACCAAACACCTCAAAATGTCACAAATAGGAGTCAGACATGTACCTGGAGGCTGGAAATGAGCCCTAGCCACTCTTGTTATATAATCTGAGATATATTATGGGGTCCTGGTGGCTACAGGGACCTGAAAACAGTCATGAGGGTTGATACCGAAAATTAGCAAAAATCGTCAAAAAAAGTTTTTTTGACAAGATTTGCTAATTTTCCAAATAGCTCAGAATGGATATCACAGTCACTTTGTGAGTACCCAGGACCTAAATATACTTGTTAGAAAGCTCAGATCTGATGCTTTCATTTGATCTATCTACCTTTGCTATTATCTGAAGTTTTTTTTTCAGCTTCCAGCCATGGGAAAAACCTGACATTGTACCCGATTTTGAGCACCTTAGGCTGGATGGAAGAAGTGACTTTGCCCCCTTAAACCCCAAAACTTCAAAAAGTCATCCCTGGATGCCAGAAATGGGTCTTAGACACTCCTGGTATGTCATCTGAGGTATACTAAGGGGTCCTTAGGTCCAGAACTAGAAATTTGATGTGACTCTGAGCTCAATGTGATGTGACTCTGAGCTATATGGCCTATAATGGAAAAAATGAGTTTGACCCCAAACACCTCGAAATGTCACAAATAGGAGTCAGACATGTACCTGGAGGCTGGAAATGAGCCCTAGCCACTCTTGTTATATCATCTGAGATATATTATGGGGTCCTGGTGGCTACAGGGACCCGAAAACAGTCATGAGGGTTGATACCGAAAATTAGCAAAAATCGTCAAAAAAAGTTTTTTTGACAAGATTTGCTAATTTTCCAAATAGCTCAGAATGGATATCACAGTCACTTTGTGAGTACCCATGACCTAAATATACTTGTTAGAAAGCTCAGATCTGATGCTTTCATTTGATCTATCTACCTTTGCTATTATCTGAAGGTTTTTTTTCAGCTTCCAGCCAACGGAAGAACCTGACATCGTACCCGATTTTGAGCAACGTAGCCTGGATGGAAGAAGTGACTATGCCCCCTTAAACCCCAAAACTTCAAAAAGTCATCCCTGGAGGCCAGAAATGGGTCTTAGACACTCCTGGTATGTCATCTGAGGTATACTAAGGGGTCCTTAGGTCCAGAACTAGAAATTTGATGTGACTCTGAGCTCAATGTGATGTGACTCTGAGCTCTATGGCCTATATTGGGAAAAATGAGTTTGATCCCAAACACCTCGAAATGTCACAAATAGGAGTCAGACATGTACCTGGAGGCTGGAAATGAGCCCTAGCCACTCTTGTTATATCATCTGAGATATATTATGGGGTCCTGGTGGCTACAGGGACCTGAAAACAGTCATACAAAGCAATTTGAATCCATACGAGGCAATTTTTAATTTGCGGCCATCTGGTCACCCTTTGAAATGGATAGGATATACTACAGAGGATGTAGTGCACTCTATTTCTTGAAGCATATGATGTACTGACTTAATTTCAATTGCAGTATGTAGCTAAGACATTTACAATTCATAGTGGTAACTCTCATGGTTGTGGCTTATAGGGACAAGGTACAAATCAAGTGTAACCTTCAGGTAAGTTTTTATTTTTCACTTTCATGTGTGTTGTAGAACACTTTATACTTTTGGCTATAATTCATAGTCTGTACATTATAGAGACATAATTTAAACAGCACTTTGTTCCTAGTGATGTGCATCTTACCCATGTGAATTATTATGTGTGTGGCGTATTGTAAAGTTGTCAAAATTTGAGGTTGAATGTATGACGTTTTTCAATACCGTCGCATGTACGAAAAAGTATGCCTTACATTTTGTCCCATACTTCTAAAACCATACAATCTGGATCCATAATTGGAAGTGCAGCATTAAGCTAACATGATGCCACTGTCCTGTGTTCATTTTCATGCATGTGGAAAGCTTCAAAGTGGTGTGAATCTTTCAGCGATTAAACACATATTTTTTTAAAAATTCCTCCAGCTTTTGCAAAATGTGTCACGTATGTTATGTCATCAGTCAAGATCCATATTAGATAGAGCTTGATTTCCAACTGCAACACATTCTATAACATAGCCTACTACAGTGTGCCATTTTATATGCATGTGGCTCACACACAAGGTGCATACAAAGCAATTTGAATCCATACGAGGCGATTTTTAATTTGCGGCCATCTGGTCACCCATTGAAATGGATAGGATATATTACATAGTATGTGGTGCACTATAAATCTTGAACCATATGAGGTACTGACCTAATTTCAATCACAGTATGTAGCTAAGACATCTACACTTTATAGTGGTAACTCTCATATTTGTGGCTTATAGGGACAAGGTACAAATCAAGTGTAATCTTCAGGAAAAGTTTTTATTTTTCACTTTCATGTGTGTTGAAGAACACTTTATGCTTTTGGCTACTAAATGTGAAGTTGAATGTATGATGTTTTTCAATAACGTCACATGTGTGAAAAAATATGCCTTACGTTGTGGCCCATAATTCTAAAACCATACAATCTGGATCCATAATTCTGAGTGCAGCATACAGTTACCATCATGCCACTGCCCTGTGGTCATTGTCATGCCTGTGCCATGCTTAGAAGTGGTGAGAATCATTCAGTGATTAAACGCATGTTTTATAAAATTTGCCTCCATTTTTTGCAAAATGAGTCACGTATATTGTGTCATCAGTCATGATCCATACTAGATAGAGCTTGATTTCCAACTGCAACACATTCTATAGCATACCCTACTACATTGTGTCATTTTAAATGCATGTGGCTTACACGTAAGGTACATACAACGCAATATGAATCCATACGACGCGATTTTCAATTTGCGGCCAT
Organism: Lissotriton helveticus; assembly: GCF_964261635.1. Lineage (NCBI taxonomy): Eukaryota > Metazoa > Chordata > Amphibia > Caudata > Salamandridae > Lissotriton > Lissotriton helveticus. Next base: position 1,679,363 of record NW_027611694.1, on the reverse strand, counting down.
CTGGTCGTCCCATTGAAATGGATAGGATATTATACATAGCAGAATGTGCCCTATAATTCTTGAAGCATATAAGTTAAAGACTTAATTTCAATTGCAGATTCTAGCTAAGATTCGTATGCATTATTGTACCAATTCTTATGCATGTGGCCCACATAGAAAGTGCACGAAATGGAAGTTGAATCCATACGAGGCGATTTTCGATTTCCGGCCATCTGGTCACCCAAATCTCAAAGATTATTGTTAATAATTCAGTGTGTTTTTATGCTATTTAGCTAATAATGCATGAACCTGTTTATTAACATGTGCATAATGAGATACCAAAGAGAAAATAATGAAAATGTATTGGTAAACCGTATTTTGGTAGACTTTAAAAAACCCCATTGAAAAACACATGCATCACCAATGCTGCTTTTTGCTTGTGCCTAAAACGAAAATGTGTTATTAAAAAGTGAATATAACACATAGAGATGTTTTTTCTTTTGTTTATGAAGCCTAATGTGAAGGCAGGTCACACCTATGTTTTACTTTGAAAAAATCTCTTTTCTAAAATTTACGGCGTTACCTTGTTTTTTAATACAGCTAAAAAAACAATTGTTAAAGTCGCTTATAAAAAAGTGATCGTAAATGCTATTTTGTTTTTTTTTTCAGCTTGAGGTTCAGTTTAATTTGAGTCTTAATTTGATGTATCACTTGCCCTAGTAAACAATCCCCAAAGTCTATTTTTTTTCAATTTTCCCAAGCTCAATGTTAAACACATGCATCACCAATGATGCAAAAAGTGAAGTCAGAAATTTCAAACAGCAATAAAAAAGTGAGAAAAACAGATATTTGAAAAATTCCTTTTGTTTATGCGGCCTTATGTCCAAAGCCATCCAACAAGAGCATTTTTTTTTTATTCGGTCGATTTAAAAAAAATCTGCGAACTATTTTATTTCTCTCAAAAAAGTGCCAAAAAGTGACTTTTTGTGCAAAAAAGTGCCCGTACAATATTTTTTCATCTAATAAACTTTTTATGACTCAGAATACACTTAGGCTTCAGGTCAATGTGTTTTCGTTTGGGGGAGGGGCCCAGGGAAAAAAACACCTTTTTTTCTCGGATTGGTCAAAGGTCTGCTTCGGCTGCACCAGTGCTGCTTCGGCTGCACTGGTGCAGCTTCTCAGACTTGAGGCGTTGCACCAGTGCAGCATAGAAAAGAAACTTTTTAATAAAAGGATTTAAAACTAATTCAAGATATACATTATCTAAGGAATGTTATAAAAACTCAGATATGGAGAATATTTTTCATTTTCGTCCATTTTTGACCGTTTTGGAGCACTTTGAAGCACTGATGCAGCTTTGGGATTTTTATGGTTATTTTGATCAGAGATGCTCCTAATGTGTTTAAAATTCATGTGGGATGTATCCAAGACACTGCCATCACACCTATATAGTTTTTAAATGATTTTGATGTATTAAAATTTTGACCTCCATAAGGGGGGAAAGGTTGAACTTTTACCCCGCTCGGAGTTCCATGACTTTCGTGACCTTGTCCCCCTGAAATTTAAAATTGCATTTTCAAAGTAATGTGTACAACTATTCATTCTGTGTCATTCATTGTGTGTTTAGCATGCTATTGGGCCACTGTAGCACTTGTTTTTTTTTTCGTTTTTATGCATTTTTGACCGTTTTTGAACACTTTGATGCTCCAAATGGTCTTTGGACTTAGTCACTTTTTGCTTCATGGAGATTTCAAAAGTGTTAAAAAGTCACTTTGGAGGCACACAGGACAGTGCAAATGCACCTATATAGCAATCAGGACACTCCAATCACACCTATATAGTTTTTAAATGATTTTGATGAATTAAACATTTTGACCTCCATGAGGGGTGGAAAGTTTGAACTTTTACCCCACTCGGAGTTCCATGACTTCTGTGACCTCGTCCCCCTGAAATTTAAAATAGCATTTTCCAAGTAATTTGTAAATATATTCATTCTGGGTCATTCATTGTGTGTTTAGCTTGCTATTGGGCCAGTGTAGCACTTTGTTTTTTTTTCATTTTTATGCATTTGTGACCGTTTTTAAACACTTTCATGCACCAATGATGTCTTTGTACTTCGTCATTTTTCACTTCATGGGGACTTCAAAAGTGTTAGAAATTCATTTTGGAGGCACACAGAACAGTGCAAATGCAGTTACATAGCATTCAGGAGACTGCAATTACACCTATATAGTTTTTAAAAGATTTTGATGTAATAACATTTTTGACCTCCATGGGGAGGGCCCTTAAGCTGAACTTTTACCCAGCTCGGAGTTCCATGACCTTGTCCCCCTGAAATTGAAAATCGAATTTTCAAAGTGTTTAGTAAAACTGTTCATTCTGTGTCATTCATTATGTCTTTAGCCTGCTATTGGACCACTGCAGCACTATGTTTTGTTAATTTTAACCCAATGTTGACCTTTTTTGACCACTTTGATGCACCAGTGAAGTTTTTGGACTTAGTCATTTTTCACTTCATGGAGACTTCAAAAGTGTTAGAAATTCATTTTGTAAATACCTAGAACGGTGCAAATGCAGCCATATAGCATTCAGGGCACTACAATTACACCTATATAGTTTTTAAATGATTTTGATGCAATAACATTTTTGACCTCGATGGGGAGGGCACTCAAGCTAAACTTTTACCCAGCTCCGAGTTCCACGACCTCGGGTGGAAAAAGTGACTTTGCCCCCTTAAACCCAAAAACTTCAAAAAGTCACCCCTGGAGGCCAGAAACGGGTCTTAGACACTCTTGGTATGTCATCTGAGGTATACTATGGTGTTCTTGGGTCCAGAACTAGAAATGTGATGTGACTCTGATATCTAGGGCCTATAATGGAAAAAATGAATTTGACACCAAACACCTCAAAATGTCTGAAATAGGACTCAGACATGTACCTGGAGGCTGGAAATGAGCCCTAGACACTCTTGCTATATCACCTGAGATATAATATAGGGTCCTGGTGGCCACAGGGACCCAAAAACAGTCAGGTGGGTTGATACTGAAAATTAGCAAAAATCGTCCCAAAATTTTTTTTGAGAAGATTTGCTAATTTTCCAAATAGCTCAGAATGGATATCAGAGACACTGTTTGAGTGCGCAAGATATGAATACACTTGTTAGAAAGGTCAGCTCTGATGCTTTCATGTGATATATATAACTTTGATATTATATAAAGTTTTTTTTCCGCTACCAACCAAGGGAAACACCTGATATCGTACCCGATTTTGAGAACATTGGGCTGGGTGGAAAAAGTCACTTTGCCCCCTTAAACCCAAAAACTTCAAAAAGTCACCCCTGGAGGCCAGAAATGGGTCTTAGACACTCTTGGTATGTCATCTGAGGTATACTATGGTCTTCTTGGGTCCAGAACTAGAAATCTGATGTGACTCTGATATCTAGGAGCTATAATGGAAAAAAATGAATTTGACACCAAACACCTCAAAATGTCACAAATAGGAGTCAGACATGTACCTGGAGGCTGGAAATGAGCCCTAGCCACTCTTGTTATATAATCTGAGATATATTATGGGGTCCTGGTGGCTACAGGGACCTGAAAACAGTCATGAGGGTTGATACCGAAAATTAGCAAAAATCGTCAAAAAAAGTTTTTTTGACAAGATTTGCTAATTTTCCAAATAGCTCAGAATGGATATCACAGTCACTTTGTGAGTACCCAGGACCTAAATATACTTGTTAGAAAGCTCAGATCTGATGCTTTCATTTGATCTATCTACCTTTGCTATTATCTGAAGTTTTTTTTTCAGCTTCCAGCCATGGGAAAAACCTGACATTGTACCCGATTTTGAGCACCTTAGGCTGGATGGAAGAAGTGACTTTGCCCCCTTAAACCCCAAAACTTCAAAAAGTCATCCCTGGATGCCAGAAATGGGTCTTAGACACTCCTGGTATGTCATCTGAGGTATACTAAGGGGTCCTTAGGTCCAGAACTAGAAATTTGATGTGACTCTGAGCTCAATGTGATGTGACTCTGAGCTATATGGCCTATAATGGAAAAAATGAGTTTGACCCCAAACACCTCGAAATGTCACAAATAGGAGTCAGACATGTACCTGGAAGCTGGAAATGAGCCCTAGCCACTCTTGTTATATCATCTGAGATATATTATGGGGTCCTGGTGGCTACAGGGACCCGAAAACAGCCATGAGGGTTGATACCGAAAATTAGCAAAAATCGTCAAAAAAAGTTTTTTTGACAAGATTTGCTAATTTAACAAATAGCTCAGAATGGATATCACAGTCACTTCGTGAGTACCCATGACCTAAATATACTTGTTAGAAAGCTCAGATCTGATGCTTTCATTTGATCTATCTACCTTTGCTATTATCTGAAGTTTTTTTTTCAGCTTCCAGCCAAGGGAAGAACCTGACATCGTACCCGATTTTGAGCAACGTAGCCTGGATGGAAGAAGTGACTATGCCCCCTTAAACCCCAAAACTTCAAAAAGTCATCCCAGGAGGCCAGAAGTCATCCCTGGACTGCGGCCTTATGTCCAAAGCCATCCAACAAGAGCATTTTTTTTTTAATTCGGTCGATTTAAAAAAAATCTGCGAACTATTTTATTTCTCTCAAAAAAGTGCCAAAAAGTGACTTTTTGTGCAAAAAAGTGCCCGTACAATATTTTTTCATCTAATAAACTTTTTATGACTCAGAATACACTTAGGCTTCAGGTCAATGTGTTTTCGTTTGGGGGAGGGGCCCAGGGAAAAAAACACCTTTTTTTTCTCGGATTGGTCAAACCTCGTTTTTACTACCTTTAAAAAATATCAAAACCATAAACCAGGAGCCCTAATTATATTCTTGATACTGAGCGGCAGGCAGGCAACTAGAGCTACATTTCAGGGGGGGGCTAATTCTTCCAACCATAGACAGAGTGACTGAAAGAAGGGGCGAAAACACAACAAAAGCCTCATTTACAAGTAAATGGTCTTTTAAAGACCTGTTAAGTCCTCGGGTGCGGCTGCAACGAGATGGTCACCAGCCCCCGAAGCTGTCTCTGCCCGGGCTGACAGACACGACGGGGGGGGCTGAAGCCCCGTGAGCCCAATGGATGTTGCATAGACCCTAAACCTTATCTGCAGATGAACAGTACCACTCAGTGAGGGGTCCCGTTCATCTGCAGATAAGGTTTAGGGTCTATGAAATACTGCTGTTGTCTTGCGTACATTCTGAGTTCCATTGCAGGGGCCTCATTTATGAGAAATGACGCAACGCTGCGTGAAAGCAGCGATGCGTCACTTTTCAGTGCGCACTCCTTGCGACATTCCTGATGCGTCATATTTAATGTATGATGCATCATGTCGCAAGGAGTTACAGATACGTCAGTATTTCTGACGTATCTGTAAGCGCAAAAGTGAAGCATTGCTAGAGTGTGTCACAAAAGTGACGCAACTCCAGCAATGCGTCCTTTCACATGGGGCAAACCCCATGTGAAAGGGCCTGCGTCAGTCTTACGCCTGCTGTGAGGCAGGCTCAAGAATTTGACGCAACGGTGTCCTAAAAGTGACGCAGTGAAATCTCATAATTTCACTGCGTCACTTTTACGACCCTTCCTTGCGTCAATACACCACCCTTGCATACATATACCTGGCGCAGGTATAATGTGGCGCAGGGGTTTACAAAGAGACGATTCTACCTAGATGCGTCTCTTTGTAAATATGACTCAACAAGGCGCATTTTTTATGCCACTGGTGCGTCACAAAAAGTGACGCATCGGTGGCGTAAAAGTGAGGCATAGCCTTATAAATGAGACCCCAAGTACTTGCCTTCTCGTGGAGTCAAGTGAGCTGAAACCTTTGGCCAGACCAATTTTAAGATCTTCGAGAACAGTACTTGCCAGGAGCATCTTTGAATAATAAAACAACTTCTTTGAAGTCAGCCTTCTCATCCAGATTACCACATACCCTTTTGAGCGAGGATCGCTAAGACTAAAACACAACACGACTGTGTGAAACATTACGCGTTCCTTATTATTTTGTATTAATATGTCTATATCACAAAAGACGGGGACTGCGTAGCTGTGCCCTCAGCTGATAAAGTGACAAACTTGAACACTGTTTTTTTCTAAGACTTCAACCACAGACATTCAAAAGCAAATTATACATACACAGTGCAAGTTTATAAAATATTACAATTGATTGCGTTAATTGACTCGTTCACAAATAATGTCTTATTCAATCAGGTGAGGAGTTCTGATGGAGGGAGTATCATGCAACCCTTTCCCTACCCCTTATCCGAAATCCCACGTGTGCAGTACTGTCCCTGTGTTTCACAGTCTCTCTGCCTGAAGAGGAAGCTTCCATCTTTCCTTATGTCATTAAAGCTTGCAGGTTTAATGACGTTAGACTTCGCAAAGTATAAACTTGTATGTTTGCTTTTGGGGAAGACTTAGACCATGCAACACAGGAACATATTTTACAAAAGTTTGGATTGAATTCCATTATATCCGTTGGCAAGATGTCTAAAATCCCAAAAAATATATTAATATATTTTTACATCCTTGACTTCCAGTGATCAGTTACATCTGCTGACCAGTTTAATCACCAATGCCCCCAAATAAAATCTTAGATATTCTCTCTGCTTTAGTCGCTTCTGGACAGGTTCATTGAACATATTATTTTGTCAAACATTCTAGCCTCTAACATGTGTTTGGCAAGACTGATTTGCATATGTGTGGTCTCTGTCTGGAATGGCATAGTGTGTGAAAAACAATGACCTGGAATGCAGTCTAAGCAAAGGCAAGAAACTGGAATTAATAATATCATTCCCTTCATCGTATTGTCCCTTTGAAGGTTTGACCTGTGCGTGTTTTGTAAAGAAGTCTTCCCTTTAAAAACTTAGGCCCCCATTTCTGAAAGTCTGTGGTGTGCAGAACACTTCGTGCTGGAACAGTTACTGCTGGTGGTAGCAAACTCCACTTGGCTTGTGAAATACATTAGCATCGTTTTGCTTTTTGTGTAATAATGAAAATGAGCAAACATATTTTTTTGTTTCAGTCCATGCTACAGCAAGATTGTTGCACAATTGCAAAAATGAACAAGCTGGCTCCGTGGAGCCGACAGGGGGAGGGAACAGGAGATGTGCATGCGTACAGAGTGCACATCTCCTGTCCGTACACGTGCACATCTCCTGTCCGCGGAATTCAAGCTTTATTTCAGCAAGTAGGAAGAATCTTGCACAGGCCACCAGCCCCATGATTGTGGCCAGTCAGAGTGCGTCACAATGTGAAACTAATCTCATAAATATTAATGAGGTAGGCAGGATTGGGACCTACTCCAAATTAGCATTTTGTGAACTAACCTATTAGTATGTAAACAAGATGATATAAATCAACACTGGTATCAAACTGCAAGCAGTTTTTACTGCCAGTGTTACTGCATCGCTGGCCCGTAGTCACATACTCTGTAGCACCTCTTTTTCGGATGAGTCCCCCCACTTCTTTTTTTAGGACTTGAGCCCTGGTGAAGGGTCTCAAAATCCAGCAATAAAGGGAATGTGTGAAGCTAATTTAATAGTGACAAAAAGTAATCCTGCTGAAATAAACAAAACAAGCATTGGCATAGCCAATAGGTCTTGCCTTTGGGAACTAATAAGTGTTAAGGCAGAGATATTGAGTTTGTGTTTGTTTTTAAGCTGTGTTGTGCAGAAGTCTGCAGTATGCTGAAATGTTATAATAAAGAAGTGTGAGAAGCATTTTTGTTACTTATGATGTATAATGTACAACAAAATGACGATGATAAAAAACTATTAATTAGAAGTAATGATTTGTGTTTTTTTATGTTTGAATGCTGGCACCTTGTATCTGCCTGTTCTAATCGTTGCCTTTTTATGGTGTTTATTGTTAAAGGTGTGGTAAATAAATAATTAATTACCGGTTCTATTTTTCGGGATACTCATACAAACAGATAGCTCAATAAATAAGAGTCAAGATTCGAGGTAGCTAGAGTGTACAGGCTTTAATCAGGCATAAAAGGACAGGAACAGGACAGCCTGCATGGGAATGGGATGGCAGGGCCCGACAGCTGCCGGGGGCAGGATCTGGGAATGATGCGCATAACTTTTAATAACAGAACATTAGTATATATAGTTAAACAAAATACATTGCATTCAATACAGTAGGCGTAGCAGTAGGCGGAGTTTGTAGCAGTCGCGAAAGATAAGGGCAAAATGAGGTAACAAGAAGGCGTGTACAGGGCGTATACACAGACATGTGATGTAAACGTAACAGAATATGTCATAAACGGGGCGGAAACATGGAGGGGGCTACCTGAGCAGCTGGGACCTCTAACCTAGTGGTGCGCGCAAACTGACAATGACGTGTTACCAGGGAGAACTGGGGGGCTATGACTTCTGCGCTAGAAGAGGAGACTAAAGTCTGGAGTGTCAGAGCGACATGTACCCAGGCATATCTAGTATCTGGTGTTTAGAGTACATGTTGATAGAATCCAAAAGTTATCAGAGTAAAGGCTAACAGACATTAAGACTGGTGCATGCATAATTCTACATGTAGTGCGTGTGCGGGGAATATTCTATAAATATTAATACAGTATTTCTCTTACATGGAGACATAAAGGCTAGACCATGACGGAAACTATTGATGCGATTCAGTAGCTTAGGAATGCAGAGAAGGAGGGCTGGACTGATAACTAGAAACATAACATATTCTTGGCAGACTGGGAGGCAGAGCCAGGCCGAGCCGGGCACTGCGAGGCATGAAAGTAAGCTAAGAGTCAGGGATACAGGTGGGGGCTGTATCGCTCCTTGGAGAGGGTTCAGAAAACAGGAGCTGAATCTAAGTCCGGGCCCTTTTGAGGCCTAGAAACGGGGATAATTCAATGAATTAACGTGCACACTGTAAAACGTGGCAACGTAGCTTTACATAGGCCCGATATTCGTTGTATTCACGAAAACTGGAAACTGGCATACTAGAGATGGACACAACTATAATTGCGTCTTTAATCGATCATAGGGGAATACATGCATATCGATCATGCACATATAACATAACATAGGGAACACGTAGGCACATACAACATGGCAAAATTTACTTTTCCACATTCCCTCCTTGTGCCCTACGTTTCCATCAGGAAACATCTATATTCATGATACCATCTATCATTTCATACAGCATCATTTGCTCGTCTCGAATTGTCCTGGAACGGGACTTAGGACTAGGAATACAAGAGGTAGCACAAATGCCGCAAATCGCAGGGCCACATTGTATACAGAGGCAGCAACTGAATATGATCATTACTGCAATACCTAGGAATGACAATACTTTCCATCCCCAGGCAGATATGATACTCCAGAGCCAACCGGACCATGTCCAGGAGCCTGGATTCTGGTGTAACTGATGGGCACTTTTATGAAGTCTGGTTATAGCTGAATAAACAGACGGCGCGTTATTAGGAATGAAAATGCAGCAACTAGATCCGATGACTCTACATGCTCCTCCTCTATCGGCCAGTATGACGTCAAGAACGAGACGATTTTGGAGCACGACAAATCTCATAGCAGATTGCTCTTCGGTTAAGTTACCTAGAGCAGAAGTAGTCTCATTCACTACTGCTTCAAGGGTTCTGGTTAACCTACGGATTGACTTACTATTCTGGACAGGTCCTATAAAGAAAAAGAAACCTCTATTGAAATCTGTATACTGTTCTAGAGCAGTTTCAGTTTGATCGACAATTGGGGACTCAATCTCCCGTCTATTTCTGACGTGTACTAGATGTGTGTTTCTGTGATAATCAGATGGGGCTAGAAAAACTGGTGGCAGTAGGAAGGCAATATAACATGTTCCATCCCAATCGAGGGGCAGACGAACATATGCGGTCTGACCACAAACAAAATAAGAATGACGTGAAGCTTTGAAAATAGATTTCCCACTGTCACTATACTCGACAGTAGTAGTACAATCACTATGTCCTACATGTGCGGAACCATTCTTTCGGACACATAATTCGCCTTTGACTGGTAGTACTGAAATAGCAGGTAAGTCTGGAGTAGTATCAGACTGAACATTCAGGACCATAACATTCGAAGAATAATTACCTAAATTGTAAACTTCATTTTCTAGATCTAACCCTGTTCTATGGGGGAGACCTTGCTTGTCTGGAAAACATGTTCTATTCAGAAGGGACACATCATTTGAAGATGACGTTAACATGGACCATGCTCCACACGAACCATTATGTGAAAACGGATAAGGAAAGAGTGGCAGAACTCCCTTCGGTGTCTGGAAAGGGGGGAGTCGACCACACACCCAACAATTAGTAGCATTGCTGGTCTGGTGTGAATAGTGCAACATTCTTACAAATGTGTTATTTCTCATAGCAAGACGATAGGATAACTCGTGAGGAGGCAGATCACTAAATGTGTGCTCTACTGTAGCATTAGAAAACTTATTTACATGAGAAATTGGAAAACATAAATGCAATGCATAACTTGTGCAGGTAACCATCAAACTTAGAAACAATAGAAAACTTAGAAAAACGATACATCGGATAGAGTTTTGACTAACTCTCTCACTATGGGGGTCTATCTCATACATGTCAGATACCTGTCTAACCGTTTCACCCGAGAGGGACTTAGACAATTAAACTGGCTGACTTATTTTACTAGACCGGAGCTTTAACTTATACTCCTGTTGCGGAGTTTTCTCTAACAGAGGAACTTTCAGTTCAGGATTCAGATCAATGTCTGGTTTCAGGCAGTCTTTCAGACAGTCTTTAGAAATGTCCTTTAAAAATGTCTTTTTCCGGACTCCATGGAACTTCTTGATATGGGACAGATGGACCCAACCCTTGCGGCCCTCCAACTTCACGGCCGTACGGGTGGTCAGAAGGACAAGTCGTGGCTCCTTCCAACGAGGCTCCAGCGGACTTGAACGATCAAAATTCCTTACAAGGACGAGGTCGCCTGGAATGACCTCATGCGGTTTCACTTCAGTATTGTCTGGGAATGTAGCGGCAACCTGTGAACGACAAGAGTGTAGGGCAGACATCAAGGAAGCTAGGTAATCTGTCAACATATTACTGGAAACATCTGTAATACTGCGGGGTCTAGGTGTACCCCACATGTTTGGGGGGCGGCCGAATACGACCTCATAAGGGGACAGACCTGATCTGGAGTGTGCGACCATTCGCATAAAGAATAAAGCAACTGGCAGGGCAACTAGCCAGTCTACACCTTTCTCTTTACATGTCTTGGCAATACGGATTTTCAGGGTCTGATTATGTCTCTCTACGAGACCGGCTGCTTCAGGATGGCGCACACAATGGAACTTCCACTGGTACCCTAACAAGAGGGAAACATGTTTCATTAACTCGGATGAGAATGGCTGGCCGTTATCAGAATACACGACCCTAGGGAGTCCATAACGGGGGAAGAATTCACGAACCAACTGCTTGGCAGTGGTCGCTGCTGTGTAATCTGGAACTGGATATGCTTCTGTCCACCTGGACAAAGCGCATACAACTACAAGGACATACTTGAAACCTCGACATCGCTCCATCTGAATATAATCCATCTGGAGGACTTCGAAAGGGTGGTCAGGAGGTTGGAATCCACCTTGTTCCACCGGGACACTTTTACCTGGATTGAATTGACAACATATCATACAAGTACGGACTTTCTGCTTGGCTGCAGCTCGTAAGTGCTTGTTAAACCAAAGGTTCTGAATACTGTCTAACATGGCTTTTTCTCCTAGGTGTGCTGGACTATGTGCGGTATTGATAATGACTTGAACCATAGAGTCGGGGAGAAACCATGTGGCTTTTCCCTTCGTCAACCATCCCTGATCTGTCTGGACCCCTCCTTGTTCGGACCATTTCTTGATTTCTTCAGGAGTAGCATGTAACTGTATGTCTATGACATCTTGTGTAGGGTCCTTAACTGTCATACAAGTAATCTGTTCTGGAGTGGATGTCTGTGTCTTGTTAACTGGAATGTCTGGTGTCTGAGCTGTAAGCTTGGCTGTTCGGTCTGCTAGATCATTACCTTGGGAAATGATGTCAGTAACTTTCGTATGTGCCTTGCACTTCATGATAGCGATAGCTGTCGGTAAATGTATTGCATCTAACAGAGCTTGAATGAGGAGACCATGCTGAATCTTGGTTCCATGAGAAGTCATGAAACCTCTCTCCTGCCAGAGCACTCCGAAGTCGTGTACAACTCCGAATGCGTAACGTGAATCTGTATATATGTTTACTTTCAGGTTCTTGGCACGTATGCAGGCTTGGGTCAGAGCAACTAGCTCTGCTGCTTGAGCAGACAGTGTGTCAATACGGTGTGTTTCAATAACGTCAGTGTCAGTAGTCACTGCATACGCGGCTACTAGTTCTCCTGTACTCGTTCTCATACATGAACCATCCACATAAAGTGTCAGGTCGGGATCAGGTAATGCAATGTCTGTCAGGTCTTGTCTTGGCTTAGTCATAGTGTTAATGACTTCCACACAGTCATGTGTGGCAGGATTTTAAGTAACTGACGGTAACAGAGTAGCAGGATTTAGAACGTTGCAGCGTCTGATTTCTATGTGTGGCTGGAACAGTGTCAGTTCATAACCTGTTAAACGTGCAATGGTCAAGTGCTGAGTCTGTGTTCGGTTTAAAAGAACTTCCACGGAGTGTGGAACTTGTACTGTCAGGGAGTGTCCTAATACTATGGAATCACTTTGTCTGATTGCTAGAGCTGTGGCTGCAACTGACTTGAGGCACGCAGGCAAAGTCTGGGCTACTGGATCTAATGTGCTCGAAAAAAAAGCACAAGGCTTGTACTGTCCGGCTTGATCTTGTGTGAGAACAGATAATGCAGTACCATCACGTTCTGTGACAAAAAGTGTAAAAGGCTTACTGTAGTTCGGTGTAGCTAGAACAGGTGCTTGGCATAAAGCTTTCTTTAACTCATTAAAACTAAGTGTATGTTCAGATGTCCAAGGGAGGACAGTCGATATGGCTGCCTCCTGTGTCGTTAACTGTATCAGTGGCTTTGCTAGAAATGCATACTGAGGAATCCATTGTCTGCAATAAGAAGTGAGGCCAATAAAAGCACGTACCTCCTTCTGTGTCTTGGGCTGTGGAAGACTCGCTATTAACTGGATACGGTCTGGTGTCAACTGCCTACCCCACTTGGACAGTAAGTGGCCTAAGTAGATCACTTGCTGGACACAGAATTGAAGCTTCGAAGGGGACACCTTGTGCCCCATCTCGGCTAGGAAATACAGAACTGTAAGTGACGCTCGCTCGCAGTCACGTTCAGAACGGGCTGTGATCAGTAGATCATCTACATACTGGAGCAGGGCAGTGTCAGTTGGCATGTGAATATTGTCTAGTTGTCTTTTAAGTGCTTGACTGTAAATACTAGGGCTTTCTGTGAAACCTTGAGGAGCTCGTGTGAATTTATAGCTCCTTCCATTTAAACAAAAACCGAAAAGGTACTGGCTGTCTGGATGAATCGGGACACTGAAAAATGCATTCTTGAGGTCTATAACAGTAAAAAATGTAGCTTCAGAATCAATAGCTGTCAATAGAGATGAAATATCTGGGACTACTGGATACTGGGGTATGATACATTTATTAAGTTCTCGAAGGTCAATCACTAATCGATATACTGGAGGTGCATTTGGATCAGTACGTTTCATGACTGGAATGATAGGATAAATACATACATTGGAGTCAGTTTCTACGACTACTCCTTGAGCAATGAGCTCGTCAATAATTTTGGATAAGGCTGCTACAGCCTCAGGTGGCAATCTGTACTGTCTGATCCGTGGCAAGACTATACCTTGCTTGAGGGTCACACGATGGGGTGTGATTCGCATAAAACCTACATCAGTTGGACCTTGCGCCCATAAATGCTGTGGAACATTGGACAATCTTGGATCAAAATCACGTAATACATAATGACCTTTAAAGTCTCTTAAAAACAATCGTATTCCTTCTGGAGAGCAGCAAATAACTGCACCTAATTCTTTTAATGTTTTAATGCCTAACAAATTTTCTGGACATGACTTCGTAAGTAACAAATCAGTAGTTCGGGACAATGGACCAACTTCTAGAGTAACTGGCTTTGAAATCTCGTTAACAATAGGCTTTCCTGAAAATCCAAGGGAAACATTTCTAGAGCCTGAGAGCGGAGCCCCTGGAACCTCGTCATGACTGATAGTAGTCCTACTTGCCCCTGTATCAATCAAAAACTTTCTGTCTTTCCCCAATACTTGACTATGTACATAGGGACCCTCTTGATCTACAGGTATCTCGATGAGAGGCAAGCCTACCTCCCTCTCTAGGCTGTTTCATGAATACGGTTGATACTCTGGATACTCTGTCTGGGCATACTGGTACATCTGCTGTGTAACATGCTGTGTTGCAGCAATAGGCTGCGGTGCTGGAACTGTCTGTTGTGCATTCTGTGGTGTCTGGGAAGTCTGTGAAACTTGTTCTTGTCTAGGCGGACGTGGTCTTTCTTTAGTCTTACCAGTTGCTATGTTGTGTTTCAGAACTGCACACTCGTTTATAAAATGACCTGGTTGTTTACAATAATTGCATGTCCCTTTAACGGGAGCTGCAGGATGACTGGCTTGATTCGGACCCCTCTTCTGACTGTCTTGTGGAACAGATTGTGCAACTAGTACTTTCATTTTCGTGTCTTTCATACGTCTCCTTTCGTGTTCTTGCTCTTCCCTGATTCTATTCTGGTGATACTGGAGCATCTGTAACATTTGTGACGGGGTACTAGCTTGCCAGGTACTTTCGACTTTCAAAACTCGATTTTTAACTTGTGGGCTTGAATTCTCGACTAGTTTAGTAACAAAAAGATGAGGGTATGACTCGCTACCTGTCTTCAAACCACTGTTAATAATAAAACATTTTTCAAATCTAGAATAAAAATCACTAGTATCTTCATCCTGTTTCTGTTTACATGCTGAGATTGCATCCCAATCTTCCTTTTTCGTGGCTAATAACCTTGGCAAAACTTGTATCAATAACTCGGGCAATTCTTTACATTTGTCCCCAAGACCGGTACCTGGTACTCGTATTTTATCTTCAGCTTCTAGAGCTGTCCAATCAATCTTTTTCTCTCCCACCTCCCATTCCTTTTCCTTGAGTTTTTCATATACCCCTGCGGGCAACAGGACCTTTAACATTTTAATGATATCTGGATAAGTGTATTCTCCCATACGGAGCATGTCTTTTAATTCTCGATGGAACCCTGCTGGATCTTTGTCGTGACAGGGAATTAATTTCTTCATCTCTAAGAGTTCCATCTATGTGATAGGGGTGTAAACAAATACTCGTTGCATTTCACCACCCGGTGTCCTAACTGGGTGTACTTCTCGTAACGGATGCTGTCTATCTATGTAAAATGGTTTACTTTCTGGAGGTGAGACATGAACAAAATGCGGGTTCAGAAACGTTCTATATTTGTGGCGCTGTTCTAGAATGACACTACTTAAATCGGTACCTAAACCTTTCCATTTATACTGGAGTAACTCGTTCAGAATATCATGTAACGGATCTGGATCAGAATGTTGTCCTTCATATAGTGTAATGAGGTGCTGGATCATATACATACCCACCAGTCGTTGCTCGGCTGGGGGCAGTTTCAGAAACATTTGTGCCACTATTTCGTCTGGAAAAGTGGTAGAATCAGTAATCCATCGGACTGCTGATCGGGCTAGTTCTTGTTCATGCATGGTACTAAGTTCACTATAACCGATTCGTGATTTCAGAATGTGATCGGTAGCTTGAAATACTTGTTCTAGAGAATATTGTTCTGGTGCTGGAAGATGAAAGACTTTCTTGTGTTCTAGGCGTGAATGTCGGTCTGGAAATCTAGATTTACCTACATACGCTATTCTGCCGGTATTCTCGTCTTCTACTTCTTCAGTATCAGAGTTATCTTCTTTCTCGCTTACTTGTGCTGTTTTGCGTTTCTCGTGTAACCTTATTATTTCCTTACGAATTTTCTTGTACATACTGTCTATACTACTGAGTGTCTTGTGTCTTCCCTCGGCTATATGATCACTCCACTTTGTCAGGACTTTCATTTCGATTGGATCTTTGTCTGGATAATCTTGTTCCCTTATTAAACAATTGATTAGAAACTTTAATAGCATGAGCTGAGTCTCAGCTTTCCTTAGAGACATGATTTCGCCAATACTTTCTGGATCTTCTCCTGTACGGATGAAACGATATATTCTGTCTAGATCTTCTTTCATATTCGGTAGGGTGTCCAAATACTCGGTCACCCGTCTTGCGCGCAATGAATATATAACCATATTATCATCGCCTGGGACTGGATCATAACGGCATTCGGTGAGAGCTCGCCTGATATCTGCAACGGACTGATGTTTGGGCGTACGCTGTAACGCACGTTCATGTAACTCGACTAACGTTATACGTTTGTGTGGCGGCGGGGTACCCGGAGGACCTCCTCCCGCGGCCCCTAAACTGGAATCGTCGACTGATACTCTTCGTGCTGGCAGAGTGACCGATGTAGCGGGAACT
Source organism: Lissotriton helveticus (assembly GCF_964261635.1). Classification (NCBI taxonomy): domain Eukaryota; kingdom Metazoa; phylum Chordata; class Amphibia; order Caudata; family Salamandridae; genus Lissotriton; species Lissotriton helveticus. Next base: position 1,662,815 of record NW_027611694.1, on the reverse strand, counting down.
TGTACTATGGACTGGACCGGGGGTACCGTAACAGGTGCTGTAACAGGTGCCCCGGTGGCTGGAGGAACAGGAATTACATTATTTACCGGAGCTGGCGGAGCAGGATTCGCATATTCTGGGACTGTGTCGTCCAAATAGGACGAGAGAAAAATATCAGCTGCGGTCGGTTTGTGACGTAGCTTAATCGGAACTAATGGCGGCGGAAAATTACATGGTGCTTCCGGGGTTGCTTTTGGCAAACCCTCGGCAAGAAGAGGATACATACCCTTAATGAGGGCATTTCTCTGTCTGTCTGACTGTTCGGCTTTAACTCGTTCACCTACTTCAATTAATTCCCTTTCTTGGGCTCTTTCTGAGGATTCTCTACTTAATTCAGACTTTATGATTTCTTTTTCTGTTCTTTTATGAGATTCTTTGCGCCATAACTCGATGGCATCTCTCTGGGACTGTCTGGCTTTCTTTTTCCATAATGCTTCTTCTACTCGCATGATGCACTCGGCATCCCACGTACCTGATACGGGCCATCTATACTTTTCCTCTAATTCCTTGGTGTACTCCACCCATAAATCTAGATATAATATGGCACTTATGCCATGCTTTTGATACATAAAATGACCTGGACTGTCCCTAGGCGGGACAGGAACTGCTTCCTCGAGCAGACCTTTTCTAGTTTTTAACTGACGTAACTTTGAGAACAGAGGCATAACTAGGCTGGAGTCTGGACACAATACAATACACGATAAACACAATAATAACTGAAAAACGAATCATTCATACCACGACATTGAAAACACATGAAATAACATTTTGGACAGAATATTACCTGAAATACTGAAAACAGAATACATGAATTTCTCAAAAACAGAACTTACTGGAACAGAAACTTACTAGAATGACTAGATGCACTGCTAAAACAGTACGAAACTTACCGGTCCCATAAAGAGACACGTCAGGACCCGCATCCACCTAAGTGGACACTTCGTGTTGGATCTGTGTACCCAAACCCACGGACCAGAGACAAATCAATTGACCCTGTCTAGATACTACCCCAGCAATGGTACTCACCGGGCAGCAAGAACGGAAGGCCTCGGACTGGACTGGACTGCTACGACGACGGACGGACGAACCTCGGACTTTAGTTACAGGTGGGCCTCCGGATACCTCGGACCTTGGACTCTCGGCTTGGGCTCTGGTCGGGACTCGCCGCGTTCCTCCACCACCTCGTCTGGACGCTGGACCGCAACCTCCGTCTCCTCCGTGGGCCTGAGGGATACTTGAAGCAGACATATCTGCACGTGCACGGTATGGTTCCGTCACGGCTGCAGAGGATCAGGGGGCCTGCGTGGCTTCTCCGGCGCGTGGGGAAAGGGCAAGTCCCTATTCGGGCGCCATTATGTGGTAAATAAATAATTAATTACCGGTTCTATTTTTCGGGATACTCATACAAACAGATAGCTCAATAAATAAGAGTCAAGATTCGAGGTAGCTAGAGTGTACAGGCTTTAATCAGGCATAAAAGGACAGGAACAGGACAGCCTGCATGGGAATGGGATGGCAGGGCCCGACAGCTGCCGGGGGCAGGATCTGGGAATGATGCGCATAACTTTTAATAACAGAACATTAGTATATATAGTTAAACAAAATACATTGCATTCAATACAGTAGGCGTAGCAGTAGGCGGAGTTTGTAGCAGTCGCGAAAGATAAGGGCAAAATGAGGTAACAAGAAGGCGTGTACAGGGCGTATACACAGACATGTGATGTAAACGTAACAGAATATGTCATAAACGGGGCGGAAACATGGAGGGGGCTACCTGAGCAGCTGGGACCTCTAACCTAGTGGTGCGCGCAAACTGACAATGACGTGTTACCAGGGAGAACTGGGGGGCTATGACTTCTGCGCTAGAAGAGGAGACTAAAGTCTGGAGTGTCAGAGCGACATGTACCCAGGCATATCTAGTATCTGGTGTTTAGAGTACATGTTGATAGAATCCAAAAGTTATCAGAGTAAAGGCTAACAGACATTAAGACTGGTGCATGCATAATTCTACATGTAGTGCGTGTGCGGGGAATATTCTATAAATATTAATACAGTATTTCTCTTACATGGAGACATAAAGGCTAGACCATGACGGAAACTATTGATGCGATTCAGTAGCTTAGGAATGCAGAGAAGGAGGGCTGGACTGATAACTAGAAACATAACATATTCTTGGCAGACTGGGAGGCAGAGCCAGGCCGAGCCGGGCACTGCGAGGCATGAAAGTAAGCTAAGAGTCAGGGATACAGGTGGGGGCTGTATCGCTCCTTGGAGAGGGTTCAGAAAACAGGCGCTGAATCTAAGTCCGGGCCCTTTTGAGGCCTAGAAACGGGGATAATTCAATGAATTAACGTGCACACTGTAAAACGTGGCAACGTAGCTTTACATAGGCACGATATTCGTTGTATTCACGAAAACTGGAAACTGGCATACTAGAGATGGACACAACTATAATTGCGTCTTTAATCGATCATAGGGGAATACATGCATATCGATCATGCACATATAACATAACATAGGGAACACGTAGGCACATACAACATGGCAAAATTTACTTTTCCACAAAGGGGTGGGTATAAATAACAGGAGAGTGAAGGTTACTTACTTTGTTATTGAGAGTGATAGATTTAGTGAGTTAATTAGTGGGAGATAGTTAGTGAGAGATTGAGAGAGTTAGTAAGAGTGATGAAATTAGTGAGAGAGTTAGTGAGAGTGAGAGAGTTAGCGAGTGAGTTAGTTAGTGAGAGAGAGTTATTGAGTTAGTGAGAGTGAGTGAGATTTAGTTAGTGAGAGTGAGAGAGTTAGCGAGTGAGTTATTGAGAGTGAGTTAGTTATGATCACCAATTATAAGTGAAATGGGAATGTCAGAATTTCATTGCTCCGGTTTACTCCACCCAGGAGTAAAGAAAAAACAACAACTCCACTAACCCATGTCATACACTAACTACAGACAGCCAGTAAAGTTGTACCGGGGCCACACCGGCGTGACGGTGAAGCACCCTCTACAGGGACAGGCTACAGACGGTAAATTCTCTACTCTGTCCACCCAACGGCAAGGACAGGATACAGCATCCAAGGCCGAGTCTACTCAGGACAGAGGTGAGGGACCCGAAGGCATGCACAAAATACAGCAATTTGTTAACATGCTTTGTAAGGTCCACCCCGGAGCAACAGGAGCTCCCCTAGCAGGGGTGGATAGCAGACCCTGCTCTGGGAGGAGTAAAGTTTAATAGATGACTGACTTGGAAGAGGGGTGCAGAGAAGGATCTGCTTTATTCCAAGCCCCATCCAGCGAAGATGTAATGGCAAGAAGAGGAATTTGCCTTTCTGCCATTCAACAGACACCAGAGCTCAACGCCCTGGCAGTGGCGGGCAGGTAGGGGCAGTGCAAGGATTTCAGTGGTGCAGGCGCGTAGTGCAAACAGTATGCATGGGAGGGGGTGGGCCAGGTGGATAGAAGGGACACCAGCAGGTAGCTACAAGGCCTTCAACACCCACTCCACTCAAAAACAGCCGGTGTGGAAGGAAAAAGCAGGATGCACCGCACAGCACACACGGACTACAACTCCCACTCCACTCAAAAGCAGCCGGTGTGAAGGAAAAAGCAGGATGCACCGCACAGCACACACGGACTACAACTCCCACTCCACTCAAAAGCAGCCGGTGTGGAAGGAAAAAGCAGGATGCACTGCACAGTACACACGGACTACAACTCCCCCTCTACTCAAAAGCAGCCGGTGTGGAAGGAAAAAGCAGGATGCACTGCACAGCACACACGGACTACAACTCCCACTCCACTCAAAAACAGCCGGTGTGGAAGGAAAAAGCAGGATGCACTGCACAGCACACACGGACTACAACTCCCACTCCACTGAAAAGCAGCGGGTGTGGAAGGACAAAGCAGGATGCACCGTACAATACACACAGACTACAACTCCCAATCCACTCAAAAAGAGCCGGTGTGGAAGGAAAAAGCAGGATGCACTGCACAGCACACACGGCCTACAACTCCCACTCCACTCAAAACAGCCAGTGGGGAAGGAAAAAGCAGGATGCACCGCACAGCACACACGGCCTACAACTCCCACTCCACTCAAAAACAGCCGGTGGGGAAGGAAAAAGCAGGATGCACCGTACAGCACGCACGGCCTACAACTCCCACTCCTTTCAAAAACAGCCAGTGTGAAAGGAAAAAGCAGGATGCACCGCACATCACACATGGACTACAACTCCCACTCCACTCAAAAACAGCCGGTGTGGAAGGAAAAAGCAGGATGCACCGCACAGCAAACACGGACTACAACTCCAACTCCACTCAAAAACAGCCGGTGTGGAAGGAAAAAGCAGGATGCACCGCACAGCACACACGGACTACAACTCCACTGTACATGTCGAAGTGACCGGTCACCTGTGGACTGCGGCAGCGCAAGCAAGCAGCATCTCGCCAACCTCTTAAGACACAGCAGAAGCCTTTCATGATCGTGGCCTCCACATAGCATGCACCTCACCCGATGAACAGCGCCTAGACGCCGGCGTAGCACTTCATAAAGGTTATTATTGTAGCAGACGAGACAGCTCTCGTGGTCTCACTTCACCAGATGGTGAATAGTGAGACTAGTACAATATAAGGCAAGGGAGACACTTCTAGGCATGGCTGGTCCCAAACAGATACTCTTGATGTTGAGGTTCAGTCTGCTGCCGGTGCTCGCCAGGTAGAGAGCGAGAGGTGCAGGACGAGACATTCGTGTCACAGGTTCATGCAATCGTGGTCAAGTGGGGAAGCCAAGGTTACGATCACACCCTTCAGACATCATCTCATCAACATCGCCTTTTACTGATCACCTTGAATGATGTACATTTAGGGGTCACCTGGGGTGGGGATTACCATCCACAGTGCCCCCTGAGAGCCCCCCCATGCAGGCCGAAGCAACAAACTCTGAGTTCCAGAAACAAAGTGGGGACTATAGGAAAAGCGCCACCTCGAGTCTGCATAAACATGCCACAGGCTGGCCAGCACAGACTTCATTGCACGTCTACAAATAACAAATCCCTCGATTCATGCCGCCCTTCGAGGCTCTAGCTTGCTGCAGGAGTTCTTACCAACAGTAGCTAATAACAAGATCAAGCAAGCATTTGCAAAACCAATGGTGCTAGTGTAGAAACTAAGGTCGGGGACAATCGGTATTTGCCCGGCGGTATCGCCTCTTTAACCCACGAAACATTAATCAATGAAGAGGCAGGCGCTGGAGACTGGAAGGCAGGAAACAAGGTTTATTCTCTCCGGAGGAGAACACGACAAATCAGACAGCAGGTATCGTCATGAGGTGCTCTAACTTATTTCTGAGGCCTGGCCCCTTATATACAGGTTTTTGTGGCTTTATTACAGTTTACATATTCATGGCAATGCTTTGATGTACGGAAAGACATTCCCGGAATCTCCCCTTCGGGCCCGTTCCCACACACATTTACAGTAGAAGTCCCCACCCCGGTCACAACAGGTGATGGTTATCGCGCAGCTGGATATTCCGCCGATTCATGGAGTGTGGGGGGTTCGATCGGATCTCGTGGGGTGGGGGCTCTGATCAACTCGGGGGTCCTTTGATGAGGGAAGCTTTCAACTGTACGGGGAGGGGCAAGGAATAGTATCGGCAGAGCTAGGTGTCGGCCTGGGAACAAGGAAGACAAACGGGCACAGGAAAAGGGGTTTTTTTTGTATCAAAGGGCCGGGGACTATGAAAAGAATGAAGGGAGGGGTCGCGCTGGGAACAGGATGGGGCTTTGAGGCAGAACTGCGCTGAAGAGGGGTTTATGACTCAAAGCATGTGCGAGCGAGGGGGGGTTGGTCAGCGTGCAGGCTTGGCGAGGGCGAAGGGCTATGTTGGGGGCCAGTGGCGTGCAAAAGGGATGGTCCTGATCGAGGCACCTAAAAAAATGGCGGGCGCGCACGACAAAAGTGTGGCATCAGGGGAAAAGGCAAGATGGCGCAGATAATGTTTACCAAACCGTACTAATTTTCCACAGTCCTCCCTTTAACATATTCAAGACATCTTGCTGATCTATTTCCTATTCAAGTCTATTATGGTGGGCATAAGAAAAAGCAGTAGGACCCCAGGTGAAGGAGTCGTAAACACTACATTTAAGATCTCTAGTTTTAGGAGGCGGGCCTATTGAAAAACTTTGATAAACTTGTTAGCAGGAAAGTCATAGTAAGGTAATACAAAAAATGATTCTGTAGCGAGCAGTCAGTACATTGCATACAGGTTATTATATACAGGCTCCGTATATATTTGGTTGGAGCATAATCAATACAATGGTGGCTGGGAGAGAAACGAGACGTAGCAGAAACGATGATTGAGGGTGTCAATGTTCGAAGTTACTGAGTTCTCAGTCCTTTGTTGGCGCTGTGGAGCACCGGCGGTGGAGCTAAGGGTCCAGCTCTATTCTAGGTCCCGTGTTGCAGGGCACGACCTTTTCCTCGCGTTTCTGGTCGAAAAGGTCTTTTTCGCCCTGTGTCTTTCGGAGTCGATAGTCAAAAAGTTCAGGTGGAAGAAGAGTGTACAAATAGTCCATAGGGTAGGTCGGAGAAAAAGGGGGGTGGAGCAATGGCCAGGTCGGGAACAAACTAGGGGAACGAGAGATTTCAGGTAGGCGGGCTTATGACCGAGTTTAGGGAGCGGGGACCTTTCGGCACACATTTGAACATTGGACAGGGGCATCAGGTCAGCCCTCTCCTCTTGTTTTGTCGGAAATAGTGCCTCGTCCTGCAGCTCCGTTCTGTCGCGGTCTCGCCTTGGCCCATGCCGCAGACGTTCCATAGTCTGTAGTCAGGCCACGTGCTCCCACATCCGGTCCTTCTTTCCTCCGACAGCTGTACCCTTGAAGGAGTTTGAAAAGACAGTCTTTAGAGAATGGGCAGAGGAAGGTAATCACACAAGTCTATTTCTCTCCCAGCTCCAGGTAAATGACAATAGAAACGTCCGTTATATTAGGGTTCACAACTGACATATAAATGATCGATGGTGGGCCTGCTGGATTTACTATGACTTTCCTTCACAACTGTTTACTATAGTCACGACAGTTCATCTGATGGAGACCCACCTTCGTAATACAAGCCTGACAAAGCTATACCGTTCTCTAGGGGTTTATATTTACAAAAGGGTGTTGTGAGCTATCAACATGGTACTAATAGGTATCTCGCTGAGGGACGAACATAGGCTAAACATCTTTCATTTTATCAATGCATCCTGCCTTTTAACTAAACATTTTCGCTTTCGACAAGGTTCATTGTAATGGTTTTCTTCGCTTCGGTCTAATCTTTAACTTTGTAAAACATCATTCTGGTTCCTATGCAGCCTCTCGCGGCCTGATTACTAAATTAGAAAAGACAGGGGTCTCATGGGAAAATAACTAGGGACATAGAAAACTGTGATGGGGGGGCATCATCTTACTTTGGGTTATAAGGGTACTATCGGCAGAAGGCCACAGTTCAGTTGGTGAGCGTTCAGTGGCATTTCTCGAATTCCAAACTCTGAAATTTGCCTATCGAAAAAATCATTTCTAGGGACCACAGCTGGCCTGCGTTAGTCGCAAGTCGACCCATCTCTTACGATCGGGGGGTGAAGGATAGTTAAAAACTCTTATCGGGGGCAACTGAACGCAATACTGGGTGCGTCCTGGGAAGATGGGGAGGTTTCGATTACCTTTACGGTTTGGGTATTGCGACAATTCGGAACGGGGAAGGTCGCGTCATCTGAGGCATTTTATCTCATAATAGGAGCCGCTGACATGTAGTTCCCTCATTACGGGTCAGATTAGGGAACCTCAGTCGTCTTACCTGTCCTTTCCCTTATGGCCAATTCTCGGTTTCGTCAATTTAGCAGAAAGGAGAGGTAGTGACACGGTCTCATGGTGATTTTATTAAAGACAAGTTTTGTGCAAATACTGGCGGTATTTGGAGCCAATTGGGTGGTGCGCTAGGGGTGGCAGTCTGCCAATTTCGGAGCTAATCGCTCGGAAGAGTGGGAGTGTGAAGGAGAGAGAGAGAGAGAGAGAGAGTGCAACAGCAGGCAAAATAGTACACGTGCGACATGGAGAGTGGCAGTGTATTTAAGAAAGGCTATTTAGTGCATTACACAGCAAAGGACATTTACGGGTCTGCGTTAGAATCTTGAAAGCATGCAGTTTGAGGTGGACGAGCATTAGACAGGGTAGAGGGGACATGCTTTGAGAAAAAGGAAAACGGGTACCACTGTGTCGCACTTTCTTGCATTCTTGGTCCTTCGACCAGTTGAGTCAACGCTTCAGTCACACACACACATTCTCTCATAGTTTCGAATCATACGTGACATGGGTTCATTCGTGCAGCATGGGTTAAGGGTGATCATTTTTCATCAGATCATACTAAATTTATGGGCTTGTTTGCTACGTGAGTAGTTTGTGGGCGTGCTTAGGCGCCACCTTGCAGCGTTGGTCCGCTTCGCGTATCAGACGGGGCAAGGCTTCAGATCTTCGCCATACCTCGGTTGCGGCCCCTGATGTAACCTGTAGAGGGAGGGAAAAGAGGGGAAGGGAGGGGGACAACATTCGCGCATATCAAATACATGGATTCGAGAGTCCTTTACTTACCTCATACTCGTCTTTCCTCCTCGGGGTAGAATCCCTGGGCTATGGTTTCTGGAGTCGGGGGGGGGCAGTGTGTCCTTATAGGTCGTGTGCAGGGAAACGTAAAAAGGAAACCAGAGGTACCTAGTGCGAGGTATCTAGTTAGTAGATGTATCTCACTATCGGGATCCTTAAATCTCCTTCAATGCTGTGACGTTCTAAGGTTCTTCAGTTCTTTGGTCAGCTCTGTTCCCTAATACCTTTGAGCGTCGTACTTTATAACATTTACATCGTTTTATTTTACCCTTCTTTTACATTCCATTATTTATACCGTTTCGTTTTACCCATCCTCAGAAGTCGAGGTCTTTTCTCCACGCGAGAGTTCATGAGTCAGTCGCGTACCTTGAAGGCAGAGTATCGTGTCGTAGATCCGATCCTTCCTCCGGGGCTGGGCAACCATCTTCTAATAACCTTAAAGAGAGAGCAGGGTAGGGTGCACAGAAAAGAACTCTCCCGCCGATCCCATATTTCAAATAAAGCATGCAATACCCGTTCATAATTTCGAAAACCTTTATTTTTGCAAAATCATAGTACGTGGATTTATGAGGGTGCAGTCGTATTTGGCCGGACACGGCAATGGCTAAAGTGCGTACAGTGGGGGGTGTTGTTTTGCAGCAATAAAAAACATTAGAAAGTTTTATCAATTCATTTGTAGCAAACTAAAACGTCTATCAACTGGCTGGGGGGGTTCGGGGGCATTTATTTCATAATTTAGAAGCATAGTCAGACTAGTTGCAATCAGATTTCCTATATGCATACCGTGTGCGTGCGTCATAAGCGAGGTTATACATCAGCTATATATATATAAAAAATATAATACATTGTACATTTGTAATCATCATTTTTAACGGGATCCTTTTTACATGTTCGTCGAGTGAGCTCTCCTTTCTTCTTGTCAAGTGTACAAAGGATCATATACATGTCTCAGAACATCAAGTTTTTTTTTATTTAGCAAAAAGAAACACCACGAGGTGTTCGTAAGTTCCTATTGATACCGGCGCCATTTTGGGCGGGGCCGGATCAGTCCGGAAGTAGCATCAGGAAAAAGTTTCCTACAACCGGCAGTTGGACCAGAGTCCTTTTCGGCAGTTCAAGAATTCATGCTAACAGAAGGAGTGGCAATGTCATGTTTATTTTGTTGGCGATCAAGGCAGTTGTCCCTTACCGGAAGCCTGCAGGGGCCGAGGGCTCCGCCGGGTACCTTTGCAGACTCTTCAAGGCTGTGGAGATGTTGTCGGAGGTGGGGGCTCGTGTCCCGGTGGGCAAGCGACCGAGTTACATTGCTGTTCAAAGTTACTCTAGCGGCCGAGACCCGCCTTCCAGCGGACCCAGACGCCATTTTGAGGCCCTGCAGCAGTCCCCTCTCATCGAGTCTGCAAGAGTGGAAGAGACCTTTCTGAGGACAAAATAGGGAGCAGAACTCTGTGTTGTGGAAGCGGGACATTCGGCTGGGGTGCGGCTGTGATGCCCCCGCCTGGGGGGGGCAAGGGAGACTCGTTCGCGCCGTCTCCTTCTCCCGGTGCACTCTAGGCCGTTCTCTTTCATGGGCATGCACGATGGTCTCTCCACACCCTGTGCTCCACAAGGCCCATGCCCAGTGCTACGGAGGTATGGCCACCTGCGGCGCACGTTCGGTGCTGCGCAAGTATCGGTGCAGTCATTGCATATTCGGTGCTCCGAAAATATGGGCACCGTTGCACGTTCGGTGCTGCGCAAGTACTGGGGCACCACCATGGTATGTTCGGTGCTACGAAAATATGGCACCACCGCCTGGCTGGGGGAGTTCGGCGTTGGGCCGGGGGCTGGGAGACCTCCTATCCGTGGAGGTGGGAGAGGCTCGTCCGCGTCGCCTCTCCCTCCCAGCCCAACTTGGACAAATTTCTGCAGAGGTATGGACAGGACATCCCGCCGCCCAGAGCTGCTGCGGCTGTCACGGAGGGGAAAAGGAAGAGGTGTCTCGTTCTTCTCTGGACCGGGCTTCCTTAGGTTATCGGCTGCAGCCGGCCTCAGTTGGCCCCCCGTCGGTCCCTGGCCATGGGTGGTCGGACCGGGTGGACATGTGGCGGGACTACCTGCAACTACCCAGGGCCGCTGCGGCTGGACTCCGCTGGCCCCTGCCTCTCCTCCGGCTCCCCCATATGTTAAGATTTCCTGACCAAGTGTTGGCAGCAGGGCCTGCCTTATATGGGTTGCCGCCAGTTGGGCGTAGCCGTAACCCTGCCCTACTTTGGAAGGTTCCAGAATGTGGGGGGGGGGGTGGGGGGGGGGAGGAATGTTCTGTTGACTTTCATTTTCTACAGTTTACCGTTCTTGTTTCTAGCGTTATTGTTCCTTGCTTGTTATGTTAATTAAAAGTTTGTGTTCATCAGTGGCTTACTGATTTCGTTTCCCATTCCTTTCTTTCCAGGTTGTTTCAAGCTAAATTTTCTTTCCATACAACGCGATTTTCAATTTGAGGCCATCTGGTCGTCCCATTGAAATGGATAGGATATTATACATAGCAGAATGTGCCCTATAATTCTTGAAGCATATAAGTTAAAGACTTAATTTCAATTGCAGATTCTAGCTAAGATTCGTATGCATTATTGTACCAATTCTTATGCATGTGGCCCACATAGAAAGTGCACGAAATGGAAGTTGAATCCATACGAGGCGATTTTCGATTTCCGGCCATCTGGTCACCCGAATCTCAAAGATTATTGTTAATAATTCAGTGTGTTTTTATGCTATTTAGCTAATAATGCATGAACCTGTTTATTAACATGTGCATAATGAGATACCAAAGAGAAAATAATGAAAATGTATTGGTAAACCGTATTTTGGTAGACTTTAAAAAACCCCATTGAAAAACACATGCATCACCAATGCTGCTTTTTGCTTGTGCCTAAAACGAAAATGTGTTATTAAAAAGTGAATATAACACATAGAGATGTTTTTTCTTTTGTTTATGAAGCCTAATGTGAAGGCAGGTCACACCTATGTTTTACTTTGAAAAAATCTCTTTTCTAAAATTTACGGCGTTACCTTGTTTTTTAATATAGCTAAAAAACAATTGTTAAAGTCGCTTATAAAAAAGTGATCGTAAATGCTATTTTGTTTTTTTTTTCAGCTTGAGGTTCAGTTTAATATGAGTCTTAATTTGATGTATCACTTGCCCTAGTAAACAATCCCCAAAGTCTATTTTTTTTTCAATTTTCCCAAGCTCAATGTTAAACACATGCATCACCAATGATGCAAAAAGTCAAGTCAGAAATTTCAAACAGCAATAAAAAAGTGAGAAAAACAGATATTTGAAAAATTCCTTTTGTTTATGCGGCCTTATGTCCAAAGCCATCCAACAAGAGCATTTTTTTTTAATTCGGTCGATTTAAAAAAAATCTGCGAACTATTTTATTTCTCTCAAAAAAGTGCCAAAAAGTGACTTTTTGTGCAAAAAAGTGCCTGTACAATATTTTTTCATCTAATAAACTTTTTATGACTCAGAATACACTTAGGCTTCAGGTCAATGTGTTTTCGTTTGGGGGAGGGGCCCAGGGAAAAAAACACCTTTTTTTTTCTCGGATTGGTCAAAGGTCAGGCTACCAGCTTGACTCTTGTTGCACCAGTGCTGCTTCGGCTGCACCAGTGCTGCTTCGGCTGCACTGGTGCAGCTTCTCAGACTTGAGGCGTTGCACCAGTGCAGCATAGAAAAGAAACTTTTTAATAAAAGGATTTAAAACTAATTCAAGATATACATTATCTAAGGAATGTTATAAAAACTCAGATATGGAGAATATTTTTCATTTTCGTCCATTTTTGACCGTTTTGGAGCACTTTGAAGCACTGATGCAGCTTTGGGATTTTTATGGTTATTTTGATCAGAGATGCTCCTAATGTGTTTAAAATTCATGTGGGATGTATCCAAGACACTGCCATCACACCTATATAGTTTTTAAATGATTTTGATGTATTAAAATTTTGACCTCCATAAGGGGGGAAAGGTTGAACTTTTACCCCGCTCGGAGTTCCATGACTTTCGTGACCTTGTCCCCCTGAAATTTAAAATTGCATTTTCAAAGTAATGTGTACAACTATTCATTCTGTGTCATTCATTGTGTGTTTAGCATGCTATTGGGCCACTGTAGCACTTGTTTTTTTTTTCGTTTTTATGCATTTTTGACCGTTTTTGAACACTTTGATGCTCCAAATGGTCTTTGGACTTAGTCACTTTTTGCTTCATGGAGATTTCAAAAGTGTTAGAAAGTCACTTTGGAGGCACACAGGACAGTGCAAATGCACCTATATAGCAATCAGGACACTCCAATCACACCTATATAGTTTTTAAATGATTTTGATGAATTAAAAATTTTGACCTCCGTGAGGGGTGGAAAGTTTGAACTTTTACCCCGCTCGGAGTTCCATGACTTCTGTGACCTCGTCCCCCTGAAATTTAAAATAGCATTTTCCAAGTAATTTGTAAATATATTCATTCTGGGTCATTCATTGTGTGTTTAGCTTGCTATTGGGCCAGTGTAGCACTTTGTTTTTTTCATTTTTATGCATTTGTGACCGTTTTTAAACACTTTCATGCACCAATGATGTCTTTGTACTTCGTCATTTTTCACTTCATGGGGACTTCAAAAGTGTTAGAAATTCATTTTGGAGGCACACAGAACAGTGCAAATGCAGTTACATAGCATTCAGGACACTGCAATTACACCTATATAGTTTTTAAAAGATTTTGATGTAATAACATTTTTGACCTCCATGGGGAGGGCCCTTAAGCTGAACTTTTACCCAGCTCGGAGTTCCATGACCTTGTCCCCCTGAAATTGAAAATCGAATTTTCAAAGTGTTTAGTAAAACTGTTCATTCTGTGTCATTCATTATGTCTTTAGCCTGCTATTGGACCACTGCAGCACTATGTTTTGTTAATTTTAACCCAATGTTGACCTTTTTTGACCACTTTGATGCACCAGTGAAGTTTTTGGACTTAGTCATTTTTCACTTCATGGAGACTTCAAAAGTGTTAGAAATTCATTTTTTAAATACCTAGAACGGTGCAAATGCAGCCATATAGCATTCAGGGCACTACAATTACACCTATATAGTTTTTAAATGATTTTGATGCAATAACATTTTTGACCTCCATGGGGAGGGCACTCAAGCTAAACTTTTACCGAGCTCCGAGTTCCACGACCTCGGGTGGAAAAGTGACTTTGCCCCCTTAAACCCCAAAACTTCAAAAAGTCACCCCTGGAGGCCAGAAATGGGTCTTAGACACTCTTGGTATGTCATCTGAGGTATACTATGGTGTTCTTGGGTCCAGAACTAGAAATGTGATGTGACTCTGATATCTAGGGCCTATAATGGAAAAAATTAATTTGACACCAAACACCTCAAAATGTCTGAAATAGGACTCAGACATGTACCTGGAGGCTGGAAATGAGCCCTAGACACTCTTGCTATATCACCTGAGATATAATATAGGGTCCTGGTGGCCACAGGGACCCAAAAACAGTCAGGTGGGTTGATACTGAAAATTAGCAAAAATCGTCCCAAAATATTTTTTTACAAGATTTGCTAATTTTCCAAATAGCTCAGAATGGATATCAGAGACACTGTTTGAGTGCGCAAGATATGAATACACTTGTTAGAAAGGTCAGCTCTGATGCTCTCATGTGATATATATAACTTTGATATTATATAAAGTTTTTTTTCCGCTACCAACCAAGGGAAACACCTGATATCGTACCCGATTTTGAGAACATTGGGCTGGGTGGAAAAAGTCACTTTGCCCCCTTAAAGCCAAAAACTTCAAAAAGTCACCCCTGGAGGCCAGAAATGGGTCTTAGACACTCTTGGTATGTCATCTGAGGTATACTATGGTCTTCTTGGGTCCAGAACTAGAAATCTGATGTGACTCTGATATCTAGGAGCTATAATGGAAAAAAATGAATTTGACACCAAACACCTCAAAATGTCACAAATAGGAGTCAGACATGTACCTGGAGGCTGGAAATGAGCCCTAGCCACTCTTGTTATATAATCTGAGATATATTATGGGGTCCTGGTGGCTACAGGGACCTGAAAACAGTCATGAGGGTTGAAACCGAAAATTAGCAAAAATCGTCAAAAAAAGTTTTTTTGACAAGATTTGCTAATTTTCCAAATAGCTCAGAATGGATATCACAGTCACTTTGTGAGTACCCAGGACCTAAATATACTTGTTAGAAAGCTCAGATCTGATGCTTTCATTTGATCTATCTACCTTTGCTATTATCTGAAGTTTTTTTCTTCAGCTTCCAGCCATGGGAAAAACCTGACATTGTACCCGATTTTGAGCACCTTAGGCTGGATGGAAGAAGTGACTTTGCCCCCTTAAACCCCAAAACTTCAAAAAGTCATCCCTGGAGGTCAGAAATGGGTCTTAGACACTCCTGGTATGTCATCTGAGGTATACTAAGGGGTCCTTAGGTCCAGAACTAGAAATTTGATGTGACTCTGAGCTCAATGTGATGTGACTCTGAGCTATATGGCCTATAATGGAAAAAATGAGTTTGACCCCAAACACCTCGAAATGTCACAAATAGGAGTCAGACATGTACCTGGAGGCTGGAAATGAGCCCTAGCCACTCTTGTTATATCATCTGAGATATATTATGGGGTCCTGGTGGCTACAGGGACCCGAAAACAGTCATGAGGGTTGATACCGAAAATTAGCAAAAATCGTTAAAAAAAGTTTTTTTGACAAGATTTGCTAATTTTCCAAATAGCTCAGAATGGATATCACAGTCACTTTGTGAGTACCCAGGACCTAAATATACTTGTTAGAAAGCTCAGATCTGATGCTTTCATTTGATCTATCTACCTTTGCTATTATCTGAAGTTTTTTTTTCAGCTTCCAGCCATGGGAAAAACCTGACATTGTACCCGATTTTGAGCACCTTAGGCTGGATGGAAGAAGTGACTTTGCCCCCTTAAACCCCAAAACTTCAAAAAGTCATCCCTGGAGGCCACAAATGGGTCTTAGACACTCCTGGTATGTCATCTGAGGTATACTAAGGGGTCCTTAGGTCCAGAACTAGAAATTTGATGTGACTCTGAGCTCAATGTGATGTGACTCTGAGCTATATGGCCTATAATGGAAAAAATGAGTTTGACCCCAAACACCTCGAAATGTCACAAATAGGAGTCAGACATGTACCTGGAGGCTGGAAATGAGCCCTAGCCACTCTTGTTATATCATCTGAGATATATTATGGGGTCCTGGTGGCTACAGGGACCCGAAAACAGTCATGAGGGTTGATACCGAAAATTAGCAAAAATCGTCAAAAAAAGTTTTTTTGACAAGATTTGCTAATTTTCCAAATAGCTCAGAATGGATATCACAGTCACTTTGTGAGTACCCATGACCTAAATATACTGGTTAGAAAGCTCAGATCTGATGCTTTCATTTGATCTATCTACCTTTGCTATTATCTGAAGTTTTTTTTTCAGCTTCCAGCCAAGGGAAGAACCTGACATCGTACCCGATTTTGAGCAACGTAGCCTGGATGGAAGAAGTGACTATGCCCCCTTAAACCCCAAAACTTCAAAAAGTCATCCCTGGAGGCCAGAAATGGGTCTTAGACACTCCTGGTATGTCATCTGAGGTATACTAAGGGGTCCTTAGGTCCAGAACTAGAAATTTGATGTGACTCTGAGCTCAATGTGATGTGACTCTGAGCTCTATGGCCTATATTGGGAAAAATGAGTTTGATCCCAAACACCTCGAAATGTCACAAATAAGAGTCAGACATGTACCTGGAGGCTGGAAATGAGCCCTAGCCACTCTTGTTATATCATCTGAGATATATTATGGGGTCCTGGTGGCTACAGGGACCTGAAAACAGTCATATAAAGCAATTTGAATCCATACGAGGCAATTTTTAATTTGCGGCCATCTGGTCACCCTTTGAAATGGATAGGATATACTACAGAGGATGTATTGCACTCTATTTCTTGAAGCATATGATGTACTGACTTAATTTCAATTGCAGTATGTAGCTAAGACATTTACAATTCATAGTGGTAACTCTCTTGGTTGTGGCTTATAGGGACAAGGTACAAATCAAGTGTAACCTTCAGGTAAGTTTTTATTTTTCACTTTCATGTGTGTTGTAGAACACTTTATACTTTTGGCTATAATTCATAGTCTGTACATTATAGAGACATAATTTAAACAGCACTTTGTTCCTAGTGATGTGCATCTTACCCATGTGAATTATTATGTGTGTGGCGTATTGTAAAGTTGTCAAAATTTGAGGTTGAATGTATGACGTTTTTCAATACCGTCGCATGTACGAAAAAGTATGCCTTACATTTTGTCCCATACTTCTAAAACCATACAATCTGGATCCATAATTGGAAGTGCAGCATTAAGCTAACATGATGCCACTGTCCTGTGTTCATTTTCATGCATGTGGAAAGCTTCAAAGTGGTGTGAATCTTTCAGCGATTAAACACATATTTTTAAAAAAATTCCTTCAGCTTTTGCAAAATGTGTCACGTATGTTATGTCATCAGTCAAGATCCATATTAGATAGAGCTTGATTTCCAACTGCAACACATTCTATAACATAGCCTACTACAGTGTGCCATTTTATATGCATGTGGCTCACACACAAGGTGCATACAAAGCAATTTGAATCCATACGAGGCGATTTTTAATTTGCGGCTGTAGGAGAGTAGGGTCTGCTATCCTATGGTCACCCCAAATTTTTGCTTTTTGCTTCACTGGTTTTCGACTACTGAGGCTGTGGGCCTGCTGATCAGACCCCCAGCCTGCTGTTCTCTCACTAAATTAATGACACATGTGCTATAGGCACATACCAATTGGAAATGGACTCCTTGTCAGCCCCTGTAGAATGCACTATAGGTGCACAGGGCACAGGAGCCACTAAGGCCTACCAGGGGCTGCAGCATATCTTTTGCCACCCCTGGCTGGTTCTTAAATTGACACAACTGGCTGATCACTCAGCTGGGGTAAGGTGGTGTACACACCCCTTGCTTAGATATAGTATACCTATGTCTAAAACCTATATCTGGACACATGTAAACCTGTGAGCCACTCCTATAGTCAGGCCTCACCAATCCTGGAGGCTGGGTGCATGGATTTTATGTGAGATGGAGCTCTAGCATGAGCTGAGCCTGTCTGCAGCCGTCGGGAACAAATCCCTAAGCTGTTTCAGGATAATGCCATACCATATACTATTAAGTGCCTTATAATCCTCGCGGTTATTTAGCAACTTTGGTTTGGCTTTATCAAAACATGTCGTGTAAGGTGTCATACGCTTTGGAATACCATCCCCTCGCCAGTTCTGGCAACGGGGATGGCATTCCACCCCTCTAGAGGGGTAAGACATGTTACTTCACTTTAATGCGGTTGATTTCGCCAAAGGCCTTAAGATCCACAAAATGGATGCCTCTGCCACAGACAAATGTCTGGACCCCTGGAGCTGACCGAAACTCAGTCAAGGGGGTCCTGGACAAAGGGTTTCCTGTCACAGGAGGGTGTCACCGCCCTCCAGACAGGAGATAGTGTATTGTAGCAGGGAGGTTTGAAAGAAACCAGACACTGCCTGGGGCGCACAAGGCTGCCCCTTGCATAATCCGGCCAAACCGGTTCTGGGGCACTCCAGCCCTCGTGCCAGGGCGGCCTGGATCAAAGGAAGGGGGTGTATCCACCCACTTCCTGGGTCCCACCCATAGGAGGGGACCTAGCAGGTAATCACGCCCACCAGATTCGAATAAGAGTGGGAGCAGTGCCAATGCACATCAGATTTCCTGGAAGAAACATTTGAAATGATATTCTGGACCCTTCGCCCTCCATCTCAACGTGGAAGCCCGAAGAATCTCCCTTGTGGTCAAGGAGTGACCACCCTGCAGCAGCAGGCACCATCCAGCCCTCGACAACTACTTAGTTGCAGTTCCCGCCGGAACTCGAGCGACTGAGATCGACGAGATCAAGCCTGCCCAGCTTCTAACAGCCCGATCCACAGTCCCTGCAAAGCTGAGACCCGTGGAGGCGACCGGAAGCGTGGGGCACGCCATCTTGAAGTGACCACGAGACGCTGACCGTGCAGCCCACGAGTGATCCTCGAAGCTGTGCACCGGGGTTTGAGAAGCCCCCACCCAGAGCTACTCCTGAGCCGAAGTTCAGCCCTCCA
This sequence comes from Lissotriton helveticus, assembly GCF_964261635.1. Taxonomy (NCBI): domain Eukaryota; kingdom Metazoa; phylum Chordata; class Amphibia; order Caudata; family Salamandridae; genus Lissotriton; species Lissotriton helveticus. Next base: position 1,643,925 of record NW_027611694.1, on the reverse strand, counting down.
CACTCGACGAGTGCTGCGTGGGGCCCTTTGGCACGATTTGGCTCAACGCGTTGGCCCGGTCACTTGCCAGCTGGCTTGTGGTCCCTGTGCCGACGAACTACCTAAGAAGACTTGTGATTCTGGTTGCTCTAGATCCACACCAGCTCCCCTGAAAAGGAGCCCCGACTTTGACCTTCCTGGTCCGAGTGAGAAGCCATCTTCCGATCCTGCGTGGATTGCTCTTACCAAGGCTTGTTTGCTCCAAACTTGAAGCCGACTGCACCGACGGTAAGAGCCTGCGTGGGACAGATCGTGACCTGCTCCTGGACGTCGCAGATGCCCCAGAGCCCACGTGACAGCGGAGAGAAGCTCCTCGACGACCACCTGATTGCGCCCGACATTGCCTGGTTCCGTCCTGGTTCCACCCTGGTCACTGCTGAGTGACCCAGACTCTGTCCCCTCTGCTTTCAGGTACTCTACAACTTGAGTCCACCCTTGGACTCCACCGGACACTTCATCTTTAACCCGCCTGCAGCCCTTTCAGGTCCAAGCACCAAGAGCCTGCGTGTCAAAACCCGACGCCACTTCGACCCTGTGCACCCACTTCCTGTGGGTGAGGTAACTTTGCTCCGCCGGTGTTCCCACACTGGTGCACACCTCTAGGGTCTGTGTGTTAAGTTTTGTTCCTCTAGGTTCAGCGGAAGTGTCCTTAAACTTTAACTCTTTGACTTTTACGCACCATTGGTTAACATTGGTGCATGCGTGCGCTTTCCGCACATCTCCCGAATCCCGAGGGCCATTCCCGACTTCAGCATTGCTTGTCCTGACTGCTCCCAGCGATTCCCTAGGCCCTAGGCCTAACCACTGTTCGAGTGGCCTCTCTTATACCACTTGTTTAGTATATGGTTTGAGTGGCCACCCGCCCTCTTCCATAATTGTGCAACTTGTATGTTTAAACAGTGCTTTTGATTTAACGCTTGTGCCCCTTTATTCATAAAGAATACTGGGGATTGTTTTTAGTAATAAACACATATATTTTTATAATATATACTTGTGTGGTGTCCTTTCATTTGGTATTACAGGATTGTATGAGGTAAAACAGCTCGCTTAACACGACCTCTTAAGTTAAGCCTTTAGGCTGCTTAGTCCATGCTACCCCTAGGATAGCTTGTCTAATAAGGTTGACTTACAACCAGACACCATAAGGGATTGTTTGGTCAGGTAGTAGGTGGTTCCAGAATTGGAAACATCCCCTACCAGGCCAACTTCTCACATTGGTGAGCAGCGGTGCGGATTTGAGCTTGCTGTTGTTTTACCATTGCAATCTTTATATCAAATTGAAAGATCACATCAAGTACCTCTAGGTACATATAAAATCAAAAGCTTAGCATATTAAGTTCTATTGAACTTAGTAGTTGTAGGTTGAAGGGAGTAGCACACCCCTGACTACAACTCACTAGCAAGGTCCAGTAGGAAAACACTTAGTGTAGGTAAGTGCACCACTTACACCTCACTAGTAACCATGTCCGACACAGGAAAGGCCTCAGGGTCTAGTCCTGTGACAGTTGACCCTACCCAGGCAACTTTTGGATATGACAAACTAACCCGCAGAGACTTGATTGCCTTGTGCAAAGCAAGAGGGTTAAAAAGGGGCAGAAGCCCCACCTGCCTAATCCTGGTAGAAATCCTAGAACAGGATGACTTAGAGAAGGCTAAAGCAGCTTCCCTAGACACAGGAAATGGAGAGAACCCCCCTGTAGTTGATCCCCTTGAAGAGGAGGATGATGATGACTTGGATGAGGACTCAGATGTTGAGGACTTAGGAGTACAGGATCAGGGTAGCCAGGTTCCAGTTGGTAGGCTTAGCCAGGCCAACTTGGACCTACTGGGGAATGGAGAGGGCCAGCACCTCCCCAGAACCCAACATGTGATTCTCCCAGGCAACAGAAGAGTGAGATCTCCCTCAGGGGACTCTCATCTTTCTAGTGCCTCCAGAGAATCAGAGAGAGGCATGAGTGCTTCTCAAAAAGCTGAACATAGGGCTAGAATGAGGGCTGTCAGACTCCAGATAGAGAGAGAGGAGGTAGCCCTGAGTCAAGCTAAGCTTACCTTAGCTCAAGCTAAACTTGCCTTGGCAAGAGAGCAGAAATTAAGTGGCTTAGATGTCACTGGTGGCAGCAATTTTCCAAGAGAAAAAGACAGGGCCTATGACAATAGAAACCTGACCAAAATTGTGCCCCCCTTTAAAGAAGGGGATGACATCCACAAATGGATGACTGCTCTTGAGAGAGCCTGCATGGTACAGCAGGTTCCTGAGGATCAGTGGGCTGCAATTTTGTGGTACTCCTTTTCTGAGAAAGGGAGGGACAGGCTCCTCACAGTTAGACCTGAGGATGCCAAAAACTACTCTGTTTTGAAGAGTGCTCTCATTGAAGGGTATGGCCTAACCACTGAGCAATACAGGTTGTTGTTCAGAGACACCCAGAAAGCACAGACTCAAGACTGGACTGATTTTGTGGAGTGTGCCACTAAGGCTTTGGAGGGTTGGTTGCAGGGAAGTAAAGTTTCAGACTATACAGGATTGTACAATCTTATGATGAGAGAACAGATCCTTAATAACTGTACAAACCAGCTGTTGCATCAATACCTTATTGACTCTGATCTGACCTCTCCCCAAGAATTGGGAAAGAAGGCAGACAAATGGGTCAGAACAAGGATTAAGCAGAAACCCCAGAACCAAGGTGGTGACCAGAAGAAAACAGACCAGAAGGGTGGTAATCAGAATCAGAAAGATAAAGAAAAAGACCAGAAGTCTTCAGGCCCCCAAACTAATAGTAAGGAGGGTGGTTCCCAAACTGGTAACAAGAAGAAGAAGAACAAAGGTCCAAAGACACCTTGGTGTAATACCTGCAAATCAGTTTCACACTGGGGCAGTGAGTGCACCAAGGCAAATCCAGTTCCCACCACTACAGCTCCTAAAGCAACTGCAACCCCAAGTACAGTAAGCAGTGGTGGAACACAGTCCAAGGGTGTAGCTGGGTTGACCCTGGGTATTGAAGTAGGATCTGGCCTAGTCAGAGTCCCTACACAGGCAGTTCCCCTGTATGATGTGGACATTGAGTTGCTCACTGCAGTAAGCCCCACTAACCTGGGCAAATACAGGCAGACTCCCTTAATAAATGAGAAACTGGCTCAAGCTTACAGGGACACATGTGCTAGTGTCACCATGGTGACCCCTGGCTTTGTGGACCCTGGACAGTTTGTACTAGGAGAGAGCTACCTAGTAACCAATGCAAGCAACTCCACTACCTCCCATAGTGTGGCAGTTGTGAACTTCTCCTGGGGAGGGGTTGATGGCCTAAAGAAAGTTGTGGTGAGTGCAGACCTACCAGTAGACTGTCTGTTAGGCAATGACCTTGAAAGCTCAGCATGGTCAGAAGTGGAGTACAGGACTCATGCAGAAATGCTAGGGATTTCAGAGCATGTCCTTGCCATGACAAGGGCTCAGGCTAAGAAGTGCCTTCCTGAACCAGTGGTGGATCTTGAGACAATAGACCAGCCACAACCCAAGAGAAGGAGCAAGAGAGGAAAGGCCTCGCCTTCCACCTTGCCCCAGGTTGAGGATCAGGTTTCAGAGGAAACTGATTCTGCAGTCCAAGAGGAGACTGTCTCTGAGGAGCTTGAACCTGACCAGGTTGAGTTTCTGGGGACAGGGGGACCCTCAAGGGCAGACCTGAGGCAGGCTCAATTAGATTGCCCTTCCCTTGAACCCCTCAGACAGCAGGCTGCTGCTGAGGCTGCTGGGGATGCTAAAGGTACCCATACTGTGTATTGGGATGAGGGACTCCTTTACTCAGAGGCTAGAGACCCCAAGCCTGGCATGACCAGGAGGTTGGTCATACCTCTGCAGTTTAGGGGGTTCCTTCTTACCTTGGCCCATGATATTCCCCTTGCAGGACACTTAGGCCAGAACAAGACGTGGGACAGGCTTGTTCCACACTTTCACTGGCCTCACATGTCAGAGGATGTCAAGGAGTTTTGTCGCTCCTGTGTCACTTGCCAAGCCAGTGGTAAGTCAGGTGGCACAACAAAGGCCCCCCTAATACCACTACCTGTGGTGGGGGTCCCCTTTGAGAGAGTTGGAATTGATATTGTGGGTCCAATGGACCCCCAAACAGCATCTGGGAACAGATTCATACTGGTGGTAGTGGATCATGCCACCAGATACCCAGAGGCTATTCCCCTAAGGACCACCACAGCACCTGTGGTGGCAAAAGCCCTCATTGCAGTTTTCTCAAGAGTGGGCTTTCCTAAGGAGGTACTATCAGATAGAGGGACGAATTTTATGTCCAGCTATCTAAAAGCAACGTGGAAGGAATGTGGAGTAAACTATAAGTTTACCACCCCATATCATCCACAATGCAATGGGCTTGTGGAGAGATTTAACAAGACCCTTAAAGGCATGATAAAAGGATTACCAGAGAAGCTCAGGCGGAAATGGGACATTCTTTTACCCTGCCTGCTCTTTGCTTACAGAGAGGTCCCACAGAAGGGGGTTGGCTACAGCCCTTTTGAACTTTTGTTTGGCCACCCTGTGAGAGGTCCATTGTGTTTGGTGAAGGAAGGATGGGAGTTACCTCTCAAAAAGCCCAAACTAGACATAGTGGACTATGTACTTTGTCTCCGCTCCAGGATGGCTGAGTACATGGAAAGAGCATCCAAAAACCTGGAGGCCAGCCAAGAATTGCAGAAAGCTTGGCATGACCAAAAGGCTGTGCTGGTAGAGTTCCAACCAGGACAGAAGGTATGGGTACTGGAGCCAGTGGCTCCAGCAGCACTCCAAGACAAATGGAGTGGACCCTATCCTATTATTGAGAAGAAAGGGGAAGTCACCTACTTGGTAGACTTTGGAACACCCAGGAGCCCTCACAGGGTAATCCATGTGAACCGCTTGAAAGCATTTGTGGACAGGGAGGACATGAGCTTGCTCATGGCCACAGATGGGGAACAGGAGGAAGAGAGTGACCCTCTCCCAGACCTGCTTTCTCAGAACCCTGATGATGGTTCAGTTGATGGAGTAGCCTTGGCAGGCAGCCTCACTGACCAGCAACAGAGGGACTGCAGACAAGTTTTGCAGGCTCACAGGCAAATGTTTTCACTCACACCCAGCCAAACTGACTGGTGTACCCATGTTGTGGACACTGGTGACAGTCTGCCTGTCAAGAATAAGATCTACAGGCAACCTGATCATGTCAGGGATTGCATCAAGGCTGAGGTGCAAAAGATGTTGGAGCTTGGAGTGATTGAGCCATCAGAGAGCCCATGGGCCAGCCCAGTAGTCCTGGTGCCAAAACCTCATACCCAAGATGGTAAGAGAGAAATGAGGTTTTGCGTGGATTACAGGGGTCTCAATGCTGTCACTAGGACAGATGCTCACCCCATTCCAAGAGCAGATGAGCTCATTGACAGATTGGCTTCTGCCAAGTTTCTGAGCACATTTGATCTGACAGCTGGCTACTGGCAAATCAGACTAGCTGAGGAGTCAAAAGCCAAAACAGCATTCTCTACCCCTAGTGGACATTATCAGTTTGTGGTAATGCCCTTTGGGTTGAAGAATGCACCTGCCACTTTCCAAAGGTTGGTGAACCAAGTCCTTACTGGGTTGGATGACTTTTGTGCAGCTTATCTAGATGATATTGCTGTCTTTAGCTCCACCTGGGAGGATCACCTGATCCACCTGAAGAAAGTTTTGGAGGCCCTGCAAAAGGCAGGCCTAACTATCAAGGCCACAAAGTGCCAGATAGGGCAGAGTAAGGTTGTATACCTGGGCCACCTAGTAGGTGGAGGCCAGGTTCAGCCACTGGAAAGCAAAATCCAGGCCATACAGGACTGGGCTCCTCCAGTTACCCAGACACAAGTCAGAGCCTTCTTGGGCCTGACTGGGTATTACAGAAAGTTTGTGAAAAACTATGGGTCTATAGTGACACCATTAAATGACTTGACATCCAAGAAGATGCCAAAAAAGGTTCAGTGGACAGTTAGCTGTCAGAAGGCATTTGAAGACCTGAAGAAGGCCATGTGCTCTGCTCCTATCCTAAAGAGTCCTGACTACTCCAAACAGTTCATTGTTCAGACAGATGCTTCTGAGTTGGGGGTGGGAGCTGTACTCTCACAACTTAATCAAGATGGTCAAGACCAGCCAATTGCTTTCATTAGCAGGAGGCTAACCCCAAGAGAAAAACGTTGGTCAGCCATTGAGAGGGAGGCCTTTGCTGTGGTTTGGGCATTAAAGAAGTTGAGGTCCTACTTGTTTGGAACTCACTTCCTGGTGCAAACAGACCATAAGCCCCTCTTGTGGCTTAATCAGATGAAGGGTGAAAATCCCAAACTGCTCAGGTGGTCCATTTCCCTACAGGGGATGGACTTTACAGTGGAGCACCGCCCAGGGACTGACCATGGTAATGCAGATGGTCTCTCCAGGTACTTCCACTTAGAACATGAAGACTTATCTGGTCAAGGTTAGTTTAATGTCCCTGCGTTTGGGGGGGGGTTGTGTAGGAGAGTAGGGTCTGCTATCCTATGGTCACCCCAAATTTTTGCTTTTTGCTTCACTGGTTTTCGACTACTGAGCCTGTGGGCCTGCTGATCAGACCCCCAGCCTGCTGTTCTCTCACTAAATTACTGACACATGTGCTATAGGCACATACCAATTGGAAATGGACTCCTTGTCAGCCCCTGTATAATGCACTATAGGTGCCCAGGGCATAGGGGCCACCAAGGCCTACCAGGGGCTGCAGCATATCTTTTGCCACCCCTGGCTGGTTCTTAAATTGACACAACTGGCTGATCACTCAGCTGGGGTAAGGTGGTGTACACACCCCTTGCTTAGATATAGTATACCTATGTCTAAAACCTATATCTGGACACATGTAAACCTGTGAGCCACTCCTATAGTCAGGCCTCACCAATCCTGGAGGCTGGGTGCATGGTTTTTATGTGAGATGGAGCTCTAGCATGAGCTGAGCCTGTCTGCAGCCGTCGGGAACAAATCCCTAAGCTGTTTCAGGATAATGCCATACCATATACTATTAAGTGCCTTATAATCCTCGCGGTTATTTAGCAACTTTGGTTTGGCTTTATCAAAACATGTCGTGTAAGGTGTCATACGCTTTGGAATACCATCCCCTCGCCAGTTCTGGCGACGGGGATGGCATTCCACCCCTCTAGAGGGGTAAGACATGTTACTTCACTTTAATGCGGTTGATTTCGCCAAAGGCCTTAAGATCCACAAAATGGATGCCTCTGCCACAGACAAATGTCTGGACCCCTGGAGCTGACCGAAACTCAGTCAAGGGGGTCCTGGACAAAGGGTTTCCTGTCACAGGAGGGTGTCACCGCCCTCCAGACAGGAGATAGTGTATTGTAGCAGGGAGGTTTGAAAGAAACCAGACACTGCCTGGGGCGCACAAGGCTGCCCCTTGCATAATCCGGCCAAACCGGTTCTGGGGCACTCCAGCCCTCGTGCCAGGGCGGCCTGGATCAAAGGAAGGGGGTGTATCCACCCACTTCCTGGGTCCCACCCATAGGAGGGGACCTAGCAGGTAATCACGCCCACCAGATTCGAATAAGAGTGGGAGCAGTGCCAATGCACATCAGATTTCCTGGAAGAAACATTTGAAACGATATTCTGGACCCTTCGCCCTCCATCTCAACGTGGAAGCCCGAAGAATCTCCCTTGTGGTCAAGGAGTGACCACCCTGCAGCAGCAGGCACCATCCAGCCCTCGACATCTACTTAGTTGCAGTTCCTGCCGGAACTCGAGCGACTGAGATCGACGAGATCAAGCCTGCCTAGCTTCTAACAGCCCGATCCACAGTCCCTGCAAAGCTGAGACCCGTGGAGGCGACCAGAAGCGTGGGGCACGCCATCTTGAAGTGACCACGAGACGCTGACCGTGCAGCCCACGAGTGATCCTCGAAGCTGTGCACCGGGGTTTGAGAAGCCCCCACCCTGAGCTACTCCTGAGCCAAAGTTCAGCCCTCCACACTCGACGAGTGCTGCGTGGGGCCCTTTGGCACGATTTGGCTCAACGCGTTGGCCCGGTCACTTGCCAGCTGGCTTGTGGTCCCTGTGCCGACGAACTACCTAAGAAGACTTGTGATTCTGGTTGCTCCAGATACACACCAGCTCCCCTGAAAAGGAGCCCCGACTCTGACCTTCCTGGTCCGAGTGAGAAGCCATCTTCCGATCCTGCGTGGATTGCTCTTACCAAGGCTTGTTTGCTCCAAACTTGAAGCCGACTGCACCGACGGTGAGAGCCTGCGTGGGACAGATCGTGACCTGCTCCTGGACGTCGCAGATGCCCCAGAGCCCACGTGACAGCGGAGAGAAGCTCCTCGACGACCACCTGATTGCGCCCGACATTGCCTGGTTCCGTCCTGGTTCCACCCTGGTCACTGCTGAGTGACCCAGACTCTGTCCCCTCTGCTTTCAGGTACTCTACAACTTGAGTCCACCCTTGGACTCCACCGGACACTTCATCTTTAACCCGCCTGCAGCCCTTTCAGCTCCAAGCACCAAGAGCCTGCGTGTCAAAACCCGACGCCACTTCGACCCTGTGCACCCACTTCCTGTGGGTGAGGTAACTTTGCTCCGCCGGTGTTCCCACACTGGTGCACACCTCTAGGGTCTGTGTGTTAAGTTTTGTTCCTCTAGGTTCAGCAGAAGTGTCCTTAAACTTTAACTCTTTGACTTTTACGCACCATTGGTTAACATTGGTGCATGCGTGCGCTTTCCGCACATCTCCCGAATCCCGAGGGCCATTCCCGACTTCAGCATTGCTTGTCCTGACTGCTCCCAGCGATTCCCTAGGCCCTAGGCCTAACCACTGTTCGAGTGGCCTCTCTTATACCACTTGTTTAGTATATGGTTTGAGTGGCCACCCGCCCTCATCCATAATTGTGCAACTTGTATGTTTAAACAGTGCTTTTGATTTAACGCTTGTGCCCCTTTATTCATAAAGAATACTGGGGATTGTTTTTAGTAATAAACACATATATTTTTATAATATATACTTGTGTGGTGTCCTTTCATTTGGTATTACAGGATTGTATGTGGTAAAACAGCTCGCTTAACACGACCTCTTAAGTTAAGCCTTTAGGCTGCTTAGTCCATGCTACCCCTAGGATAGCTTGTCTAATAAGGTTGACTTACAACCAGACACCATAAGGGATTGTTTGGTCAGGTAGTAGGTGGTTCCAGAATTGGAAACATCCCCTACCAGGGCAACTTCTCACAGCGGCCATCTGGTCACCCATTGAAATGGATAGGATATATTACATAGTATGTGGTGCACTATAAATCTTGAACCATATGAGGTACCGACCTAATTTCAATCACAGTATGTAGCTAAGACATCTACACTTTATAGTGGTAACTCTCATATTTGTGGCTTATAGGGACAAGGTACAAATCAAGTGTAATCTTCAGGAAAAGTTTTTATTTTTCACTTTCATGTGTGTTGAAGAACACTTTATGCTTTTGGCTACAAAATGTGAAGTTGAATGTATGATGTTTTTCAATAACGTCACATGTGTGAAAAAATATGCCTTACGTTGTGGCCCATAATTCTAAAACCATACAATCTGGATCCATAATTCTGAGTGCAGCATACAGTTACCATCATGCCACTGCCCTGTGGTCATTGTCATGCCTGTGCCATGCTTAGAAGTGGTGAGAATCATTCAGTGATTAAACGCATGTTTTATAAAATTTGCCTCCATTTTTTGCAAAATGAGTCACGTATATTGTGTCATCAGTCATGATCCATACTAGATAGAGCTTGATTTCCAACTGCAACACATTCTATAGCATACCCTACTACATTGTGTCATTTTAAATGCATGTGGCTTACACGTAAGGTACATACAACGCAATATGAATCCATACGACGCGATTTTCAATTTGCGGCCATCTGGTCGTCCCATTGAAATGGATAGGATATTATACATAGCAGAATGTGCCCTATAATTCTTGAAGCATATAAGTTAAAGACTTAATTTCAATTGCAGATTCTAGCTAAGATTCGTATGCATTATTGTACCAATTCTTATGCATGTGGCCCACATAGAACCTCAGATGACATACCAGGAGTGTCTGTTTGACCAATCCGAGAAAAAAAAAGGTGTTTTTGGGTCCCTGTGGCCACCAGGACCCTATATTATATCTCAGGTGATATAGCAAGAGTGTCATGAGGTATACTAAGGGGTCCTTAGGTCCAGAACTAGAAATTTGATGTGACTCTGAGCTCAATGTGATGTGACTCTGAGCTCTATGGCCTATATTGGGAAAAATGAGTTTGATCCCAAACACCTCGAAATGTCACAAATAAGAGTCAGACATGTACCTGGAGGCTGGAAATGAGCCCTAGCCACTCTTGTTATATCATCTGAGATATATTATGGGGTCCTGGTGGCTACAGGGACCTGAAAACAGTCATACAAAGCAATTTGAATCCATACGAGGCAATTTTTAATTTGCGGCCATCTGGTCACCCTTTGAAATGGATAGGATATACTACAGAGGATGTAGTGCACTCTATTTCTTGAAGCATATGATGTACTGACTTAATTTCAATTGCAGTATGTAGCTAAGACATTTACAATTCATAGTGGTAACTCTCATGGTTGTGGCTTATAGGGACAAGGTACAAATCAAGTGTAACCTTCAGGTAAGTTTTTATTTTTCACTTTCATGTGTGTTGTAGAACACTTTATACTTTTGGCTATAATTCATAGTCTGTACATTATAGAGACATAATTTAAACAGCACTTTGTTCCTAGTGATGTGCATCTTACCCATGTGAATTATTATGTGTGTGGCGTATTGTAAAGTTGTCAAAATTTGAGGTTGAATGTATGACGTTTTTCAATACCGTCGCATGTACGAAAAAGTATGCCTTACATTTTGTCCCATACTTCTAAAACCATACAATCTGGATCCATAATTGGAAGTGCAGCATTAAGCTAACATGATGCCACTGTCCTGTGTTCATTTTCATGCATGTGGAAAGCTTCAAAGTGGTGTGAATCTTTCAGCGATTAAACACATATTTTTAAAAAAATTCCTTCAGCTTTTGCAAAATGTGTCACGTATGTTATGTCATCAGTCAAGATCCATATTAGATAGAGCTTGATTTCCAACTGCAACACATTCTATAACATAGCCTACTACAGTGTGCCATTTTATATGCATGTGGCTCACACACAAGGTGCATACAAAGCAATTTGAATCCATACGAGGCGATTTTTAATTTGCGGCCATCTGGTCACCCATTGAAATGGATAGGATATATTACATAGTATGTGGTGCACTATAAATCTTGAACCATATGAGGTACCGACCTAATTTCAATCACAGTATGTAGCTAAGACATCTACACTTTATAGTGGTAACTCTCATATTTGTGGCTTATAGGGACAAGGTACAAATCAAGTGTAATCTTCAGGAAAAGTTTTTATTTTTCACTTTCATGTGTGTTGAAGAACACTTTATGCTTTTGGCTACAAAATGTGAAGTTGAATGTATGATGTTTTTCAATAACGTCACATGTGTGAAAAAATATGCCTTACATTGTGGCCCATAATTCTGAAACCATACAATCTGGATCCATAATTCTGAGTGCAGCATACAGTTACCATCATGCCACTGCCCTGTGGTCATTGTCATGCCTGTGCCATGCTTAGAAGTGGTGAGAATCATTCAGTGATTAAACGCATGTTTTATAAAATTTGCCTCCATTTTTTGCAAAATGAGTCACGTATATTGTGTCATCAGTCATGATCCATACTAGATAGAGCTTGATTTCCAACTGCAACACATTCTATAGCATACCCTACTACATTGTGTCATTTTAAATGCATGTGGCTTACACGTAAGGTACATACAACGCAATATGAATCCATACGACGCGATTTTCAATTTGCGGCCATCTGGTCGTCCCATTGAAATGGATAGGATATTATACATAGCAGAATGTGCCCTATAATTCTTGAAGCATATAAGTTAAAGACTTAATTTCAATTGCAGATTCTAGCTAAGATTCGTATGCATTTTGTACCAATTCTTATGCATGTGGCCCACATAGAAAGTGCACGAAATGGAAGTTGAATCCATACGAGGCGATTTTCGATTTCCGGCCATCTGGTCACCCAAATCTCAAAGATTATTGTTAATAATTCAGTGTGTTTTTATGCTATTTAGCTAATAATGCATGAACCTGTTTATTAACATGTGCATAATGAGATACCAAAGAGAAAATAATGAAAATGTATTGGTAAACCGTATTTTGGTAGACTTTAAAAAACCCCATTGAAAAACACATGCATCACCAATGCTGCTTTTTGCTTGTGCCTAAAACGAAAATGTGTTATTAAAAAGTGAATATAACACATAGAGATGTTTTTTCTTTTGTTTATGAAGCCTAATGTGAAGGCAGGTCACACCTATGTTTTACTTTGAAAAAATCTCTTTTCTAAAATTTACGGCGTTACCTTGTTTTTTAATATAGCTAAAAAAACAATTGTTAAAGTCGCTTATAAAAAAGTGATCGTAAATGCTATTTTGTTTTTTTTTTCAGCTTGAGGTTCAGTTTAATATGAGTCTTAATTTGATGTATCACTTGCCCTAGTAAACAATCCCCAAAGTCTATTTTTTTTCAATTTTCCCAAGCTCAATGTTAAACACATGCATCACCAATGATGCAAAAAGTCAAGTCAGAAATTTCAAACAGCAATAAAAAAGTGAGAAAAACAGATATTTGAAAAATTCCTTTTGTTTATGCGGCCTTATGTCCAAAGCCATCCAACAAGAGCATTTTTTTTTAATTCGGTCGATTTAAAAAAAATCTGCGAACTATTTTATTTCTCTCAAAAAAGTGCCAAAAAGTGACTTTTTGTGCAAAAAAGTGCCCGTACAATATTTTTTCATCTAATAAACTTTTTATGACTCAGAATACACTTAGGCTTCAGGTCAATGTGTTTTCGTTTGGGGGAGGGGCCCAGGGAAAAAAACACCTTTTTTTTTCTCGGATTGGTCAAAGGTCAGGCTACCAGCTTGACTCTTGTTGCACCAGTGCTGCTTCGGCTGCACCAGTGCTGCTTCGGCTGCACTGGTGCAGCTTCTCAGACTTGAGGCGTTGCACCAGTGCAGCATAGAAAATAAACTTTTTAATAAAAGGATTTAAAACTAATTCAAGATATACATTATCTAAGGAATGTTATAAAAACTCAGATATGGAGAATATTTTTCATTTTCGTCCATTTTTGACCGTTTTGGAGCACTTTGAAGCACTGATGCAGCTTTGGGATTTTTATGGTTATTTTGATCAGAGATGCTCCTAATGTGTTTAAAATTCATGTGGGATGTATCCAAGACACTGCCATCACACCTATATAGTTTTTAAATGATTTTGATGTATTAAAATTTTGACCTCCATAAGGGGGGAAAGGTTGAACTTTTACCCCGCTCGGAGTTCCATGACTTTCGTGACCTTGTCCCCCTGAAATTTAAAATTGCATTTTCAAAGTAATGTGTACAACTATTCATTCTGTGTCATTCATTGTGTGTTTAGCATGCTATTGGGCCACTGTAGCACTTGTTTTTTTTCGTTTTTATGCATTTTTGACCGTTTTTGAACACTTTGATGCTCCAAATGGTCTTTGGACTTAGTCACTTTTTGCTTCATGGAGATTTCAAAAGTGTTAGAAAGTCACTTTGGAGGCACACAGGACAGTGCAAATGCACCTATATAGCAATCAGGACACTCCAATCACACCTATATAGTTTTTAAATGATTTTGATGAATTAAAAATTTTGACCTCCATGAGGGGTGGAAAGTTTGAACTTTTACCACGCTCGGAGTTCCATGACTTCTGTGACCTCGTCCCCCTGAAATTTAAAATAGCATTTTCCAAGTAATTTGTAAATATATTCATTCTGGGTCATTCATTGTGTGTTTAGCTTGCTATTGGGCCAGTGTAGCACTTTGTTTTTTTCATTTTTATGCATTTGTGACCGTTTTTAAACACTTTCATGCACCAATGATGTCTTTGTACTTCGTCATTTTTCACTTCATGAGGACTTCAAAAGTGTTAGAAATTCATTTTGGAGGCACACAGAACAGTGCAAATGCAGTTACATAGCATTCAGGACACTGCAATTACACCTATATAGTTTTTAAAAGATTTTGATGTAATAACATTTTTGACCTCCATGGGGAGGGCCCTTAAGCTGAACTTTTACCCAGCTCGGAGTTCCATGACCTTGTCCCCCTGAAATTGAAAATCGAATTTTCAAAGTGTTTAGTAAAACTGTTCATTCTGTGTCATTCATTATGTCTTTAGCCTGCTATTGGACCACTGCAGCACTATGTTTTGTTAATTTTAACCCAATGTTGACCTTTTTTGACCACTTTGATGCACCAGTGAAGTTTTTGGACTTAGTCATTTTTCACTTCATGGAGACTTCAAAAGTGTTAGAAATTCATTTTGTAAATACCTAGAACGGTGCAAATGCAGCCATATAGCATTCAGGGCACTACAATTACACCTATATAGTTTTTAAATGATTTTGATGCAATAACATTTTTGACCTCCATGGGGAGGGCACTCAAGCTAAACTTTTACCGAGCTCCGAGTTCCACGACCTCGGGTGGAAAAAGTGACTTTGCCCCCTTAAACCCAAAAACTTCAAAAAGTCACCCCTGGAGGCCAGAAATGGGTCTTAGACACTCTTGGTATGTCATCTGAGGTATACTATGGTGTTCTTGGGTCCAGAACTAGAAATGTGATGTGACTCTGATATCTAGGGCCTATAATGGAAAAAATGAATTTGACACCAAACACCTCAAAATGTCTGAAATAGGACTCAGACATGTACCTGGAGGCTGGAAATGAGCCCTAGACACTCTTGCTATATCACCTGAGATATAATATAGGGTCCTGGTGGCCACAGGGACCCAAAAACAGTCAGGTGGGTTGATACTGAAAATTAGCAAAAATCGTCCCAATTTTTTTTTTTACAAGATTTGCTAATTTTCCAAATAGCTCAGAATGGATATCAGAGACACTGTTTGAGTGCGCAAGATATGAATACACTTGTTAGAAAGGTCAGCTCTGATGCTTTCATGTGATATATATAACTTTGATATTATATAAAGTTTTTTTTCCGCTACCAACCAAGGGAAACACCTGATATCGTACCCGATTTTGAGAACATTGGGCTGGGTGGAAAAAGTCAATTTGCCCCCTTAAAGCCAAAAACTTCAAAAAGTCACCCCTGGAGACCAGAAATGGGTCTTAGACACTCTTGGTATGTCATCTGAGGTATACTATGGTCTTCTTGTGTCCAGAACTAGAAATCTGATGTGACTCTGATATCTAGGAGCTATAATGGAAAAAAATGAATTTGACACCAAACACCTCAAAATGTCACAAATAGGAGTCAGACATGTACCTGGAGGCTGGAAATGAGCCCTAGCCGCCACTCTTGTTATATAATCTGAGATATATTATGGGGTCCTGGTGGCTACAGGGACCTGAAAACAGTCATGAGGGTTGATACCGAAAATTAGCAAAAATCGTCAAAAAAAGTTTTTTTGACAAGATTTGCTAATTTTCCAAATAGCTCAGAATGGATATCACAGTCACTTTGTGAGTACCCAGGACCTAAATATACTTGTTAGAAAGCTCAGATCTGATGCTTTCATTTGATCTATCTACCTTTGCTATTATCTGAAGTTTTTTTCTTCAGCTTCCAGCCATGGGAAAAACCTGACATTGTACCCGATTTTGAGCACCTTAGGCTGGATGGAAGAAGTGACTTTGCCCCCTTAAACCCCAAAACTTCAAAAAGTCATCCCTGGAGGCCAGAAATGGGTCTTAGACACTCCTGGTATGTCATCTGAGGTATACTAAGGGGTCCTTAGGTCCAGAACTAGAAATTTGATGTGACTCTGAGCTCAATGTGATGTGACTCTGAGCTATATGGCCTATAATGGAAAAAATGAGTTTGACCCCAAACACCTCGAAATGTCACAAATAGGAGTCAGACATGTACCTGGAGGCTGGAAATGAGCCCTAGCCACTCTTGTTATATCATCTGAGATATATTATGGGGTCCTGGTGGCTACAGGGACCCGAAAACAGTCATGAGGGTTGATACCGAAAATTAGCAAAAATCGTTAAAAAAAGTTTTTTTGACAAGATTTGCTAATTTTCCAAATAGCTCAGAATGGATATCACAGTCACTTTGTGAGTACCCAGGACCTAAATATACTTGTTAGAAAGCTCAGATCTGATGCTTTCATTTGATCTATCTACCTTTGCTATTATCTGAAGTTTTTTTTTCAGCTTCCAGCCATGGGAAAAACCTGACATTGTACCCGATTTTGAGCACCTTAGGCTGGATGGAAGAAGTGACTTTGCCCCTTTAAACCCCAAAACTTCAAAAAGTCATCCCTGGAGGCCAGAAATGGGTCTTAGACACTCCTGGTATGTCATCTGAGGTATACTAAGGGGTCCTTAGGTCCAGAACTAGAAATTTGATGTGACTCTGAGCTCAATGTGATGTGACTCTGAGCTATATGGCCTATAATGGAAAAAATGAGTTTGACCCCAAACACCTCGAAATGTCACAAATAGGAGTCAGACATGTACCTGGAGGCTGGAAATGAGCCCTAGCCACTCTTGGTATATCATCTGAGATATATTATGGGGTCCTGGTGGCTACAGGGACCCGAAAACAGTCATGAGGGTTGATACCGAAAATTAGCAAAAATCGTCAAAAAAAGTTTTTTTGACAAGATTTGCTAATTTTCCAAATAGCTCAGAATGGATATCACAGTCACTTTGTGAGTACCCATGACCTAAATATACTGGTTAGAAAGCTCAGATCTGATGCTTTCATTTGATCTATCTACCTTTGCTATTATCTGAAGTTTTTTTTTCAGCTTCCAGCCAAGGGAAGAACCTGACATCGTACCCGATTTTGAGCAACGTAGCCTGGATGGAAGAAGTGACTATGCCCCCTTAAACCCCAAAACTTCAAAAAGTCATCCCTGGAGGCCAGAAATGGGTCTTAGACACTCCTGGTATGTCATCTGAGGTATACTAAGGGGTCCTTAGGTCCAGAACTAGAAATTTGATGTGACTCTGAGCTCAATGTGATGTGACTCTGAGCTCTATGGCCTATATTGGGAAAAATGAGTTTGATCCCAAACACCTCGAAATGTCACAAATAAGAGTCAGACATGTACCTGGAGGCTGGAAATGAGCCCTAGCCACTCTTGTTATATCATCTGAGATATATTATGGGGTCCTGGTGGCTACAGGGACCTGAAAACAGTCATATAAAGCAATTTGAATCCATACGAGGCAATTTTTAATTTGCGGCCATCTGGTCACCCTTTGAAATGGATAGGATATACTACAGAGGATGTAGTGCACTCTATTTCTTGAAGCATATGATGTACTGACTTAATTTCAATTGCAGTATGTAGCTAAGACATTTACAATTCATAGTGGTAACTCTCATGGTTGTGGCTTATAGGGACAAGGTACAAATCAAGTGTAACCTTCAGGTAAGTTTTTATTTTTCACTTTCATGTGTGTTGTAGAACACTTTATACTTTTGGCTATAATTCATAGTCTGTACATTATAGAGACATAATTTAAACAGCACTTTGTTCCTAGTGATGTGCATCTTACCCATGTGAATTATTATGTGTGTGGCGTATTGTAAAGTTGTCAAAATTTGAGGTTGAATGTATGACGTTTTTCAATACCGTCGCATGTACGAAAAAGTATGCCTTACATTTTGTCCCATACTTCTAAAACCATACAATCTGGATCCATAATTGGAAGTGCAGCATTAAGCTAACATGATGCCACTGTCCTGTGTTCATTTTCATGCATGTGGAAAGCTTCAAAGTGGTGTGAATCTTTCAGCGATTAAACACATATTTTTAAAAAAATTCCTTCAGCTTTTGCAAAATGTGTCACGTATGTTATGTCATCAGTCTATCCATATTAGATAGAGCTTGATTTCCAACTGCAACACATTCTATAACATAGCCTACTACAGTGTGCCATTTTATATGCATGTGGCTCACACACAAGGTGCATACAAAGCAATTTGAATCCATACGAGGCGATTTTTAATTTGCGGCCATCTGGTCACCCATTGAAATGGATAGGATATATTACATAGTATGTGGTGCACTATAAATCTTGAACCATATGAGGTACCGACCTAATTTCAATCACAGTATGTAGCTAAGACATCTACACTTTATAGTGGTAACTCTCATATTTGTGGCTTATAGGGACAAGGTACAAATCAAGTGTAATCTTCAGGAAAAGTTTTTATTTTTCACTTTCATGTGTGTTGAAGAACACTTTATGCTTTTGGCTACAAAATGTGAAGTTGAATGTATGATGTTTTTCAATAACGTCACATGTGTGAAAAAATATGCCTTACGTTGTGGCCCATAATTCTAAAACCATACAATCTGGATCCATAATTCTGAGTGCAGCATACAGTTACCATCATGCCACTGCCCTGTGGTCATTGTCATGCCTGTGCCATGCTTAGAAGTGGTGAGAATCATTCAGTGATTAAACGCATGTTTTATAAAATTTGCCTCCATTTTTTGCAAAATGAGTCACGTATATTGTGTCATCAGTCATGATCCATACTAGATAGAGCTTGATTTCCAACTGCAACACATTCTATAGCATACCCTACTACATTGTGTCATTTTAAATGCATGTGGCTTACACGTAAGGTACATACAACGCAATATGAATCCATACGACGCGATTTTCAATTTGCGGCCATCTGGTCGTCCCATTGAAATGGATAGGATATTATAGATAGCAGAATGTGCCCTATAATTCTTGAAGCATATAAGTTAAAGACTTAATTTCAATTGCAGATTCTAGCTAAGATTCGTATGCATTATTGTACCAATTCTTATGCATGTGGCCCACATAGAAAGTGCACGAAATGGAAGTTGAATCCATACGAGGCGATTTTCGATTTCCGGCCATCTGGTCACCCAAATCTCAAAGATTATTGTTAATAATTCAGTGTGTTTTTATGCTATTTAGCTAATAATGCATGAACCTGTTTATTAACATGTGCATAATGAGATACCAAAGAGAAAATAATGAAAATGTATTGGTAAACCGTATTTTGGTAGACTTTAAAAAACCCCATTGAAAAACACATGCATCACCAATGCTGCTTTTTGCTTGTGCCTAAAACGAAAATGTGTTATTAAAAAGTGAATATAACACATAGAGATGTTTTTTCTTTTGTTTATGAAGCCTAATGTAGGCAGGTCACACCTATGTTTTACTTTGAAAAAATCTCTTTTCTAAAATTTACGGCGTTACCTTGTTTTTTAATATAGCTAAAAAAGCAATTGTTAAAGTCGCTTATAAAAAAGTGATCGTAAATGCTATTTTGTTTTTTTTTTCAGCTTGAGGTTCAGTTTAATATGAGTCTTAATTTGATGTATCACTTGCCCTAGTAAACAATCCCCAAAGTCTATTTTTTTTCAATTTTCCCAAGCTCAATGTTAAACACATGCATCACCAATGATGCAAAAAGTCAAGTCAGAAATTTCAAACAGCAATAAAAAAGTGAGAAAAACAGATTTTTTTTAACAACTGCTCCCGGCACTGGATGGTGCTGGGAGTGGAGACAGCTGCGGAACAGGTAGTCTCCTTAAGTAAGGAAATTGCGGACTTAAAAGCTGAAATCCTGGGAGATAACACACTCACCAAAGCCAAGGAAGCCCTAGATAGCTTGGAAGTAACCATTAAAGATTTTGACACCACAGCTCAAACAAAAAAATTGGAAAAATTAGCTCGAGATCTCAGACTCTTTGATAAAAAACTGGTCTATCCATACTTACAACCAGATTACTTTAAACAGGACAATCAAGGCCGTTTCACCAACCGCGGCCGCGGGGGGTACAGAGGACGACAGAATTACACCACTTTTTCGGACTCCTCGTATAGTTCTGGAAGTGAGGTGGAGGCAGGACCCAGCACTTCATATTCATACCCACCGTATCCCCCTCAAGATACAACCTACCAACAATATCCTCCTCAATTTCCACCCCATTTTTTAGATCAAGGTCGGGGGCAATGGCGCCCTCCACGTGGTCGGGGCAACAACTGGCCCAGAGGCCAATCAAGAGGACAGCAACAGCAACAGAATCAGGCAGGCTGGGAAGGGGGTCGGGGCAAACAACAGAAACGGGTAACCTTTCGACCAGAGGTGCACGGGGAGATCTCCACCCGCAGGAACACATACAGATGGTAGATACATCTGCAATACAAGATCCTATTCTACCAACCTCCAATAGTCCGGTGATCAATATTTCCAAACACCAACTTCAGGAGGAAGAACTTAAAGTCCTCGGCCGAGGTCTCTCCTATGTTCCCACTGCTCATGTCAATAAATTCCTGTTGAAAACAGAACTGTACAGTTTTTTCAGGAGGATAAGGTTGCGCTATTTCTTTCGAAATCAAACCACTAGACCACAGAGTTCGGTCACTGGCCTTAGGGTACCCTCAAGCTTCTTTCCACCTACATATGCTATGAGCAGCCGGATCCTTGCTTTTGAGGAAATTGTCACCTCTGCTATAGACCAATCTCTTAAACAACCAAAATTCTCAAGGCTCAATTTACCAAAAACTGAGAAGAAGGCTTTGGTGGATCTATGTAACAACAAGGAGATCATCATAAAGCCTGCGGACAAAGGCGGAGCCATTGTTGTACAAGATCTTCCAGATTACAAGGCAGAAATCCACAGACAACTGTCTGATGGTGTTAGCTACCGCCTTTTACCTAGTGACCCTTCACACGATTTGGCCAGCACTATCCTCAGAATTACCCAGAATGGTTTGGATACTGGTTTTTTGAGCAAACAGGAATTCGATTTCCTGAACCAAAAGTTCCCAAGACTCGCCACAATTTATACCTTACCTAAGGTACACAAGAACCTTAGTAAGCCTCCCGGACGACCGATCGTGTCCGGGTGTGGATCACTTTTAGAGCCCCTGTGCCAATACGTGGATTTTTTCCTAAAACCCATAGCCCTTAACACCAAGGCCTACCTAAGAGACACTACCCAAGTGATTAATCTGATTGATGGAACCCCTTTTAACCCAGAACGCACACTTCTAGTTACATGCGACATCATATCGCTCTATACTAGTATCCCCCAGCAAGATGCTTTGGACGTCATGAGAGTCGCTTTGGATACTCGACCTGGCCCGGTTCAGGTCCCCACTGAATTCATTATCGAACTTCTGGAAATAGCAATGATGCACAATTTCTTTATTTTTCAAGAATGTTTTTATTTGCAGACCCAGGGCGTAGCGATGGGGGCCACCTTCGCTCCCAATTTGGCTATCATTTATATGGATCATTTTGAACACCAGCATATTTTTCCATCCACTAATCCATTCAAGGCCAATCTGCCCCTATGGGTCCGATACATCGACGACGTCCTCTGCATCTGGGAAGGTGATGTTGAACAACTTAAAGTGTTCCACTCCTGGCTCAATTCTAGAAACCCTCACATCCAGTTCACGATGGAATCTAGTAACGACACAATACCCTTTTTAGACATTTCGATCTATGTTGAAATAGACCATCTACAGACAACTCTGTTTAGGAAGCCAACTGAGCGAAACTCCTTATTACAATACCAGAGCCATCACCCACGGGGGCTCAAGGACAACCTCCCAGTTGGTCAATTCTTCCGCATCAGGAGGAATTGTTCCACACGGGCTGATTATTTCAAAGAGTCTGAAATTTTGAGTGAACGCCTCATATCACGGGGGTACCCGACCAGGTTGGTGAAACGAGCCAGAAAACGGGCGTGGTACAACCCCCGAGAATCCCTATTGAACCCAGAAAACTCAGCACGGGCCAGCACCGACCGTGTCATCTGCGTCACTACTTTCTCCACACGCAGTAATGATATAAAGAGGATTATCAACCATAATTGGCCTCTTGTTGCTGATGTCATAAACCAAACAGAGCTGCCTCTCCACTCTTTCAAAAGGGCAAAAAATATAAGGGACATGGTGGTCCATTCATACTTGGAACCATTGTGTCAACCAACCCTTACATCACTCTGGAATTTTCCCCCTATAATTGGTCATTACAGGTGTGGTACGTGTACTGCATGTGAGACGACTATGCAGATAAAAACATTTGCCCACAATGGACGTACATTTCATCTGAAACACCATTCCAACTGTAACTCCACCGGAGTTATCTACATCATCCAGTGCCCATGCAGACAACTATATGTAGGGCAAACGCAACAGAAAATCAAGTCAAGAATATCTTCCCACTGCAGTAGGTTAAGATGCAAAGTGGCAGGTGCACCGCTGGTAGATCATTGGCAAACCGCGGGTCATTTGGTCACGGATTTGCGTTGGTTCGTTATTGAAAAGATCACTCTGGGGAGACGAGGAGGTAACCTCTTAACAATCCTTAACACACGTGAGTCCAAATGGATGTCACTTCTGGACTCCATAAAAAATGGGTTGAATGAGCAGGACAGTAGTCTTGCACAACTGGCAGCATTGGGTTAGAAGTGTAGCCCCCTTATATTATTCTGTAGTCTGAGATAAGAGGCCTTGTTCATTGCTGAGTTTGGACACAACAACCTTGTGGGAAACAATGTCTTTTGAGGATTGTTCTTTAATGTATGTCAATGTTCCATAACTAACTTTGAATTTGGGCAAATGCAATTGGTTTACATCCTCCTGCGAGAGAGATGCACCATCCTTCTGTGATTTGTTATTCTGTGTAGCACAACTTACATCACTTGCCAATTGTCTTGTATTTGATAATCTTACGGTTTGGTTACATCCCCCTGTGTGGGAGATGCACCAACGACTGTTTTTCGATCTGTGACTTGGTTTGCAAATAAGCAAAAGTTTTTTTGTATATACCCAAAGTTTAATACTGCGGCCAATTTTTCCCAAATATGGTAATTTAACTTTGGTTTTCTTAACTTTGCTCCAATTTGCCTTGTACCTAATGTAATTCTCCCAATTGTGGCTCCCATATCTTATTTGGTCGCGCTTCGCGCCCTCTAGAGAGTATGTCTTCTATTTCCTTGGGAATCGACATATGCTTTGGCTCCTCCCCCCCTCCTCCGCATTGCAGCCGCTGCGGAGTGTGACGAACAGCCTGACTAAGACAGCACCTTTCCCCGCCTTTTGTAAGTACGACTTAGACAGGGTGGGCTGTGCTAGTGGGGTCCAGGTCCCCTTGTAACTCTTGGATGTATTTACCCTAGATCATATGGATTGACGAGTCTTTGCAAAATCGACCTCGCTTCTGACCTCTTTTGAATTTCGCGCTCCACGCCACTGACGCGATGGAGCCTGCCGGAGCTTCCGCATAGATAGCGTGAACAGCTTCCAATTTTTCCGTGAGTAATTGCTATCTGGTTTGCAACTATTCGCGTACTGTGGGTTATCTGCTACTTCAGGCATTATAAATCAGCACATTGAGTTGTCTTCCCTTGTTACCCCCAGGTTTTGCGACTAACGAATGTGTGAATTCGTGGGTTCCAAGTGAGAAGTCACTGGATTCATCGCCGTATGCGATTGATGTGGCAGAGTTCCCCTCTCGCTTTCTCCCGTTTTTAAGAACAAGATTCCATATAAAACGTTTCTGTCTACAATCTCTTGTGAGTAATCTTTTACCGCCCAATCAAAATCCCTGAAGCCAATTTGCTTGCGAAAACTCCCAAACATGCAATTTATTTATTTATTTCAGCTCCTCGCCAGGGGAACTCCAGCAGTATTCTCTGCATTTTCTTTAATTACCCACCTACTCGTGACGTTCCTTCTGACCTCAGAGGTACTACTCTATTTTACCGTAACTACCCTCTCATGAGGTTATTTTGGCAGTAAGGCCCTAGGACCCTCTCAGGGCTCTGCCTTATTTTCCAAGAGATGGTTTTATATTCTGTTGTATAAACCCTTGGGACATATCAGTCAGCTGACACCTTTGTTTTTATCTCCTCTGTAGCGTAGTTCTTTGCCACTGACGACAGACCACGACTCCCTAGCGTGGCGTCTCATCCATGTACCGAGCCAGTCTTGGCCGTACCCCATGGTAATTTATTTTAATTATCATTCCACTCGTTGTTATAGTTTTTAGGATGATTTGCCGTCCTTACTATATACTAAAGTGAAACATTCTTCTTCACAGAACTGGCCCCCCTCCCTCACTTTCCCAGTGTGACGTCCTGATGAAGACCCCGTGAAAGGACTTTAATGAGCCTGTTGATAGGGGTCGAAACGTCGACTTTTCTCTGTTTGTATTCCGGCACATCCCCGATCAAATCTAGCAATCAGAAGTGCCTTGCGAATATGATTTATTGTAATGGTGTAATTTTGGTCTGATTGTTTGGCCATGATATTTTGAATTATCCTTACATTGTCAAGAAAACTGGAATGCTGTGTTATTCTTGTATATTGTGTTAATCTTCTAATTCTTATCACTCCTTTTGAGCACTCTCTCCTTCCCTTCCCCCCTTCGGGGCTTTTTCGCAAAATATTAATTGATACAACTGTTATTAATTTTGAAAACAACGCTTTGTTTGGTAATAAATCATTATTACCACTCCAATAAGTTTGTGAAAAATTTTGTTTAATTGTTCTTAGTAATTTGTGTATGCTTCTGACAATACACCTTCCTTACGGGGACCCTCCCTCATATGTACCGCATAGCGCCCAGGTCCCCGTGACTTTATGGGTTTAACCCCCTTTTCTGTAACACTTTCTGAGCAGGTGTTGACCTGCGAGGTTTTCCTAAATCAAGTTTACTTATACCATGGTGGAATCAGAATTACTTTCATATACAGAGGAGTATATAAATCAGCTCACAAAGGATTTGTCAACTACTTTTCTCTCTACTTCTGTCCCCCCAATTGACATCACCCTAAATGATAAGATAGCTCGTCTTGAAAGATTAGAGAAGAAACTTATCAGAACACGACTCCATGGGCACCTCTTCACGAGGTATTTGCAAGAGAACATAATCCCGGTGGGATTGCAAATTAAAATCGAGCCTGTGATATTTGTTGACGTGCCAAAATTTAAAGAGGGTTTCAGCTACGTGGCAAACAACTGCTCCCGGCACTGGATGGTGCTGGGAGTGAAGACAGCTGCGGAACAGGTAGTCTCCTTAAGTAAGGAAATTGCGGACTTAAAAGCTGAAATCCTGGGAGATAACACACTCACCAAAGCCAAGGAAGCCCTAGATAGCTTGGAAGTAACCATTAAAGATTTTGACACCACAGCTCAAACAAAAAAATTGGAAAAATTAGCTCGAGATCTCAGACTCTTTGATAAAAAACTGGTCTATCCATACTTACAACCAGATTACTTTAAACAGGACAATCAAGGCCGTTTCACCAACCGCGGCCGCGGGGGGTACAGAGGACGACAGAATTACACCACTTTTTCGGACTCCTCGTATAGTTCTGGAAGTGAGGTTGAGGCAGGACCCAGCACTTCATATTCATACCCACCGTATCCCCCTCAAGATACAACCTACCAACAATATCCTCCTCAATTTCCACCCCATTTTTTAGATCAAGGTCGGGGGCAATGGCGCCCTCCACGTGGTCGGGGCAACAACTGGCCCAGAGGCCAATCAAGAGGACAGCAACAGCAACAGAATCAGGCAGGCTGGGAAGGGGGTCGGGGCAAACAACAGAAACGGGTAACCTTTCGACCAGAGGTGCACGGGGAGATCTCCACCCGCAGGAACACATACAGATGGTAGATACATCTGCAATACAAGATCCTATTCTACCAACCTCCAATAGTCCGGTGATCAATATT
Source organism: Lissotriton helveticus (assembly GCF_964261635.1). NCBI lineage: Eukaryota > Metazoa > Chordata > Amphibia > Caudata > Salamandridae > Lissotriton > Lissotriton helveticus. The sequence goes on along the minus strand of NW_027611694.1, from coordinate 1,617,985 downwards.
TCCAAACACCAACTTCAGGAGGAAGAACTTAAAGTCCTCTGCCGAGGTCTCTCCTATGTTCCCACTGCTCATGTCAATAAATTCCTGTTGAAAACAGAACTGTACAGTTTTTTCAGGAGGATAAGGTTGCGCTATTTCTTTCGAAATCAAACCACTAGACCACAGAGTTCGGTCACTGGCCTTAGGGTACCCTCAAGCTTCTTTCCACCTACATATGCTATGAGCAGCCGGATCCTTGCTTTTGAGGAAATTGTCACCTCTGCTATAGACCAATCTCTTAAACAACCAAAATTCTCAAGGCTCAATTTACCAAAAACTGAGAAGAAGGCTTTGGTGGATCTATGTAACAACAAGGAGATCATCATAAAGCCTGCGGACAAAGGCGGAGCCATTGTTGTACAAGATCTTCCAGATTACAAGGCAGAAATCCACAGACAACTGTCTGATGGTGTTAGCTACCGCCTTTTACCTAGTGACCCTTCACACGATTTGGCCAGCACTATCCTCAGAATTACCCAGAATGGTTTGGATACTGTTTTTTTGAGCAAACAGGAATTCGATTTCCTGAACCAAAAGTTCCCAAGACTCGCCACAATTTATACCTTACCTAAGGTACACAAGAACCTTAGTAAGCCTCCCGGACGACCGATCGTGTCCGGGTGTGGATCACTTTTAGAGCCCCTGTGCCAATACGTGGATTTTTTCCTAAAACCCATAGCCCTTAACACCAAGGCCTACCTAAGAGACACTACCCAAGTGATTAATCTGATTGATGGAACCCCTTTTAACCCAGAACGCACACTTCTAGTTACATGCGACATCATATCGCTCTATACTAGTATCCCCCAGCAAGATGCTTTGGACGTCATGAGAGTGGCTTTGGATACTCGACCTGGCCCGGTTCAGGTCCCCACTGAATTCATTATCGAACTTCTGGAAATAGCAATGATGCACAATTTCTTTATTTTTCAAGAATGTTTTTATTTGCAGACCCAGGGCGTAGCGATGGGGGCCACCTTCGCTCCCAATTTGGCTATAATTTATATGGATCATTTTGAACACCAGCATATTTTTCCATCCACTAATCCATTCAAGGCCAATCTGCCCCTATGGGTCCGATACATCGACGACGTCCTCTGCATCTGGGAAGGTGATGTTGAACAACTTAAAGTGTTCCACTCCTGGCTCAATTCTAGAAACCCTCACATCCAGTTCACGATGGAATCTAGTAACAACACAATACCCTTTTTAGACATTTCGATCTATGTTGAAATAGACCATCTACAGACAACTCTGTTTAGGAAGCCAACTGAGCGAAACTCCTTATTACAATACCAGAGCCATCACCCACGGGGGCTCAAGGACAACCTCCCAGTTGGTCAATTCTTCCGCATCAGGAGGAATTGTTCCACACGGGCTGATTATTTCAAAGAGTCTGAAATTTTGAGTGAACGCCTCATATCACGGGGGTACCCGACCAGGTTGGTGAAACGAGCCAGAAAACGGGCGTGGTACAACCCCCGAGAATCCCTATTGAACCCAGAAAACTCAGCACGGGCCAGCACCGACCGTGTCATCTGCGTCACTACTTTCTCCACACGCAGTAATGATATAAAGAGGATTATCAACCATAATTGGCCTCTTGTTGCTGATGTCATAAACCAAACAGAGCTGCCTCTCCACTCTTTCAAAAGGGCAAAAAATATAAGGGACATGGTGGTCCATTCATACTTGGAACCATTGTGTCAACCAACCCTTACATCACTCTGGAATTTGCCCCCTATAATTGGTCATTACAGGTGTGGTACGTGCACTGCATGTGAGACGACTATGCAGATAAAAACATTTGCCCACAATGGACGTACATTTCATCTGAAACACCATTCCAACTGTAACTCCACCGGAGTTATCTACATCATCCAGTGCCCATGCAGACAACTATATGTAGGGCAAACGCAACAGAAAATCAAGTCAAGAATATCTTCCCACTGCAGTAGGTTAAGATGCAAAGTGGCAGGTGCACCGCTGGTAGATCATTGGCAAACCGCGGGTCATTTGGTCACGGATTTGCGTTGTTTCGTTATTGAAAAGATCACTCTGGGGAGACGAGGAGGTAACCTCTTAACAATCCTTAACACACGTGAGTCCAAATGGATGTCACTTCTGGACTCCATAAAAAATGGGTTGAATGAGCAGGACAGTAGTCTTGCACAACTGGCAGCATTGGGTTAGAAGTGTAGCCCCCTTATATTATTCTGTAGTCTGAGATAAGAGGCCTTGTTCATTGCTGAGTTTGGACACAACAACCTTGTGGGAAACAACGTCTTTTGAGGATTGTTCTTCAATGTATGTCAATGTTCCATAACTAACTTTGAATTTGGGCAAATGCAATTGGTTTACATCCTCCTGCGAGAGAGATGCACCATCCTTCTGTGATTTGTTATTCTGTGTAGCACAACTTACATCACTTGCCAATTGTCTTGTATTTAATAATCTTACGGTTTGGTTACATCCCCCTGTGTGGGAGATGCACCAACGACTGTTTTTCGATCTGTGACTTGGTTTGCAAATAAGCAAAAGTTTTTTTGTATATACCCAAAGTTTAATACTGCGGCCAATTTTTCCCAAATATGGTAATTTAACTTTGGTTTTCTTAACTTTGCTCCAATTTGCCTTGTACCTAATGTAATTCTCCCAATTGTGGCTCCCATATCTTATTTGGTCGCGCTTCGCGCCCTCTAGAGAGTATGTCTTCTATTTCCTTGGGAATCGACATATGCTTTGGCTCCTCCCCCCCTCCTCCGCATTGCAGCCGCTGCGGAGTGTGACGAACAGCCTGACTAAGACAGCACCTTTCCCCGCCTTTTGTAAGTACGACTTAGACAGGGTGGGCTGTGCTAGTGGGGTCCAGGTCCCCTTGTAACTCTTGGATGTATTTACCCTAGATCATATGGATTGACGAGTCTTTGCAAAATCGACCTCGCTTCTGACCTCTTTTGAATTTCGCGCTCCACGCCACTGACGCGATGGAGCCTGCCGGAGCTTCCGCATAGATAGCGTGAACAGCTTCCAATTTTTCCGTGAGTAATTGCTATCTGGTTTGCAACTATTCGCGTACTGTGGGTTATCTGCTACTTCAGGCATTATAAATCAGCACATTGAGTTGTCTTCCCTTGTTACCCCCAGGTTTTGCGACTAACGAATGTGTGAATTCGTGGGTTCCAAGTGAGAAGTCACTGGATTCATCGCCGTATGCGATTGATGTGGCAGAGTTCCCCTCTCGCTTTCTCCCGTTTTTAAGAACAAGATTCCATATAAAACGTTTCTGTCTACAATCTCTTGTGAGTAATCTTTTACCGCCCAATCAAAATCCCTGAAGCCAATTTGCTTGCGAAAACTCCCAAACATGCAATTTATTTATTTATTTCAGCTCCTCGCCAGGGGAACTCCAGCAGTATTCTCTGCATTTTCTTTAATTACCCACCAACTCGTGACGTTCCTTCTGACCTCAGAGGTACTACTCTATTTTACCGTAACTACCCTCTCATGAGGTTATTTTGGCAGTAAGGCCCTAGGACCCTCTCAGGGCTCTGCCTTATTTTCCAAGAGATGGTTTTATATTCTGTTGTATAAACCCTTGGGACATATCAGTCCGCTGACACCTTTGTTTTTATCTCCTCTGTAGCGTAGTTCTTTGCCACTGACGACAGACCACGACTCCCTAGCGTGGCGTCTCATCCATGTACCGAGCCAGTCTTGGCCGTACCCCATGGTAATTTATTTTAATTATCATTCCACTCGTTGTTATAGTTTTTAGGATGATTTGCCGTCCTTACTATATACTAAAGTGAAACATTCTTCTTCACAGAACTGGCCCCCCCTCCCTCACTTTCCCAGTGTGACGTCCTGATGAAGACCCCGTGAAAGGACTTTAATGAGCCTGTTGATAGGGGTCGAAACGTCGACTTTTCTCTGTTTGTATTCCGGCACATCCCCGATCAAATCTAGCAATCAGAAGTGCCTTGCGAATATGATTTATTGTAATGGTGTAATTTTGGTCTGATTGTTTGGCCATGATATTTTGAATTATCCTTACATTGTCAAGAAAACTGGAATGCTGTGTTATTCTTGTATATTGTGTTAATCTTCTAATTCTTATCACTCCTTTTGAGCACTCTCTCCTTCCCTTCCCCCCTTCGGGGCTTTTTCGCAAAATATTAATTGATACAACTGTTATTAATTTTGAAAACAACGCTTTGTTTGGTATTAAATCATTATTACCACTCCAATAAGTTTGTGAAAAATTTTGTTTAATTGTTCTTAGTAATTTGTGTATGCTTCTGACAATACACCTTCCTTACGGGGACCCTCCCTCATATGTACCGCATAGCGCCCAGGTCCCCGTGACTTTATGGGTTTAACCCCCTTTTCTGTAACACTCAGAATACACTTAGGCTTCAGGTCAATGTGTTTTCGTTTGGGGGAGGGGCCCAGGGAAAAAAACACCTTTTTTTTTCTCGGATTGGTCAAAGGTCAGGCTACCAGCTTGACTCTTGTTGCACCAGTGCTGCTTCGGCTGCACCAGTGCTGCTTCGGCTGCACTGGTGCAGCTTCTCAGACTTGAGGCGTTGCACCAGTGCAGCATAGAAAAGAAACTTTTTAATAAAAGGATTTAAAACTAATTCAAGATATACATTATCTAAGGAATGTTATAAAAACTCAGATATGGAGAATATTTTTCATTTTCGTCCATTTTTGACCGTTTTGGAGCACTTTGAAGCACTGATGCAGCTTTGGGATTTTTATGGTTATTTTGATCAGAGATGCTCCTAATGTGTTTAAAATTCATGTGGGATGTATCCAAGACACTGCCATCACACCTATATAGTTTTTAAATGATTTTGATGTATTAAAATTTTTACCTCCATAAGGGGGGAAAGGTTGAACTTTTACCCCGCTCGGAGTTCCATGACTTTCGTGACCTTGTCCCCCTGAAATTTAAAATTGCATTTTCAAAGTAATGTGTACAACTATTCATTCTGTGTCATTCATTGTGTGTTTAGCATGCTATTGGGCCACTGTAGCACTTGTTTTTTTTTCGTTTTTATGCATTTTTGACCGTTTTTGAACACTTTGATGCTCCAAATGGTCTTTGGACTTAGTCACTTTTTGCTTCATGGAGATTTCAAAAGTGTTAGAAAGTCACTTTGGAGGCACACAGGACAGTGCAAATGCAGTTACATAGCATTCAGGACACTGCAATTACACCTATATAGTTTTTAAAAGATTTTGATGTAATAACATTTTTGACCTCCATGGGGAGGGCCCTTAAGCTGAACTTTTACCCAGCTCGGAGTTCCATGACCTTGTCCCCCTGAAATTGAAAATCGAATTTTCAAAGTGTTTAGTAAAACTGTTCATTCTGTGTCATTCATTATGTCTTTAGCCTGCTATTGGACCACTGCAGCACTATGTTTTGTTAATTTTAACCCAATGTTGACCTTTTTTGACCACTTTGATGCACCAGTGAAGTTTTTGGACTTAGTCATTTTTCACTTCATGGAGACTTCAAAAGTGTTAGAAATTCATTTTGTAAATACCTAGAACGGTGCAAATGCAGCCATATAGCATTCAGGGCACTACAATTACACCTATATAGTTTTTAAATGATTTTGATGCAATAACATTTTTGACCTCCATGGGGAGGGCACTCAAGCTAAACTTTTACACAGCTCCGAGTTCCACGACCTCGGGTGGAAAAAGTGACTTTGCCCCCTTAAACCCAAAAACTTCAAAAAGTCACCCCTGGAGGCCAGAAATGGGTCTTAGACACTCTTGGTATGTCATCTGAGGTATACTATGGTGTTCTTGGGTCCAGAACTAGAAATGTGATGTGACTCTGAGCTCTATGGCCTATATTGGGAAAAATGAGTTTGATCCCAAACACCTCGAAATGTCACAAATAGGAGTCAGACATGTACCTGGAGGCTGGAAATGAGCCCTAGCCACTCTTGTTATATCATCTGAGATATATTATGGGGTCCTGGTGGCTACAGGGACCTGAAAACAGTCATACAAAGCAATTTGAATCCATACGAGGCAATTTTTAATTTGCGGCCATCTGGTCACCCTTTGAAATGGATAGGATATACTACAGAGGATGTAGTGCACTCTATTTCTTGAAGCATATGATGTACTGACTTAATTTCAATTGCAGTATGTAGCTAAGACATTTACAATTCATAGTGGTAACTCTCATGGTTGTGGCTTATAGGGACAAGGTACAAATCAAGTGTAACCTTCAGGTAAGTTTTTATTTTTCACTTTCATGTGTGTTGTAGAACACTTTATACTTTTGGCTATAATTCATAGTCTGTACATTATAGAGACATAATTTAAACAGCACTTTGTTCCTAGTGATGTGCATCTTACCCATGTGAATTATTATGTGTGTGGCGTATTGTAAAGTTGTCAAAATTTGAATGACCCAGCCCTCAGACTTGCATGTGCGGCAAGGGTCCCAGCGCCTCGGACTGGAGAATACATGAATGACCCAAGCCCTCAGACTTGCGTGTGCGGCAAGGGTCCCAACGCCTCACACTGGAGAATACATGAATGACCCAGCCCTCAGACTTGCCTGTGCGTCAAGGGTCCCAGCGCCTCAGACTGGAGAATACATGAATGACCCAGCCCTCAGACTTGCGTGTGCGGCAAGGGTCCCAGCGCCTGAGACTGGAGAATACATGAATGACCCAGCCCTCAGACTTGTGTGTGCTGCAAGGGTCCCAGCGCCTCAGACTGTAGAATACATGAATGACCCAACCCTCAGACTTGCGTGTGCGGCAAGGGTCCCAGCGCCTCAGACTGTAGAATACATGAATGACCCAGCCCTCAGACTTGCGTGTGCGGCAAGGGTCCCAGTGCCTCAGACTGGAGAATACATGAATGACCCAGCACTCAGACTTGCGTGACCGGCAAGGGTCACAGCGCCTCAGACTGGAGAATACATGAATGACCCAGCCCTCAGACTTGCGTGTGCGGCAAGGGTCACAGCGCCTCAGACTGGAGAACACATGAATGACCCAGCCCTCAGACTTGCGTGTGCGGCAAGGGTCACAGCGCCTCAGACTGGAGAACACATGAATGACCCAGCCCTCAGACTTGCGTGTGCGGCAAGGGTCACAGCGCCTCAGACTGGAGAACACATGAATGACCCAGCCCTCAGACTTGCGTGTGCGGCAAGGGTCACAGCGCCTCAGGCTGGAGAACACATGAATGAGCCAGCCCTCAGACTTGCATGTGCTGCAAGGGTCTCAGCGCCTCGGACTGGAGAACACATGAATGACCCAGCCCTCAGACTTGCGTGACGGCAAGGGTCACAGTGCCTCAGACTGGAGAATACATGAATGACCCAACCCTCAGACTTGCGTTTGCGGCAAGGGTCCCAGCGCCTCAGACTGGAGAATACATGAAAGACCCAGTCCTCAGACTTGCGTGTGCGGCTAGGGTCCCAGCGCCTCAGACTGGAGAATACATGAATGACCCAGCACTCAGACTTGCGTGAGCGGCAAGGGTCACAGCGCCTCAGACTGGAGAATACATGAATGACCCAGCCCTCAGACTTGCGTGTGCGGCAAGGGTCACAGCGCCTCAGACTGGAGAATACATGAATGACCCAGCCCTCAGACTTGCGTGTGCGGCAAGGGTCACAGCGCCTCAGACTGGAGAACACATGAATGACCCAGCCCTCAGACTTGCTTGTGCGGCAAGGGTCACAGCGCCTCAGGCTGGAGAACAACAGAATGACCCAGCCCTCAGACTTGCGTGTGCGGCAAGGGCCCCAGCGCCTCAGACTGGAGAACACAGAATGACCCAGCCCTCAGACTTGCGTGTGCGGCAAGGGTCCCAGCGCCTCGGGCTGGAGAACACATGAATGACCCAGCCCTCAGACTTGCGTGTGCGGCAAGGGTCACAGCGCCTCGGACTGGAGAATACATGAATGACCCAAGCCCTCAGACTTGCGTGTGCGGCAAGGGTCACAGCGCCTCGGACTGGAGAATACATGAATGACCCAAGCCCTCAGACTTGCATGTGGGGCAAGGGTCACAGCGCCTCGGACAGGAGAATACATGAATGACCCAAGCCCTCAGACTTGTGTGTGCGGCAAGGGTCACAGCGCCTCAGACTGGAGAACACATGAATGACCCAAGCCCTCAGACTTGCGTGTGCGGCAAGGGTCACAGCGCCTCGGACTGGAGAATACATGAATGACCCAAGAGGAGGGCACTATTTTACTCAGGTTTCTAGTATCAAAACCCCTTTCTCTATCCCTAGGGATATTGCTGCCACCAGTGGGGACTACCCCACTCAACTGTTGCTCTCTAGCAAAGGCAAGCTTCTCCTTGGCAAGGGCAAGTTCTTCCCTTTGGATCCTCAGATTAGCCTCCCTCATCTTTGCTTCATGCTCTCTCCTCTGAGGGGAAGTCATTCTCCTCTGAGCAGATGCATGAGAGTGCACAGATCTGTTGGAGTCCCTAGAATGAGATCTATCTCTTCTAACTCCAAAGTTAGGCCTGCTTAGGGTCACCAGTCCCTTCCCTATGCATGTCTAAGTTGGCCCTGGTTGGTCTGCTGACTACTACAGGACCTTTGTATGCCTCATCCCCAGAGGGTTCCTCATCCTCCTCCTCCTCATCTACATTCTCTGTTTCAGGGAGGTCTGGATCACCACGAGTACCTTCTAAGGCTGGCATGCTCCTATCTGGATTAGAGGGGTCTGTATCAGCAGCCCTTCTGGCATCATATGTCTCTAAAAGACCTAACAGAAAAGGAGTTGTAGGGTTAGAACCCTGTTTCAATTTCCTGAAGGTACACAATTGTCTCATCTCCTGGAGAGCTGCATATCTGGAATGGAAAGGACCTGTGGAGGGTCACTAACCACTAGGGGAGTCTCTGAAGTCTCTCAATGGGTGGACATGCTTCTAGTGTGGTGTAAGTGATGCACCTACCTACACTATGGGTTTTCCTACTGATCCCTTGCTAAGAGTTGTAGTCAGGGTGTGCTAGGCCCTTTCTACTACAACAGCTGGTTCAGTAGAACTCAGAGTATTTCTAAGCTTGTTATATGTACCTAGAGTACCTTATGTGATCTTTCAAATGATATTTCAAGATTATATGTGGTAAAAACAACAGCAAGCTCAAATCCCAACCGCTGCACACCAATGTGAGAAGTTGGCCTGATATATGATGCTCACTAGTTCTAGTGATCACCTTGTATCAGTCCAAACAACCCTTATGGTGATTGGTTGTAAATCAACTTTATAGACCAGCTATCCTAATGGTAGCATGGACAAAGCAGTCTTAGGCTAAACTCTTTTGGCATGTGAAGCCAGCTGTTTTACCACAATATAACCCCTTGAATACCAGATGAAAGGACACCACACAGGTTGTTATGAAAATAAACAGTATATTTATTAATAACACCACCTCTGAACTCTTTATGAGGTCAGAGGGCTAAGCACATGACAATATCTTAAGAAAAATACGACAAGTTGCACAAAATTACAATGGTGCCCTAGAGGCACGACAAACCATATACTAAGTAAGTGGAATGTGAAAGTCGATAGAAATAATAGAGCTGTCCAGAGGCTGTAGGATCGATGGGACCACGCTACACTAACTCTAGGTAAGTAATAGAAGGCCCACAGAACGCGTGTGCAGAGTGTGAACTCACACGCGAGATGCGAAACAACGTCTATGGACAGTACAGTTCAAGTTAAAGGTGAGTACGGACAATCCTGACTAGGTAGGACTAAAACGACTGTGGAACTGGGCACTAGGACAGTTAAACTACCCTTGAGCACCGAAATGCTCTTGTTACCTCACCCACGGACTGCGGGTGCATAGGTGCCAAAGTGTGTCGGGTTCTCGCGTTGAAGTCAATGGAGCCTGAAAGAAAAGATGCTGCAGGCGACCAGGAGGAAGATGTCCGGGGCGATCAAAGGGTGAATCGGTGAAGAAGAGGACCTGAAAGCAGAGGGGACAATGTTCACAGTCACTAGCCAGTGACTGGAGTGGAACCAGGAAGGAACCAGATGTCATCATCGCGATCAGGTGAAGAGTGTATGCTTGACCCTGCAGCCACGTAGACCAGGAGGTGTCTTCGATGACCAGGATGGAAGCACGAGCTGTCCCACGCAGGCTCTTGCTGTCGGCGGTGTTGGATCCGGAATCGGCGTCAACAGGCCTTGGCAAATGCAACGCACGAGTTGAGTGGTGAAGGCGTCTGGTGCGGACTAGGAGAGTCCGGGGTGCCCCTCTTTTGGAAGGGAGCAAGGGCCAGTCTGGAGCAACCAGACCAGCAGCAAAGATTCAAAGGTTCGTCATCTAGGAGGCCACTAGCCAGCCGGCAAGTGTCCAGACAACGTGTCGAGCAGCAAACAAGCAGAAGGGCCCCACGCAGATCTCGTGGATGCTGGAGGGCTGATCTTTGGTGCAGGGGCTGCCCGGGGCTGGGGCTTCTCAGTCCCCAAAGCACTTGGTCGAGTTTACCTCGGGAGTCGTGCTGGAAGCGAAGTGCAGGTTCGTTCAAGATGGCCGGTCCCACGAGTCTCGTCGCACCCACGGGTCTCAGCTGTGCTGCAGATGTAGGTAGAGGTCGGAGAGGTCTGGGAATCCATGTCTCGTTGGGCTCTGAAGTCTGGATCCTCAAGGGAAGACGACAAAGTGAAGCCGCTGGATGCTTGATGGTGCCTGCAGTTGCAGGGTGGACACTTCTTGCCCACAACTGAGATTTTCTTCAGTCTTCTGTGGAGCAGAACGTCGAAGTCCAGAGTTTTCTCTCGTAGAGTATGTAAGAAATGGGGTTATAAATGGGGTGGGGTCGCACACTACTCACGCACCGGCGGTGTCGCCCCTATGGACTCTGGTCAATGTAGTAAAGTGTTCGTGATGCATCATCTTTCGATCTTCTGCTATCTTCGCTGTCTTCGCGATCCCTGGACACGTGTTTCGGGGTATTACCCCTCATCAGCAGGGATAGGCCGTGTACTGGGGTTGCCGATGGCTGCCAATATCTGCCAGGTATAGTACCACTCAGGCGCGTATGTGCGGGATCCCAGGCTCGTCAGCCCGCTGCTCAAGGGAGCTTTAAAGTTACAAATGGGGGTGGGGTCGCACACTACTCACACACCGGCGGTGTCGCCCCTAAGGACTCTGGTCAATGTAGTAAAGTGTTCGCGATACATCATCTTTTGATCTTCTGCTATCTTCGCTGTCTTCGCCATCCCTGGACACGTGTTTAGGGGTATTACCCCTTATCAGCAGGGATAGGCCGTGTACTGGGGTTGCCGATGGCTGCCAATATCTGCCAGGTATAGTACCACTCAGGCGCGTAGGTGCGGGATCCCAGGCTCGTCAGCCTGCTGCTCAAGGGAGCTTTAAAGTTACAAATGGGGGTGGGGTCGCACACTACTCACACACCGGCGGTGTCGCCCCTAAGGACTCTGGTCAATGTAGTAAAGTGTTCGCGATGCATCATCTTTCGATCTTCTGCTATCTTCGCTGTCTTCGCCATCCCTGGACACGTGTTTCGGGGTATTACCCCTCATCAGCAGGGATAGGCCGTGTACTGGGGTTGCCATCGCGGAACACATAACTACATTAACCAGAGTCCTTAGGGGCGATACAGCCGGTGTGTGAGTAGTGTGCGACCCCACCCCCTCTTTGTAACTTTAAGCTCCCTTGAGCCGCCGGCTGACGAGCCTGGGATCCCGCACCTACGCGCCTGAGTGGTACTATACCTGGCAGATATTTGGCAGCCATCGGCAACCCCTGTACACGGCCTATCCCTGCTGACGAGGGGTAATACCCCGAAACACGTGTCCAGGGATGGCGAAGACAGCAGAAGATCGAAAGATGATGCATCCCGGAACACATAACTACATTAACCAGAGTCCTTAGGGGCGATACCGCCAGTGTGTGAGTAGTGTGCGACCCCACCCCCTTTTTGTAACTTTGAGCTCCCTTGAGCCGCCGGCTGACGAGCCTGGGATCCCGCACCTACGCGCCTGAGTGGTACTATACCTGGCAGATATTTGGCAGCCATCGGCAACCCCAGTACACGGCCTATCCCTGCTGACGAGGGGTAATACCCCGAAACACGTGTCCAGGGATGGCGAAGACAGCAGAAGATCGAAAGATGATGCATCGCGGAACACATAACTACATTAACCAGAGTCCTTAGGGGCGATACCGCCGGTGTGTGAGTAGTGTGCGACCCCACCCCCTTTTTGTAAGAAATGGGGTTACCCAAATCTCCAAGGGGGTAGCATGGAACCAAGCGGGCAGGCCAAACTTCGAAGGACATGTGAAGCACTCACACAGTACCCACAGTCAACACACCAGGCACACCACAAAAGAGGCAGGACACCAGTTTGAGTTGGAAAATTAAGAAGTTTAGTATCTCCAACCTGCAAAAGCAAAAATGCATAACAGTGGCATCGTAACACGGCGCCAACTGGCACCAGAGCCAAGTGTATCAAGGGGGATTATTTACGGGCGTGTCCCGACCTCCTTCGCTCTTGGTAGGGGAACGCGCCAGGGCTGCCCTTTGTCCCCTCTCTTGTTTGCCCTTGCTTTGGAGCCGCTGGCGGCCTGGCTGAGATGGGAGCCATCTCTGAAGGGCATTAGATGGTCTCCGGAGTTTGAAGATCGTATATCACTATACGCAGACGATCAGCTCTTGTACCTTACGTCGCCTCGGAAGTCGTTGATCATCTTTTTCGACGTTTTGACTTCTTTCCGTAAAACTCCGGTCTTGTCATCAACTGGTCGAACTCTTGCGTCTATGTCCTCTCCGGCGAGGCTCCTCTCCTGCCTCGTGACTGTCCTATCTCGGTGGAGCTGGAGGGATTCAACTACCTGGGAATCTTTATCACATTGGACCCTGTGCTTTGTTATGAACGCAATTTGCTGCTCCCTCTTCAGCGCCTCCGTGCTGATGTGACTGCGTGGGGTAGGCTCCCTCACTCGCCTCTGGGAAGAGCAGCGCTATTTAAGATGATGTCGCTCCCACGGTTTCTTTATGCGCTTCAAAACACACTTGACATTATACCAGCCAGTTACTTTCGGGAGATTGAAAGTCTACAGAGACAATTGATATGGGGGGGCCGTTCTCGTATTGCCCTTTCGAAGCTGACGCTCCCTTGGTACGACGGGGGCATCGCCCTCCCGGACATTCGTCGCTACTATTGGGCCTCTCAGCTGGGGGCTATCAACCACGGCACTTACGCTCCTCCGCCGAACCCGGCCTTTGAGATGGATAAATGGCTACTGCCCGGTAGAGATTACAACAGGGCTCTATACGCAAAATCTGCCGGCCGATCTCTCACGGGCCCCACTAAGACAGTGGTGCAGGTGTGGTATTGTGCTACAGCGGCTATGGGATGGGCTGACAAGCTGACCCGTGCTACTCCGCTTTATGCGTCGGAAAAACTTGGCTCCCTCTGGATGTCGAAGGGTTTTGATAGGTGGGACGAGATCGGTATCAGCAGGGTTAATGATGTATGGATCAAGGGTAGAGTCAAGACATTTGAGGAGCTGAAAGTTGAGTACGACCTGAATGATAGAGAATCCTTTCGGTATGCGCAAATCCGAAATGCGGTTCTGTCTGTTTTTCCCCTGGGCTCGGATATTCCGGAGGCGTCCCCGCTTGAAGATCGGATACTGGATGGGCACGTCCCTGATAGCACGATCTCGCTCATATATAAAAAGTTAATTAATACCAGACTTGACCTATTGGATAACCTTCGAGAGTTATGGACTAGTGATGGTCTGGAACTCTATGACGAAGACTGGCAGGCTGCGATCTTTTCCCCGAAGGAGGTGGCTATCCCGGCACGCCTCCGGTTTGTCCAGCTCAAAATTCTTCATAGGGTATACGTGACTGGTCCTCGTCTGGTACGCATGGGATTCTCAGCGGATGGATTGTGCAGGCGTGGCTGTGGTATGGTGGGCACGTTTCTCCATATTATTTGGGAATGTCCTGCTGTGTTACGCTATTGGACTCGCGTGCATGAAGGTATGAGTGAGGTCACGGGTGTGCAATCAATGCCTGAGGCGCGGAGGTGTCTGTTGAATGTCTGGGAGCCGAATGATTATGACCAGGCGCAGCTTCGATGGGTGACCTTGGGTAATATGATTGCCAAGAGAGACATTGCCCAGTTATGGGGCGCCCAGAGGCCTCCGACAGTTCTGGTGTGGCAACAAAACATGGACTGGTGCATGTTTAGAGAAAAGACTGTTTATGTTTCCCGTGGCACGCCCCGCAAATGGGGGAAAACTTGGACTCAATGGAACACATATTGTGGTAATATATGTACTCCCCCCCTTCCGGACCTGAATACTGACCTGTCATCCTCCCAACCTGATGTTTCCTCCGCAGGTGTTTAGATATTTTGTTTGCTTCTGGTCTCCTCCCCCCCCCCCAATCTCATCGAATACTTCTGACATTTGATTTGTGTATGTACCCCCCCCAGCAACGAAGTGACATATTTGTATTGTACTGCCTTGCTTTTGTTTTATTTCTATGTTTCTTGTTATTTGAATTCAATAAAAAGATTTTTTTTTAAAAAGGGGGATTATTTACATGGAAAGTAGGGGCTGAGTCTGTAAGTCCATCTGAAATAAAGAAGAATCAATTAACATTGAACCTGGGGCCAATATGGCGGGGCCAACTCAGGCTCTCATCCTTAGTAATAGACTGTAATGCAAAATACCATTAGTATGAGTACACATAACCTGCATTATCACTCCACCACAACCCCTGTAAGGGAAACTTCAGGGCATCACAGTAAATCCCAACATACAGGAACACCTGCAATAAATCAGCATGGGGATATCAAACATCAGGCGGGAAGCATTAATATGCATTGGCATCAGTAACCTCATATAACTGTAGGCCGTAAGTCAGCAGGTTCCTTTAGGCAGGCCTAAACACTTTAGTGAAAATCAGATAACCTCGTGCCATCCTAATCCTTTAGCATTCCTGTAACATCTCATTAGGAGAACAAACGCTGCATTAACATCAGGCAGGGGCCTGGTATTCAATCAAACCTTAGATATGCGCGCTAGGCATCAAAGGTAACCTGGGGAACATGACTCCTTAGCCCCCCAACCTGCAACACAAATATCAGGCAGTACATTGACATCAATAACATATGCACCAGGCCTGTATCACATTTTCCATGAGCACCCCTGAATATCTCCTCGGGCAAGCAACACTTCCTTAGAGGGGGGCAGTCAGCCTCATCAGCATAGCGCCTGGGGATGCCCACCACTAACAGGGGCATTAACTTCCAGGCCTAAGAACCTCAACCTAGGGCAAACCCTCCTCTGGCATACACATATAACTGGTGTGAGAAGTTGGCCTGGTAGGGGATGTTTCCAATTCTGGAACCACCTACTACCTGACCAAACAATCCCTTATGGTGTCTGGTTGTAAGTCAACCTTATTAGACAAGCTATCCTAGGGGTAGCATGGACTAAGCAGCCTAAAGGCTTAACTTAGGAGGTCGTGTTAAGCGAGCTGTTTTACCACATACAATCCTGTAATACCAAATGAAAGGACACCACACAAGTATATATTATAAAAATATATGTGTTTATTACTAAAAACAATCCCCAGTATTCTTTATGAATAAAGGGGCACAAGCGTTAAATCAAAAGCACTGTTTAAACATACAAGTTGCACAATTATGGATGAGGGCGGGTGGCCACTCAAACCATATACTAAACAAGTGGTATAAGAGAGGCCACTCGAACAGTGGTTAGGCCTAGGGCCTAGGGAATCGCTGGGAGCAGTCAGGACAAGCAATGCTGAAGTCGGGAATGGCCCTCGGGATTCGGGAGATGTGCGGAAAGCGCACGCATGTACCAATGTTAACCAATGGTGCGTAAAAGTCATAGAGTTAAAGTTTAAGGACACTTCCGCTGAACCTAGAGGAACAAAACTTAACACACAGACCCTAGAGGTGTGCACCAGTGTGGGAACACCGGCGGAGCAAAGTTACCTCACCCACAGGAAGTGGGTGCACAGGGTCGAAGTGGCGTCGGGTTTTGACACGCAGGCTCTTGGTGCTTGAAGCTGAAAGGGCTGCAGGCGGGTTAAAGATGAAGTGTCCGGTGGAGTCCAAGGGTGGACTCAAGTTGTAGAGTACCTGAAAGCAGAGGGGACAGAGTCTGGGTCACTCAGCAGTGACCAGGGTGGAACCAGGACGGAACCAGGCAATGTCGGGCGCAATCAGGTGGTCGTTGAGGAGCTTCTCTCCGCTGTCACGTGGGCTCGGGGGCATCTGCGATGTCCAGGAGCAGGTCACGATCTGTCCCACGCAGGCTCTCACCGTCAGTGCAGTCGGCTTCAAGTTTGGAGCAAACAAGCCTTGGCAAGAGCAATCCACTCGGGATCGGAAGATTGCTTCTCACTCGGACCAGGAAGGTCAGAGTCGGGGCTCCTTTTCAGGGGAGCTGGTGTGGATCTGGAGCAACCAGATTCACGAGTCTTCTTTGTAGTTTCGTCGGCACAGGGACCACTAGCTAGCTGGCAAGTGACCGGGCCAACGCGTTGAGCCAAATAGAGCCAAAGGGCCCCACGCAGCACTCGTCGAGTGTGGAGGGCTGAACTTCGGCTCAGGAGCAGCTCAGGGTGGGGGCTTCTCAAACCCCGGTGCACAGCTTCGAGGGTCACTCGTGGGCTGCACGGTCAGCGTCTCGTGGTCAATTCAAGATGGCGTGCCCCACGCTTCCGGTCGCCTCCACGGGTCTCAGCTCTGCAGGGACTGTGGATCGGGCTGTTGGAAGGCAGGCAAGCTTGATCTCGTTGATCTCAGTCGCTCGAGTTCCGGCGGGAACTGCAACCAAGTAGACGTCGAGGGCTGGATGGTGCCTGCTGCTGCAGGGTGGTCACTCCTTGACCACAAGGGAGATTCTTCGGGCTTCCACGTTGAGAAGGAGGTCCAAGGGTCCAGAGTTTCGTTTCTAATGTTTCTTCCAGGAAATCTGATGTGCATTGGCACTGCTCCCACTCTTATTCCAATCTGGGGGGCGTGATTACCTGCTAGGTCCCCTCCTATGGGTGGGACCCAGGAAGTGGGTGGATACACCCCTTTCCTTTGATCCAGGCCGCCCTGGCACGAGGGCTGGAGTGCCCCAGAATCGGTTTGGCCGGATTATGCAAGGGGCAGCCTTGTGCGCCCCAGGCAGTGTCTGGTTTCTTTCAAACCTCCCTGCTACAATCCACTATCTCCTGTCTGGAGGGTGGTGACACCCTCCTGTGACAGGAAACCCTTTTTCCAGGCCCCATCTGCTGAGTTTCGGTCAACTGCAGGGGTCCAGACATTTGTCTGTGGCAGAGGCATCCATTTTGTGGATCTAAGGTCTTTGGAGAAATCAACCGCATTTAAGCAAAGTAACATGTCTTACCCCTCTAGAGGGGTGGAATGCTATCTCCGTCGCCAGAACTGGCGAGGGGATAGTATTCCAAATCGTATGACACCTTACACGACATGTTTTGATAAAGCCAAACCAGAGTTGCTATATAACCGCGAGGATTATAAGGCACTTAAGAGTATATGGTATGGCATTATCCTGAAACAGCTTAGGGAGTTGTTCCCGACAGCTGCAGACAGGCTCAGCTCATGCTAGAGCTCCATCTCACATAAAACCACGCACTCTGCCTCCAGGATTGATGAGGCCTTCCATAGGAGTGGCTCACAGGTTTACATGTGTCCAGATATAGGTTTAGATATAGGTATACTATATCTAAGCAAGGGGTGCTTACACCACCTTACCCCAGCTGAGTGATCAGCCAGTTGTGTCAATTTAAGAACCAGCCAGGGGTGGCAAAATATATGCTGCAGCCCCTGGTAGGCCTTGGTGGCTCCTATGCCCTGAGCACCTATAGTGCATTATACAGGGGCTGACAAGGAGTCCATTTCCAATTGTGGTATGTACCTAAGGTACATGGAATCCATTTTACAGAGAGAGCAGATGGCCTGGGGCCCTGATTAGCAGGGAACCAGGTCAACTAAGTCAAAAAACCAGCTAAACACAGGCAAAAAATCCGGGGTAACCATAGTCAGGTAGCCACCTTCCTACATAACCCCCCCCCAAACGAAAGGAGATAAGGCTATCCTTGGCCAGGTAAGCCTATATTGCCTGAGTGGCCATATAAGGAAGTACCTGCACTAGCATGGGTACCCCCTGTCTCATGGTCCACTAAGCAGTCCCTCACCCTTTGGGTATTAGAGGGTCTCCACCATAGGGAATTACTACCTTGGGTGTGTTTATGCAAAGTTAAAGGCTGGTTTGGATATGGAGTATTGAAGTGAGGCTCTACTAAGTTAGGGCTTGGCTTCCTATAATTATCTTCCACCATGTGTGCCTTTCTTTCTTTAACTGAGTTGCACTGTGCTCTCAGGGTCAACCTCTGGCTACCTAAAGCTGGAGGCTGGGTCCCTCTGTTTGGCTTGCTGGAGGGACAGTTCAGGTTTGGGCCCCTTGGGTCCCAGGTTTGGCTGTGCCCAACAGAATCCATCTGTGGGAGGTCCCTAACTGTTTTTAAGGGGGCTCCCTCAGGAGTATTTAAAGTTTTCACCTTACTAGGGCTACTAGTTTTGGTGCACCTAATCTTTTGATGGGGGTGCTTTATTTGACAGGGGGCCCTCTGGGTCTCACTGTCCTTCTTGTCCTCTGCAGCCCTGGGCTGGCTAAGGAAAGGGAGAGAGGGGCAGGTTACCTGCTCCAGACTGGGTCCCACCTCCGAAGGGTCCACTGACATCAGGGGTTCTGTCAGGCTAGGCCCAACCACCTCTGGGGCAGTTTCTTCATCAGGGGTAAGATCAGTTCCCTGAGGAGGCTGATCCTGTCCTAAAGTCTGGTGAGGGGGAGATTTCTCTTCCTCCTCCATGCTCTCAGTTTGTGTGGAGTTATCCATCATTTCAGGTTTCACAACACACATTTCAGTTTGAGTTTGGGCTGTGGCCATCACAGCCCCACCAACCTTTTCAGGAGGAGACTCAGTTTGGGTTTCTGCTGTTACCATAACAGCTTTGCTATTCTGTTCAGGAAGAGCTTTTGCTAAAGATGGGGCAGAGAGTTTCTCAGCCCTACCAACCTTTTCAGGAAGGACATCTTCCATTGGGGCTGTAGCCATTACAGCCCCACTAACCTTTCCATTGGAATTTACCATTCTAGAATGGGTTTCCTGTTCAACCTCAGCCCAGGCTGAGATCTCCAAATCATTACCAAGTAGGCAGTCTACAGGCAAGTTTGGTGACACTGCCACTCTCTTTGGGCCAATGACACCTCCCCAGCTGAGACTTACTACTGCCATGGGATGATTTGTTTGGATTCCATCAATGTTTGTAACCTGGTATGTGGCACCAGGTAAAAGTTGCTTAGAGGGGACTATGCCATCAGCCACCATGGTGATGCTAGCCCCAGTGTCTCTAAAAGCTTCAACTTTCAAACCATTGATGATGGGTTCTTGTCTATACTTGCTCAAAGTATTTGGGCAAGCAGAGAAGTTGGCAAACCCCATGCCAGTCTCATAAACAAGATCATTGGGTGATGGGGACCTGGATAGGCCAGGGTCCACCTGAGCTCCAACAGTAAACCCACCCAGATTCCTGGGTGTGCTTCCACTTCCTGGGGGATTACTGCTGACAGTAACAGGAGGTGTTGAAGCTGGCTTTGGAGGTATATTTTCTTTATTGTTATTCTTGGGACAACAGTTGTCTGTTTTGTAATGCCCCACCTGTTTACAGGCATAACAATAAGGCTTTTTCTCAGTTGAAGAAGTGTCTTGGGACCCACCCCCATCCTTGGAGTTTTGGGGCCCTGGGGAAGTCTTTTCTTTATTTTTATCCCCACCCTTATCTTGAGGCTTGGTAGACTCCTTCTTCTGGTTACTGTCCTGATTCTTAGGCCTAATCCTGGTTCTGACCCATTTGTCTGCCTTCTTTCCCAATTCTTGGGGAGAGGTCAGATCAGAGTCCACCAGGTGCTGGTGTAAGAGCTGGTTCTGACAATTACTTAGGATCTGCTCCCTCATAATCAAATTATACAATCCTGTAAAGTCATGTACTTTGCTGCCATGTAGCCAACCCTCCAGAGCCTTAGTAGCACAATCTACAAAATCAGTCCAGTCCTGTGTCTGTGTCTTCTGGGTGTCTCTGAACTTCAACCTGTACTGTTCAGTGGTTAAGCCAAACCCATCTATTAGGACACTCTTCAGGACTTTGTAATTGTTTGCATCCTCATGTCTGACAGTGAGGAGCTTATCTCTCCCTTTCTCTGAAAAGGAGTACCATAAGATTGCTGCCCACTGTTCCTCAGGAACCTGCTGTACCATGCAGGCTCTCTCAAGAGCAGTTATCCACTTGTGGATGTCATCCCCTTCCTTGTAGGGGGGCACAATCTTTGTCAGGTTTCTACTATCATAGGACCTGGGTTTCTCTTTAGGAATATTGCTGCCACCAGTGGCATCTAAGCCACACAATTTCTGCTCGCTTGCCAAGGCAAGTCTAGCTTGAGCTAAGGTAAGTTTAGCTTGACTCAGGGCTACCTCCTCTCTCTCTATCTGGAGTCTGACAGCCCTCATCCTAGCCCTATGCTCAGCTTTCTGAGAAGCAGTCCTGCCTGTCTCTGATTCTCTGGAGGCACTAGAAATATGAGAGTCCCCTGAGGGAGATCTCACTCTTCTGTTGCCTGGGAGAATCCCATGTGGGGTTCTGAGGAGGTGCTGGCCCTCTCCATTCCCCAGTAGGTCCAAGTTGGCCTGGCTAAGCCTGCCAACTGGAACCTGGCTACCCTGATCCTGAACTTCTAAGTCCTCAACATCTGAGTCCTCATCTAAGTCATCATCATCCTCCTCCTCCTGAGGGGGATCAGTTTCAGGGGGGTTCCCTCCACTTCCTGTGTCTAGGGAAGCTGCTTTAGCCTTCTCTAAGTCATCCTGTTCTAGGATTTCTACCAGGATTAGGCAGGTGGGGCTTCTGCCCCTTTTTAACCCTCTTGCTTTGCACAAGGCAATCAAGTCTCTGCGGGTTAGTTTGTCATATCCAAAAGTTGCCTGGGTAGGGTCAACTGTCACAGGAGCAGACCCTGAGGCTTTTCCTGTGTCAGACATGGTTACTAGTGAGGTGTAAGTGGTGCACTTACCTACACTAAGTGTTTTCCTACTGTACCTTGCTAGTTAGTTGTAGTCAGGGTGTGCTAATCCCTTCAACCTACAACTACTAAGTTCAGTAGAACTTAATATGCTAAGCTTTTGATTTATATGTACCTAGAGGTACTTGATGTGATCTTTCAATTTGATATAAAGATTGCAATGGTAAAACAACAGCAAGCTCAAATCCGCACCGCTGCTCACCAATGTGAGAAGTTGGCCTGGTAGGGGATGTTTCCAATTCTGGAACCACCTACTACCTGACCAAACAATCCCTTATGGTGTCTGGTTGTAAGTCAACCTTATTAGACAAGCTATCCTAGGGGTAGCATGGACTAAGCAGCCTAAAGGCTTAACTTAAGAGGTCGTGTTAAGCGAGCTGTTTTACCACATACAATCCTGTAATACCAAATGAAAGGACACCACACAATTATATATTATAAAAATATATGTGTTTATTACTAAAAACAATCCCCAGTATTCTTTATGAATAAAGGGGCACAAGCGTTAAATCAAAAGCACTGTTTAAACATACAAGTTGCACAATTATGGATGAGGGCGGGTGGCCACTCAAACCATATACTAAACAAGTGGTATAAGAGAGGCCACTCGAACAGTGGTTAGGCCTAGGGCCTAGGGAATCGCTGGGAGCAGTCAGGACAAGCAATGCTGAAGTCGGGAATGGCCCTCGGGATTCGGGAGATGTGCGGAAAGCGCACGCATGTACCAATGTTAACCAATGGTGCGTAAAAGTCATAGAGTTAAAGTTTAAGGACACTTCCGCTGAACCTAGAGGAACAAAACTTAACACACAGACCCTAGAGGTGTGCACCAGTGTGGGAACACCGGCGGAGCAAAGTTACCTCACCCACAGGAAGTGGGTGCACAGGGTCGAAGTGGCGTCGGGTTTTGACACGCAGGCTCTTGGTGCTTGAAGCTGAAAGGGCTGCAGGCGGGTTAAAGATGAAGTGTCCGGTGGAGTCCAAGGGTGGACTCAAGTTGTAGAGTACCTGAAAGCAGAGGGGACAGAGTCTGGGTCACTCAGCAGTGACCAGGGTGGAACCAGGACGGAACCAGGCAATGTTGGGCGCAATCAGGTGGTCATTGAGGAGCTTCTCTCCGCTGTCACGTGGGATCGGGGGCATCTGCGACGTCCAGGAGCAGGTCACGATCTGTCCCACGCAGGCTCTCACCGTCGGTGCAGTCGGCTTCAAGTTTGGAGCAAACAAGCCTTGGCAAGAGCAATCCACGCGGGATCGGAAGATTGCTTCTCACTCGGACCAGGAAGGTCAGAGTCGGGGCTCCTTTTCAGGGGAGCTGGTGTGGGTCTGGAGCAACCAGATTCACGAGTCTTCTTTGTAGTTTCGTCGGCACAGGGACCACTAGCTAGCTGGCAAGTGACCGGGCCAACGCGTTGAGCCAAATAGAGCCAAAGGGCCCCACGCAGCACTCGTCGAGTGTGGAGGGCTGAACTTCGGCTCAGGAGCAGCTCAGGGTGGGGGCTTCTCAAACCCCGGTGCACAGCTTCGAGGGTCACTCGTGGGCTGCACGGTCAGCGTCTCGTGGTCAATTCAAGATGGCGTGCCCCACGCTTCCGGTCGCCTCCACGGTTCTCAGCTCTGCAAGGACTGTGGATCGGGCTGTTGGAAGGCAGGCAAGCTTGATCTCGTTGATCTCAGTCGCTCGAGTTCCGGCGGGAACTGCAACCAAGTAGACGTCGAGGGCTGGATGGTGCCTGCTGCTGCAGGGTGGTCACTCCTTGACCACAAGGGAGATTCTTCGGGCTTCCACGTTGAGATGGAGGTCCAAGGGTCCAGAGTTTCGTTTCTAATGTTTCTTCCAGGAAATCTGATGTGCATTGGCACTGCTCCCACTCTTATTCCAATCTGGGGGGCGTGATTACCTGCTAGGTCCCATCCTATGGGTGGGACCCAGGAAGTGGGTGGATACACCCCCTTCCTTTGATCCAGGCCGCCCTGGCACGAGGGCTGGAGTGCCCCAGAATCGGTTTGGCCGGATTATGCAAGGGGCAGCCTTGTGCGCCCCAGGCAGTGTCTGGTTTCTTTCAAACCTCCCTGCTACAATCCACTATCTCCTGTCTGGAGGGTGGTGACACCCTCCTGTGACAGGAAACCCTTTTTCCAGGCCCCATCTGCTGAGTTTCGGTCAACTGCAGGGGTCCAGACATTTGTCTGTGGCAGAGGCATCCATTTTGTGGATCTAAGGTCTTTGGAGAAATCAACCGCATTTAAGCAAAGTAACATGTCTTACCCCTCTAGAGGGGTGGAATGCTATCCCCGTCGCCAGAACTGGCGAGGGGATAGTATTCCAAATCGTATGACACCTTACACGACATGTTTTGATAAAGCCAAACCAGAGTTGCTATATAACCGCGAGGATTATAAGGCACTTAAGAGTATATGGTATGGCATTATCCTGAAACAGCTTAGGGAGTTGTTCCCGACAGCTGCAGACAGGCTCAGCTCATGCTAGAGCTCCATCTCACATAAAACCACGCACTCTGCCTCCAGGATTGATGAGGCCTTCCATAGGAGTGGCTCACAGGTTTACATGTGTCCAGATATAGGTTTAGATATAGGTATACTATATCTAAGCAAGGGGTGCTTACACCACCTTACCCCAGCTGAGTGATCAGCCAGTTGTGTCAATTTAAGAACCAGCCAGGGGTGGCAAAATATATGCTGCAGCCCCTGGTAGGCCTTGGTGGCTCCTATGCCCTGAGCACCTATAGTGCATTATACAGGGGCTGACAAGGAGTCCATTTCCAATTGTGGTATGTACCTAAGGTACATGGAATCCATTTTACAGAGAGAGCAGATGGCCTGGGGCCCTGATTAGCAGGGAACCAGGTCAACTAAGTCAAAAAACCAGCTAAACACAGGCAAAAAATCCGGGGTAACCATAGTCAGGTAGCCACCTTCCTACAACTGGGATGTCAGGCCTAAGTCCTTCCAGGAAAATCAGGCAGCAGGCAAAAATGTGCATGTCAATGAGCATCCCACTTGGCTATGCATATCAAACCGTTCCTCTGTGACTTCTAGGATGAGCAGGGGCTTCTGTAGGCAGTTCAGTAGGCCTTACTGGTATCCTGGGATTCTGAGGCAGCAGTCGCTAGGAGCCTTTACCCGGTTTCTGGGCACTTGGGCCCCACTCAGTCAACAGAGGGGATGGGGCGGACACCGACCCTGTGTCCCGTGGCCCTCTCCACCCTCCACACCGTATATTGTCGCCCGCACTCACCGGGCTGTCCAGGGGCTCCTTGGCAGTAGGGGCAGGCACCGACAATGTGCCTCGAGGCCCCTGCTGCACCGCGCTTCACTCGCGCCCCTCCCAGCGGGTTCTTCCTGCTTCTCCCAGGCCCCTCTGCCTCACGGGGACCCGGGGCTTCAATGCGGCGGGGGGAGGCACCAGCAATATGCCTCGAGGCCGGCCCCGCCGCGCAGCACTCTCCACACGGAGCTCTCCTCACAACCGAGGGCTCCCTCCAGATGGCCAGCCGCGCTTCTCTTGGGGCACAGACCGGCGGGGTCGGCTCCCACTCCGGTCGTTCTCTCGGCGGGGCTCCCCCTCGACCACGGGGGCCCGCACTGGTGCTTCACCCGGGTCCCCCCTTCCTCACGGGGACCCGGGGCTTAGGGTCGGCCTGTCCTTCACTGGCTGCCCGGCCGGCAGCCAATCCCTGTGCTCCCTTTCCGGGGGCACGGCCGCGCGGGCCAATCAGTGTGCGGCGTTGGCGGGGGGGCGGGCCGATGACGTGGCCGGTCGCCCCCGTCACGTGACGCGGGCCCTGACGGCCTCAGGGCCTAGCGCGGCCCTCTCTTCACCTCGGTGGCCCTCTCCTGGCACCGGGGGCCGCCGCAACGAGGCTCACCACAGCGGGGGTCCCTCCCTTACAGCGCCGGCCCGCGGCAGTGATTTTCGGCGATATCCCACCGGCGCAAGGCAGCGCCAAAACTCCTCGGGCTGCGGCGGTGAGGACGGCCACAATAAGGGGTAGGCTCCCTTTTATTAATTATTAATAATGCAGCAAGCGCGCCGCAACGAGGGTAGGCTCCTCCAGCGCTCTTTCCCTTCACAGTTCCTTCAGGCCACCCAGCCCCAGCGCTTAGTAGGCAGTCCAGGGGCAATTTTCTGAGGCAGGTCAGCAAGACACAGTTCCTCTGGGGCACAATTCTCCCCGGGCAGCTCCTCCCAGTCCAGCGCTTCCACAGGGACCACAACTTACTAAGGGGGGTAGACAGTCCCACTCCTCACCTCCTGGGCGCTTCTTCCTCGCAGCGCTGGCGTAATTCCCGGTCCCCACAGTGTCAGGGACCTGGGTGGGCCCTCCTAATTCAGGGGCCCAAGGGACAGCAGAGTAGGGGTGTTTTAGGGGTACAGGGCCCAGCTCACAGGCCCATGTGGCGTTAGCACCTCGCAGCAGGTCCCCTCTCTTTCTTGTCCCAGCTCTGCCTGACTCTCTGGTGGCACATCCCCCTTACTTATACCCTCCTCCCAGACAGTGCCAGAACCTTCTAGAATGTTGGCAAAACTGGCCTAAACTGGCTCAAGGGGAGGGGGTGAGCACCCTGGGTGCCAGGCTTTCCCTCCAAAAGCTAGGGGTAGCTGGGTAATAATAACTAGACCGCTGACCTATGGCAGTACAGTGGCAAAACAACCCATGGCCATGGCATCCATCTTACATACAGTACAGTTAGTCAGGTGCATTTCTAAAATGGGGAAATTTACAAGTGCTCACACCATTACTTGACGTTACATTTTTAACAAGGGGTCTCACACCACTCATGGCATATACAGGTTTAATCCCATGGGGGAGACATTTCAAATTAGGGGGGGAAAAGCGAAAAATTTGGGGGGAAAAGGCCAAGTCCAACACTTAGCTCTCTCAGTGGTTGCCCAGGGAGCATCCCCTGTCTGGATTTTAGAAATATGGGTCTTGGCTTGTTGATGGTATAGTTTGCGGGCTAGAAATGAGCAAACCTTGCTCTTCCCCTAATAATACTTCTGTTTTAAGGCCAGTGGAGAGCGTTCAGCCTTGTTGGTCCTATGCACTCTCAACTGTCCCCACAGGATTGCAAGTTGTCCTTTGATGTGTCTGGTGAGGGTGATTTGCTCAAGCATCTCAAGGGCCTTAACGTCTGCTGATATGTCCATTTCTACCAGTCCGGCCTCCCTCACTCTGGCTTTGGTAATAGAAGAAATAACCCTCCTAATGGGAGCCTTGTACATGCTCCAAAGCATCTGATGCAGTGTGTCCAGGAGGGCATTGAGATCAAAAGACTTTATAATCCCTTTTTGGATCTTTTCTGTGTCTACCGGGTCAGTAAGTAGATGCGGGGGAAGCTCCATTATGACGGTCACCTATGGGAGCTCGAGCCACTAGTCCATACCAGCTCCACTTGACCATAATCTGAGATTGAGATGTATGAGATGGTTGCGGTATCGAGATCCCGGAGTAAGGAGTATGTATGAAAGACATAATCAATAGGGGAGTAGGGGGCATGTACATGAGAGTAAAATGAGTAATCTTGCAAGACAGGATATCTATAACACCAAGCGTCTACTAACACCAGATCTGCTATGCCACGCTTCAGCTTAGCTGACTTTGTGACGGTGCCATGATATGAAGCCATGCTACAGACCAAGCTACAGACCAAGATAAGTCTCCTTCCACTATACCATCACCCACCACTTCTGCTTGTTGATCCCAAACGATGCTCCTAATGTAAATGTTAAACATTTGATTGGGGGAGTAAATGTTAGGCAAGGTGAGAGGGCGTGTGCCCCTTAAGATACTCAACTTTAAAAGGCGTCCTTCCTTATCCTTGACACCCTTGAAGGTTGTGGAGCTGGATCACCCCTTGCACAGTGTGTCCACTCACCACTCCCAGCGTTTCAGTAGGGGCATGTGCCCAGTAACAAAGGAGATATTTTGGGTGTGACATTTGGTGATTGTCTTCCCTCAGGAGATGTGTCTCTTGGAGAAGGATGATGTCCAGATCATGTCTCAGGAGGTATCGCCAAACCTGCTTACATTTGTTAGGCGACTTTAAGGCGCAAATGTTTGGGAGAGCAGTTTATTGTGTGGGACTGTCCCCAAGGCAGGGGTCAGTGCCCACAGCCACTAGAACAGAAGGTGGGCCCCTGTTATGGCTTGACAGGGGTAGGGCAAGGTGGCACAGGCAAGGGAATGCCATATTCCAAGGGTTTAATAACCAAGATGCTGCTGGTCTCGTGAACATTGTGTCTGTGGGCGGAGGGAGCGGGACAGGGAATCAAGGAGTGAATCACGAGCCGAAGTGTGGTTGTGTATAATTCAGACCATTAGAGAACTGAACATAGGCTCAGCAGTGCGCATGTGACCTAAGAAAGTAGGAAACAAACAGAGAAAACAAATAACAGAGGTCCCACAGTCCCCAACATCTCCAGCAAAGATCGGCGTGTAAGCGCACAGATCCCACTAGAGGTGTCAGGGATATTTTATTATAAGGGCAAACTCAGGTGATTTTCTACAACCTGCTCCTTCAAGAGTGTTTCTCAATGGTCACAAGAGCAGACGCCAGGTGTCTCCCAGGTGCACGCGGGTGTTGAAGGTGGTTTGGGTGGAAGGACGGAGGGAATTGCAGTTCAAGCAACAGTCCAGGTATTGCGCCGGCTCCTCAACCTCAAGGTGCGACTCTACACACACTGAAGGAGTCTTGTTACCAGCAGTCCTCCCAGCATCGGA
Organism: Lissotriton helveticus; assembly: GCF_964261635.1. Lineage (NCBI taxonomy): Eukaryota > Metazoa > Chordata > Amphibia > Caudata > Salamandridae > Lissotriton > Lissotriton helveticus. The sequence continues at coordinate 1,590,011 of NW_027611694.1, read as the reverse complement.
GGCAGGTGAGGACCAGTTCAAGGCTGGAAGAGGCGACCTCCAGGGGCCCTAACGTGGGTGGTCCCGTGCAGGTGGGGCTGGTGATGCTGATTCTTGGCACTAGGTGAGATGCTTTCCAGTTACTACAGGGGGCCAATGCAAAACGTGACACAGACCACAAGAATTAAGAGGGGGGCCTCAGAAGTTTACAGGTCCCAGAGTTGCCCACAGGCCTGTCACAGTTTCACGGGCCAGCAAGCACTGTTGTTGCAACATGCGGGTGGGCAGCAACTGCTTCTCTCCTCTCAGGGCTTGCAGACGTAACCCTATGTCAGGGCCTTGATGTTGGCATTTACCAGCACCCTCTGTGTCGGCACAGCTACTCACTGTTGGGGTGGTCAGCAATTGATGCCTCACACTTTCCACTGGGTTTTATGCTGCAGGTCCAAGCCACCCATAGGCACACCCCCGGGATCAAACAGAGACCAGGGGCACCCAATTCCATGCAGGTCTGTATCCGCCCATCCCCCACATGGCGTAGCCATGTCGGATGAGCCCTGATGATCAGGCATTCACTCTCAGCAGGGCCTGAGGCGTCTCGCACAGCCCAGTCGCTCCCGCAAGATGGCAGACCTTGATAAACCCACCAGCTTCCAGGATCCGCGATCACCCTCGGGGGATCCCCTCTCGTCTGGCCCACAGAGCTGCCCCGCCTATGGAGGTGTCCAGGAAGATGCCCATGGGGAACTGCACAAACAAGCAGGTCCCGGTGCTTCAATACTGCATGAAAGGCCCACGGGGATCCAGAGCAGAGACAAAACATGTCACACTCCATTTCCGTCTTCGCCACGGCCCCTGGGAGGCTTCTTTTAGTGGTTGTCTCAGGACTCGGGTGTGAATTGTTACCACCACCAATGCCGCTATCATTTGTACTACACCCACAACCATTACTTCTCCTGTTACCATCTCCACCAACATCACCGTTACCAACCACGATTAAAATCATCAAAATATTAACCACTTGAAAGCCAGGCCTATTCTCTTTGCATTGATTGTTTGGTTTCTATTCAAAATATTTGGTAACTGTATTGATTGTTCTTCTTTATTGTTGCCCTTTTTGGGTTTCACCTGCCGAAGGCTGCGCTCTGCGCAGCTCTTCAGCGCAGGTGAAATCCTATGTCGTCAATAAGGACTCCTGGAACGTCCCCCGGCTCTCATTGGTTAGCTCCATAAATGGAGGCTAGCCATTGAGTGCCGGATCTGTCCGTCAAGGCCGGACCAGATTCGGGGGCGTTCCCGAGATTTTTTCCCAGGGCGGAGTTACGTTTTTTCCCGTTCCCTCCCCTTTCACTGAAAGTGAATTCAGATGCGCTGTCCATTCCCGCCCCCTCTGCTGCTGTCCTGCCTTGTGTCCCTCCTCCCGCCGTCCCCCCTCCCCCCTCCTCGCTGTCCCCCCTCCTCGCTGTCCTGTTATGGCCCGATCGAGTGGCCACCTCGACCCGGCATTGCCCCGTGTTCTCACCGCTGCGGCCCGGGGGCCTGAAAGTGATCAGAAGCTGAAGCGAGAGAAACGAAGGGGCCGCGACCTGATTGGTCCTCTGTTTACAGGAGGCGCGCTCTGATTGGCCGTTTGCAGTAGGCCTGTCCCGAGAGCCGCGCTCTCATTCGATGCCTTGCCCGCAGAAGCTGGGCGTGTATGGAGGCTCGCAGAGCCGCGACCGGATTGGGCCGCAGCAGTGGAGCCGCCCCAGCGAGGATCCGGAAGCCGAGTCAGCCGTTCGACCCCGTCCTCGCCGAGGGAATCTCCGAAGTGCCGGGTAATCACCGCCGGGTCCGGGGAGAAGAGGAAGAGTGATGGCAGCTGGACTGCAGGGCCCCCGTGAGCGGAGGGAGCCCTGCGGCGAGAGGAGCGGCCTTCAGAAGCGAGCGGAGGGGGCGCAAAGCACATTGCCGGTGCTTGCCCCCTCCCCCCCCCCTGAGGCTCCCCGACTGGAGGGAGAGCCCCGAGTGAAGACAGAGCCGCCGGCCGGTGAGTGAGCCGACGAAAGGGAGGGGCGCCGGGAGACATGACAACTTCCTGCAACCCATGAGCATCTATCACAAACCATGCTTAGGTGTGCATGTTTGAAAAACTTCATTGGGTCATCATGGCTCCTGCTCAAGAGACTATTGGGGGATGGAGGATGGGCCTCTCTGTGAATGGATGTGCAGGGGCTGGCCCTATAAAGTCTCACAAAGCACCCCTTGCAGGCATCCTTAGACTGGTGAGCCTTCTTTTACTCCCACACTCAGGCCACAGACAGGAGCATTGCTCTGGGTCCCCCCTTCTGATTCCAAATGCCCTCCAGTCTTATCGTTTCCCACCAGAGGGACAAATACACGATGCCCTTCACTTTAGCTGTGCCCAGGAACCCTTACTCGCCCACACTAATGGTAAAGGAAGGGAACTGAAACCCTAATAGGTGCCGCTCAGCATGCCTGCCTCATTAGTAACACAGCTGCCAGCATACAGTGAATATCAAACCCTTTAAGCACAGATTTCCTACATTTTTGTCACAGCTTTCCTGTTCATTCCACTCCAACAACCTCAAGAATCATCAGACAACCTGTGGCCCCAGTTTACCCATCACCACCTATCATGGTTAGCATAAGGACCGTTCAATAGTGGGCCTATAATGCACTTTCTGTATGATTTTAATGTTTGGCAATATATGGGGAGATAAAGCCAAATGTACAAATATGGTTTTCATCTGTATTGTGGCAGACATGTTAATAAATTCTCTTTGTGTGAAGGAGGTCATGGGCCTACATAGTTCCTAAATGGAACTTATGCTATGTGGATGGTCACCTATATCAGTACGTGACTGTAAAAAAGACTTTGCAGTGAATCGATTGTAGGGGCCTGATCAGAACAGGATCTGGGATGATGTCTTCTGGCATCCAGGGATCTTCACCTGGCAGAACAGCTGAGTTTGGCCTCTGCACAGCTGGGAAGGCCTGGGAGAGTTTAGGTACTGGACTCAATAAACCACTTTCCTGCCCAGATGGAGGCTCTGAAAGTACTTGGCCAATATGGTTATAGAAGTATCTGGAGGCTGCATACACTCATCAGCGACTAATAAAAGAAGAAATCCACACTGCGCAACATTGGTTGCCACATTTTACAGCTGGGTGGCCACACAACACTGACATAAAGGGTCAAACTCATGCTGTGAGATATAACTATCTTTCACGCTACTTAATCGGCATGTGCCTTGTGCAGGGTTGAGTTCTTCTAATAAACTTACTTGATAAGTGCTTTTGCACTTTGGTGTGACAGAAAGTTTACAATTCAGAGGCCAAGCGGTCGTAGCTCAAACTTTAATCAGTGATAGCCCTGTTGAATAACTACACCACCTTCCAAACAAAGTGTGCATTCTCCGTTAACTTCACTCTTAAATGCCTGATCTCACCCACATGTGTTCCCATACCTGGCGTGTCACGTAGTTTGATGCTTACTTCCCTCCATATTGAAAAACGGTAGATGTTTCAGCACCCAGGCTAATATGCTGCATTCCTAAATACATATAACGTCCCAAAGGTGAAACCGATGCATTGCAAATGCTTGTTCAACATGTTCTCTCTGGTTTTGCTCCTGCCTGCCCCTATGCATCTTTTCAGTCTTTGTGCTTTTGTCTTCGCCCCCAGGAAGATCCCCATTTTTTGTTGATTTCTACAGTTTTTCTCAGAGTTCCTTCATGTAAGTTTCCATTCTATACTCCTGCAAATCTTCTTATTAGCAGGATTATTGCCCTCTGTGAGAACCTATCATGGGCATATGGATTTTCGTCTAAAAATCCTTAGGGTTTCAACAAATAGAGGAGCAGGGATTCAGATTACACCCTACTGCACAGGGTAATTGGGGTGTTTGACGACTCTGTACCTCTTTCCAAAGTTGTGCCTCAGGGGGGCAAACTGATTGTACCTCACCTAATGTGTGTTGTCCTATCACTGCACCTACCAATGGCTTATCTGTCCTTGCTCCCACCTTTGTAATATCCCTTGGAGTACATGCAATAGGTTCCTTCAATTTCATGGGTCACATGCAGTTCAAATGAGGGGATACCTGCTAGTGACTGCACCAGCAGAAGACACGCACCAGCACAATTCATATTAAAGGGGCTACACAAGTGTCTCTGGCTCCTTCTGTAATACCATATTTCGCTCCGCACAAAGGCGTGCAGCATCATAAAGCACTATCTAAAACAAGACCACTGGATGAATAAAAAATGCTAGGAAAGGACTAGTCATTCTACAGAGACAGATTTCTCTTTTATCATTGTAAATGTAAATGTAGTTGAGCTTATATAGCGCACAGCTACCCGCAGTGGGTTTCCCGGCGCTTGCTTAGGGAACCCTTCCTGATATTCCCCTGTGAGATAGCAGGGTATCCACAAGGTGAAAGTCAGGCATCCCGCCGCGAGGGGCCGTTGTGGAGATTAAGCAAGCTGTTGCCCAGAGTCGCAGAGTGTGAACCCGTGAGTCGAGGAGGCACCGGGGCGAGAATTGTCGAGTCCGTGGAATTTTTAGCCCAAGACCCGCCGAGGCGGGGAATTGAACCCTGGTCCAGGACCGATCTCAGCTTCCGGGTCTGCCGCCTCTAACACCTGAGCCACACTTCTCCACGTTCACATTACTTTGCCAGTTATACCCCTTCTCTAGAAATGACATTTCCATTTTGATAAATGCCAATTCTCCAAACCTAAAGCCTGAACCAACTTACTTGCACTTTGGAAAAAATCTGATAATTGTGGGAAATGTTGCAATTTTTCTCAAGTGAAGAGCGCTCTGCGATGGTTGCTGTGATGAATAAGAGAATTGGGTCTGCCCGAAGATTACTCTAACTTGCGCCTCCATCATGTGTTGGTTTTCTGGTCCAGCCTTCTACAACTCTAATTTCTACTCTGATAATTAGCAAACGTTCATTTCCTTTACGTTCTTTTCTCAAATACTTCAGTCTGAAACAACAGTTCTTAACCTGTTGTCTACAACCCCTACTCATGGGAATTGTGACTATTTTGAAAATTAAATTAAAATACCAGATTAATAAAGTGCATTAACATAAAAAAGAAACATGTAAAATCGTTTTCTTTAAATGGTATATACATGTGAAGAAATTTGAAAAAGAGGGCTAATATTTGAGATGGTACCCACAGTCCCTATATCATTCTGTCCCCCAGGTAGCATCCCATTCTCCCTTGCCCCTCCTATGGATCAGTTAATGGCCCTGGATCTGTCCATCCTCTTCTTGGGTGGAGCAGTTGACTGGGAGAACATTGTGATTGTGTGCTGGTTCATTGACTGGCTAATGCTATAATGTGCACGAACACTCATGTGACAGCGGTGCTCTCGCACCATGTCGCTGATCTCATAATGACCAGTGCTGTGCCGATACCGCATCAGAAATTTCATAACTTCAATCGACGATACTGTAGTGTTTAAACATTCTACGATGCAGAATATTGCAATGCTAGGCACTTTCCTCTCAGCACGGGAGAATTATAGCTGATGTCCACCTTTCTGCCCAGATTTTGTTGGGTTTTTCCCAAGCACAGAGCTGTTTTCCATGGACAAGTTCCATAAAGTTTTACCTGACCAAATGTGTCCATGAGAAACCCACAAAGTGCAGTACTGTTACTCTTTTTGCAACACCCCTTAGATCAGAAACTCCAGTTTCAGCGCAAAATCGAATTTACAAACTTGTAATGAAGGTGTTTTTGGTGTCACAATGAAGGCATGATGTAATGTCAAGGCTTTCTGCTCAAATAACATTTGAGTTCTAAGATTGACAGTTCTATTTTGTAAAGGATGTTCTAAGTTTGGAATGAGAGTTCTAATTTGGAATTGAAAGAATTCCTTTAGAATGTAGATTGGAACAACGCTTCTAATTTGGAACGTTCGAACTATGTATGGAATGCAAATTCTACATTTGGAATGCTTCTTGCACAAAACATTCATTTTTTTAAGGTTGAAGCAGCCAGCAGCTTTGTGTGGTATCTTGATTTTGGGAGTAGAAAACAGTACATCCCAAGACTACAGATTCCTTGGGCACCTTGACGCCCCAGGGTACCCAGAACTACCTTCTATTGAATGCATGTGTGTGTGTGCTCTTGAAGCTGTGTGCAGTTACACAAGAAGGAGTCTATGGGAGGCCAGGCCAGCAGACAGGCTAACACAGACGAAGACTCAGAGCCCAGCCATAAGACCTCTGCCAGGCTCTGCTAGTCAGTGCAGAAGACTGATGTAAGGTGTCTTCTAACCCTTAGATCCCACCCTGCCATTTGAATACCTGAATCACACCTGTGAAATGGGCAGAGCAGATAGGAAGAAACAGAATGACAAGCTGTGCATTCCTGTGCAGTACACTAGGCCCATCTCACCATCGCCTTTACAGATTCTGTTAACATGTATGCAATAAAGAGAAAACAGGAAACCTTAATAATACGATTATTGTAACTGACTTCCTTCGCTCAATCTTCTGCTTCCGTGATGTTATGCGAAAGATGGACCTATATCTACCAACATAATGTATCACTGGTCCCCAAAGGCAGCCTTGAGTGTTATCAGCATTTCCCATCAATCGGTTGTGATGTCATCTCCTACACCACACCCCTGACCCTGGCAGGTTTGTGACATCATGTACTACATCACACCCCTGGGTCTGGCAGGCTTTATGACATCATTCACCTCTTTGGTATATATAGAGTTAATGAAGGTGTTTTTGGTGTCACAATGAAGGCATGATGTAATGTCCAGGCTTTTTGCTCAAATAACATTTGAGTTCTAAGATTGACAGTTCTATTTTGTAAAGGATGTTCTAAGTTTGGAATGAGAGTTCTAATTTGGAATTGAAAGAATTCCTTTAGAATGTAGATTGGAACAGCGCTTCTAATTTGGAACGTTCGAACTATGTATGGAATGCAAATTCTACATTTGGAATGCCTCTTGCACAAAACATTCATTTTTTTAAGGTTGAAGCAGCCAGCAGCTTTGTGTGGTATCTTGATTTTGGGAGTAGAAAACAGTACATCCCAAGACTACATATTCCTTGGGCACCATGACCCCCAGGGTATCCAGAACTACCTTCTATTGAATGCATGTGTGTGTGCAATGCTCTTGAAGCCGTGCATAGTTACACAAGAAGGAGTCTATGGGAGGCCAGGCCAGCAGACAGGCTAACACAGACGAAGACTCAGAGCCCAGCCATAAGACCGCTGCCAGGCTCTGCTAGTCAGTGCAGAAGACTGATGTAAGGTGTCTTCTAACCCTTAGATGCCACCCTGCCATTTGAATACCTGAATCACACCTGTGAAATGGGCAGAGCAGATAGGAAGAAACAGAATGACAAGCTGTGCATTCCTGTGCAGTACACTAGGCCCATCTCACCATCGCCTTTACAGATTCTGTTAACATGTATGCAATAAAGAGAAAACAGGAAACCTTAATAATAAGATTATTGTAACTGACTTCCTTCGCTCAATCTTCTGCTTCCGTGATGTTATGCGAAAGATGGACCTATATCTACCAACATAATGTATCACTGGTCCCCAAAGGCAGCCTTGAGTGTTATCAGCATTTCCCATCAATCGGTTGTGATGTCATCTCCTACACCACACCCCTGACCCTGGCAGGTTTGTGACATCATGTACTACATCACACCCCTGGGTCTCGCAGGCTTTATGACATCATTCACCTCTTTGCTATATATAGAGGCATAGTCGGGGATGCCTGCAGTGTGTGTGCAGTCTGTGGACTGGGCTATGAATGGTGTGAAAGACGGGTGAATGGGGGACTTGGGGGCACCGAGCTAACATCAGACTCACAGGATGGCCGCGGCAGTTTTGCTTCTCGTGGCCTCTGCCATGTGTTGTTTGGTCGTTCAGTGGGAGAAAACAGGCAGCACCTCGCAGACCGCCAGAGAGATGCACTTTGAGGTGGGGGCGGAGCCTTCCATAAGGTGTGGTAAGGGCTTATGAGGTTCCTTGTCGTTGCAGTAAACAGCTTTTAATAGCAATTCCTGGGGTTCTCTTTGCAGGTGAATTGAATTTTGCCTTGAGCGCCAGGAACTTTGGCACCGCCCCTATCTGGAGCTGGGTGCGGAATGTCTGTGGGTCTAATGGGAAGCACGGTAGTATGAATGAAGGTGTGAATGGGGGACTTGGGGGCACTGAGCTAACATCAGACTCACAGGATGGCCGCGGCAGTTCTGCCTCTCAAGGCCTCTGCCATGTGTTGTTTGGTTGTTCAGTGGGAGAAAACAGGCAGCACCTCGCAGACCACCAGAGAGATGCACTTTGAGGTGGGGGGGGACGGAGCTTTCCATAAGGTGTGGGAAGGCCTTATGAGGTTCCGTGTAGTTGCAGTAAACAACTTTTAATAGCAATTCCTGGGGTTCTCTTTGCAGGCAAATTGAATTTTGCCTTTCGCTCCAAGAACTCTGGCACCGCCCCTATCTGGAGCGGGGTGCGGAATGTCTGTGAGTCTAATGGGAAGCACGGTAGTATGAATGAAGGTGTGAATGGGGGACTTGACCAGATCAGATGCAATTTGTTTCCCTGACATAATTTTAGATTGAGTACAAAGAAATCAAATATTTCCCAAAAAACAATCATCCATGTTGTGTTTCATTATTTCATGATCACCAGGACCTCCCAGGGGCAAGGCGACGGCGACAGAGACTCCGGTGGCAGAAGGTGAACAGGAGCAGTCCCTTGCAGGCTCTTCTGCTGGCCCCAGTAAGTTGTTCTATTGTTATATTAATACTTATACTTCCCTAACTTTTACAGCTCCTATTCATTACAAACTGGTTCCTAATAATTCTATGTTTTACAAAATAGTCTTTGATCTTCTTCTAATGTGGACTACTTTCTACATTCTTATCCTGCCTCTACCATCACTCTCTGTGCTACTACTATTTACAATTATGAGTCGGTCTGTGTAGGTAGCTAAGCTTGTCCATTCGGCAAACGGTGTGAAACAAAACTCTGATACAGCAATAGCTCTAGGCACTGAGTGCAGTCCTCTGGGTTGCCCTTGCTGTCTATTCCAGTCTTCTTAATGTAAGTGCTTTGACAATTTCCAACAACAAAATGTCATTGTTTACACCAAGTAAAAGGTAGCAGTTGCCTTTTTGATTTGAGAGGAGCACATCCCATACCGCTACTGTTTCAGGGACTATTCTTCACACAAAGAAGTATGAACAAGATAAATAGGACATTGTTGATGATAGGTGCAGTTCGACTTTCGACATACCTCAGTCCGAACAGAAGTTGAACCCCCATTCCCCTGACCGACTATCTAGAATGTCTGACCAATGATTTTACGACCCAGAAGAACAGAAGAAGAGAGACTACCTCCGAGTCCTGGCCTATCTGAGTTACTGAAACATGACTGCCAAGTGCAGTAGTTCAAACCATTCCGCTCACTCACTCGTGAACAAAAACCACACAGTGTTTGTTAGTTTTTAATTTTTATTTTCAATTGAGAAATGAAAACATTATTTCTTTATTTTTAATAGCGTAGTATTCTTATGGATGAAGATGACGTTAAAGTTTACTTTAAACAACATTCCCATGAATGAAATTAGTATGACTCAAACTTAAAAATAGTTAACACTAACAGACACAGGAAATTAGTAGAATAACTGTGTGTGAGCCCCCACCTTCTTTAAAGTACTTAAGTACTGCTGGTGGTGACTCAGTAGTAGTTGGTGAATCGTCTGGCTGAAGGGCAATGGAATCTTCTTTCTGTAATGAGAAAAATGGTGCACGTTAAGCAAGCATTAATCAGTTGTCAAAAGAAGAAGTGTAGCATTTAATGGAATAAGCATCTAAAAGGTTAACACCCTCCCCAAAACCGTAACATTTTTTCAATCCCAGTAATACAAAATGTGTTATGTAACATTTCCTTCCATTACGAGACAAAATAGGGGGTTGTGTATGGCATCTGAAAATATGACATGTTTTTCCTAGACGTCACAACATCTGATGCGGCACAGATGACCATCCGTGCTGGGGCCAGCAGTGCGGAGGGGTCCACTCTGGATGCGGCGGTGCCAACAGGAGGAGCTGGGGGGGAAGGCTCAGCGGCGGCGGATGGTGGTAAGTTATTATACTACTTACTTATTATATTTTTTTTGAGTAGGCTCGTAAAGGAGTGTATGATGTACTGTACAGTAGTACACAGTACACTAGTATAAGTACACTGTACTGTCAAGAACATTTACTAATTTATAACTACTTTTTGGGCTATCACGGAGAAGACAGTCAACCTTGACTTGTAATAGCATTAGTGGCTGTACTTCTCTGGTAACCAATGGTCCCCTCTATTTCACTTGAACTCAGCTGGCCAATTTTTATTTTAAAGCCAAGTCATATCAGATCAGATGTAGTTTAGGGATGTGAAGAACGAAAAGCTAAAGAAGAGTGAAACGAAGGACGAGCGAGTCTTAATATTTATTTATGACTGTAAAAATGGTTTTGTTGAATGCAATTCAACATAAGAAAGAATACAGCGGTTTCCAAAACATAATGAAAAGGGTGTAAGTTGGTTGTTAACAAAAAGAAATTTTGGTATATTTGAGACATTAAGAAGAATCATAGACGTACTTTGTAAGCCTGGATGTTATCTTCTTTATCCTCCTCGTCGATAGCAGAGGTGTATGATGTAGTAGCGCAGACGCTGAGTGGATGAAGTATGGCCAGTGGCAGTGCCACCCCTATAGAAAAGTAAGACATTCCTATTCCCACCTGCATGTACTGCTTAAAGTACTGCGAGTCTGCATCATCATGGCCTGTGTCTGTATTTCTTGGGTTAAAGCTGAGTGAGCTGCCATTATGGCGGCTACCACAAGTTCACGTACCAGTAATTTCTTTTGCAAAACAAGAGAAAAAAGTAAAAAGGCATTTTTTAGTACTATCTGACTATGTATGTACTAGTAGTGAGTCCACCTATAGTGCTGCTTGTGGAATTCCTGAAACTCACAGTGTCACAGGCTTACAAAGACGGCGGAAAGATACAGGCCAAAATGTTTTTACTGTGTTTGCTACTTGCTGGTGTTACTGAGTGTCACAGGCTCTGTAGAAATGACTGTCCCCTTTTTGGAGCCTCGCTGGGCTCTGAATAAACAAATGGCCCCTGAGAATCTCTGGGCTCTCAAAGATAGTTGTGGCGCCTGAGCCCCTCGTGGGCTCTCAGTAAATCAAAATGCCCCCTTGAGCCTTTCAGGCTCATACACAAAATACGGCCGTTGGAGTCCCTCCGGGACTCAAGAGAACAAATGGCTCTGGGCGTTGGAGTCCCTCTTCGGGGGACTCGAAAGGAAATGATGCCACCCAGAGCCTCTCGCGGCCCTGAAGAAATGCCCCAGTAACGTAGGAGCCCGCCCGGGGCTCAAATCTGCAGGGAGGCCCCCCCGGGGCCTCTCAGGCTCTTTGACAACAAAGCCCTGGTACTGGAGGGGAGGGCGGGCGCCGGCAATGTGCCCCGACGCCCTCCTCCCTAGACGGGAACACCGAGCCCCACTTACCCGGTTTCTGGTGGGCGCTCCCAGGGTCTCCAGGCTCCTTCTCTTCCTCGGCAGCTGCGGGGCTCTCCCCACACCACGGTTGCCCCGCTGCTGGACAAAAGGCTTCTCTCTCTCCTGGGTGAGTGCACCGGATCCCAGGGTCGGCTCCCGGTAGCTTCCGGCTCCCTCCTTCCTGTCCCGGGCTGGCAGCCAATCAGAGCGCGGCCTGGGGAATGAGGTCACGGCCTGCCTGACTTCCTGTACGGCCGGGCGGCGACGGGGAAAACTTCACAGGGCAATGCCGGGTGGGCACCGGCCTTAAGCTCAATAAAGCGTTCCCAAAGCGCTCGTGACAGGGTAAAGCACAAGGTCCTTGGCAGGGTGGGCACCTGCCAGGGGACTGTCAAATCGGCAAAAAGTGGCGTGGGCAGCCACGAAAAGGGAAAGTAAAGCGCTCCCAGCGCTCAAAGACGATTCGCAGCGCTCTCAGCGCTAGGGGTGCAGGCACAGCGCTCCCAAGCGCTAGGGGCACAGCAAAGTTCCTTAAAGCAGGCAGGGGGCAAGGCTGGGCCCAGAGCCAGCTCACTGGGTCTCCAGGCAGGGAGATAATCCAAGTGGCGGTCTTCCTGGCCCCAGCAACAGCAGCAGCCCCCTCAGGCAGGATCCTGGCAGAGAACAGTTTGTGTGGCGACACAGCCCCATTTTTATGCACCACATTCCTTTGTCTGTAGGTGCAGGGTGGGGGAGAAAACAGTCACAGCTGGTTTTGGAGCACCCTTGATGTGCTCATCACCTCACTCTATTCACTGGCAGGGCTAGGGTCGTTAGACGCACCACAGGGGGCGGGGCCAGCATTGTGTGGGGAAAGCCCAGCCCCATCAGGAACCAGGTGCAGCCCTCCCCTCACATCAGCATGCTGATCTGAGCACTCACCACTGGGCAGACCCATCCAGACATCCTGGATCCTGGTATCCCAGCCAACTCCAGCCAATCACACACCAGCACCCTCACAGCCATCTACCACTTCGCCGCGCTGGCGCTGCTACTAGCGCTGCTACTAGCGCCGAGTACTTTTTAAAACTTCCTGTTTTGCATTTGGGTTAGTTTTTCTGTTTCATTCTTCCCTGATTTTAGCCTGCCTGCTTGCTGCCAGCGCCCCCTTCTCCCCTTACCTGCACCTTAAAAACGGCATTTTCTGCCTGCCAAGCACCACCACTTTGGTGGGTCCGGGTCCTGGGGGTCATTTTGGGCGCCATCTTTGTTTGGGCTACTTCAGCCAGCGGCGGCCGCCATCTTGGAGCGGACTCGCACGCTCAGGCTTGATTGGAGCGCCTACTGAAGGCGGGCTCTAGCGTGGTGCTGGTTAGACCATCTACCACTTCGCCGCGCTCGCGCTGCTACTAGCGCCGAGTACTTTTTAAAACTTCCTGTTTTGCATTTGGGTTCGTTTTTCTGTTTCATTCTTCCCTGATTTTAGCCTGCCTGCCTGCTGCCAGCGCCCCCTTCTCCCCTTACCTGCACCTTAAAAACGGCATTTTCTGCCTGCCAAGCACCACCACTTTGGTGGGTCCGGGTCCTGGGGGTCATTTTGGGCGCCATATTTGTTTGGGCTACTTCAGCCAGCGGCGGCCGCCATCTTGGAGCGGACTCGCACGCTCAGGCTTGATTGGAGCGCCTACTTAAGGCGGGCTCTAGCGTGGTGCTGGTTAGACCATCTACCACTTCGCCGCGCTCGCGCTGCTACTAGCGCCGAGTACTTTTTAAAACTTCCTGTTTTGCATTTGGGTTCGTTTTTCTGTTTCATTCTTCCCTGATTTTAGCCTGCCTGCTTGCTGCCAGCGCCCCCTTCTCCCCTTACCTGCACCTTAAAAACGGCATTTTCTGCCTGCCAAGCACCACCACTTTGGTGGGTCCGGGTCCTGGGGGTCATTTTGGGCGCCATCTTTGTTTGGGCTACTTCAGCCAGCGGCGGCCGCCATCTTGGAGCGGACTCGCACGCTCAGGCTTGATTGGAGCGCCTACTTAAGGCAGGCTCTAGCATGGTGCTGGTTAGACCATCTACCACTTCGCCGCGCTCGCGCTGCTACTAGCGCCGAGTACTTTTTAAAACATCCTGTTTTGCATTTGGGTTCGTTTTTCTGTTTCATTCTTCCCTGATTTTAGCCTGCCTGCTTGCTGCCAGCGCCCCCTTCTCCCCTTACCTGCACCTTAAAAACGGCATTTTCTGCCTGCCAAGCACCACTACTTTGGTGGGTCCGGGTCCTGGGGGTCATTTTGGGCGCCATCTTTGTTTGGGCTACTTCAGCCAGCGGCGGCCGCCATCTTGGAGCGGACTCGCACGCTCAGGCTTGATTGGAGCGCCTACTTAAAGTCGCTCCCTCACGCGCAGCGTGACGCGCAGGTGGACGCCCTCGCTTAGCCTGAGTCGTGCCGAAGTCCTGCCCGTCTGCGCCCGTCAGCGTCCCGGAGGCGTCGGGGCGGCGGGGGACCCCGGTCCGGCAATACTCTGGCTGAGATGATTTGCTATTCCTCTGCGTCATTGCGGGACATGCGGGGCCATTCTAGCTCTTGCCGCTCCATTTTCCCGGGGCGGTTTAGGGGCAAACGACGCTGTCCGGGCTGTGGTTGGACGCCTTCCTGGATTTGTGCTACGGTTCCTCACCCGGCAACAGCTGGCGTGAAGCATCTTTGCCTGCTGCTGAACACGAGGTCGGTAGGGCGCCACGCCCTGCACATTTACGATCTTCTGGTCAGGGAAAATCCCCTGTGCTTGCTACTGACCGAAACTTGGCTGGGAGAGGCTTCCAATCCGGACGTCTTCTCAGCCATTCCTCCTGCGTACAATATCTTCCGGCAGGACAGAGTTAAGGGCAGGGGAGGGGGAGTGGCGGTTGTGGTGAAAAAGAGCGTCTCCTGCTCGGTGCTTCCCCTGAACTCCATTGGGAATGCCGAGTCGCTCGCCTTCACGCTCAGACTGTCCCCAGGTCAGGCCTTGAAGGGGTTGTTGGTTTATAGACCACCAGGCCCGGTGGGTTCCTTTTTGGAGGATCTGCAGACAGCCGTCTCTGAGCTGGCGCTGACCACACAGCATTGTGTTGTGGCCGGTGATTTCAACTTCCACCTTGACACGGCGGACGACCCTGTTGCGGCCAAATTGCTGGATGTAGCCGTACGCTATATAAAAGCTACTTAACATAACAACATAACATAACATAACAGCACACGTACAGCCATGTCTAGAAGTGGTACTTCCCCACTAGACACTGTAGGAAGGTGGCTACCTGACTATGGTTACCCCAGATTTGTTGCCTGTGTTTAGCTGGTTTTTTGACTTAGTTGACCTGGTTCCCTGCTAATCAGGGCCCCAGGCCATCTGCTCTCTCTGTAAAATGGATTCCATGTACCCTAGGTACATACCACAATTGAAAATGGACTCCTTGTCAGCCCCTGTATAATGAACTATAGGTGCCCAGGGCATAGGAGCCACCAAGGCCTACCAGGGGCTGCAGCATATCTTTTGCCACCCCTGGCTGGTTCTTAAATTTACACAACTGGCTGATCACTCAGCTGGGGTAAGGTGGTGTAATCACCCCTTACTTAGATATAGTATACCTATATCTAAACCTATATCTGGACACATATAAACCTGTGAGCCACTCCTATGGAAGGCCTCATCAATCCTGGAGGCAGAGTGCGTGGTTTAATGTGAGATGGAGCTCTAGCATGAGCTGAGCCTGTCTGCAGCTGTCGGGAACAACTCCCTAAGCTGTTTCAGGATAATGCCATACCATATACTCTTAAGTGCCTTATAATCCTCGCGGTTATATAGCAACTCTGGTTTGGCTTTATCAAAACATGTTGTGTAAGGTGTTCTGGCGACGGGGATAGCATTCCACCCCTCTAGAGGGGTAAGACATGTTACTTTACTTAAATGCGGTTAATTTCTAAAAGGACCTTAGATCCACAAAATGGATGCCTCTGCCACAGACAAGAGTCTGACCCCCTGCAGCTGACCGAAACTCAGCCAAATGGGGCCTGGACAAAGGGTTTCCTGTCGCAGGGGGGTGTTACCACCCTCCAGACAGGAGATAGTGGATTGTAGCAGGGAGGTTTGAAAGAAACCAGACACTGCTTGGGGCGCACAAGGCTGCCCCTTGCATAATCCGGTCAAACCAGTTCTGGGGCACTCCAGCCCTCGTGCCAGGGCGGCCTGGATCAAAGGAAGGGGGTGTATCCACCCACTTCCTGGGTCCCACCCATAGGAGGGGACCTAGCAGGTAATCCAGCCCCCCAAATTAGTATAAGACTGGGAGCAGTGCCAATGCACTTTAGATTTCCTGATGAAACATAAGAAACGAAACTCTGGACCCTTCGACATCCTACTCAACGTAGAAGACTGAAGAATCTCCCTTGTGGTCAAGGAGTGACCACCCTGTGCAAACAGGCACCATCCAGCCATCGACATCTGCTTTGTCGCAGTTCCCGCCGGAACCCGCGCGACAGAGATCGACGAGATCAAGCTTGCCTGCCTTCCAACAGCCCGATCCACAGTCCCTGCAGAGCAGAGACCCGTGGAGGCGACCGGAAGCGTGGGGCACGCCATCTTTAATTGACCACGAGACGCTGACCGTGCAGCCCGTGAGTGACCCTCGAAGCTGTACACCGGGGTTTGAGAAGCCCCAATCCTGAGCCACTCTTGCACTGAAGTTCAGCCCTCCACACTCGACGAGTGCTGCGTGGGGCCCTTCTGCTCCATTTGGCTCAACGCGTTGGCCCGGTCACTTGCCAGCCGGCTAGTGGCCCCTGTACCGACGAACTTTGAAATTCGACCTGCAAATCTGGTTGCTCCAGATCTGCACCAGCTCCCCTGAAAAGGAGCCCCCACTCTGACCCTCCTGGTTCGAGTGAGAAGCAATCTCCCGGTTCCGCATGGATTGCTCTTGCCAAGTGTTGTTTGCTCCAAACTTGAAGCCGACTGCGCCGACGGTGAGAGCCCTTGTGGGACAGATCGTGACCCGCTCCTGGATGTCGCAGATGCCCCAGAGCCCACGTGACAGCGGAGAGAAGCTCCTCGACGACCACCTGATTGCGCCCGACATTGCCTGGTTCCGTCCTGGTTCCACCCTGGTCACTGCTGAGTGACCCAGACTCTGTCCCCTCTGCTTTCAGGTACTTTTCGACTCGAGTCCACCCTTGGACTCCACCGGACACTTCTCTTTCACCCCGCCTGCAGCCCTTTCAGCTCCAAGCACCAAGAGCCTGCGTGACGAAACCCGACTCAACTTCGACCCTGTGCACCCGCTTCCTGTGGGTGAGGTAACTTTGCTCCGCCGGTGTTCCCACACTGGTACACATCTCTAGGGTCTGTGTCTTAAGTTTTGTTCCTCTAGGTTCAGCGGAAGTGTCCTTAAACTTTAACTTTACAACTTTTACGCACCATTGGTTAACATTGGTGCACGCGTGCGCTTTCCGCACTGCTCCCGAATCCCGTGGGCCTCTCCCGACTTCAGCATTGCTTGTCTCGACTGCTCCCAGCGATTCCCTAGGCCCTAGGCCTAACCACTGTTCGATTGGTATCTCTTATGCCACTTGTTTAGTATATGGTTAGAGTGGCCCCCCGCCCTCATCCATAATTGTGCAACTTTGTATGTTTAAACTGTGCTTTTGATTTAACGCTTGTGCCCCTTTATTCATAAAGAATACTGGGGATTGTTTTTAGTAATAAATACATATATTTTTATAATATATACTTGTGTGGTGTCCTTTCATTTGATATTACAGGATTGTATGTGGTAAAACAGCTCGCTTAACACGACCTCTTAAGTTAAGCCTTTAGGCTGCTTAGTCCATGCTACCCCTAGGATAGCTTGTCTAACAAGGTTGACTTACAACCAGACACCATAAGGGATTGTTTGGTCTGATAACCGGTGGTTCCAGAATTGGAAACATCACCTATCAGGCCAACTTCTCACATTGGTGGCAGCGATGGGATTTGAGCTTGCTGTTGTTTTACCATTGCAATCTTTTATCAAATTGAAAGATCACATCAAGTACCTCAAGGTACATATAAATCAAAAGCTTAGCATATTTAAGTTCTACTGAACTTAGTAGTTGTAGATTAAAGGGATTAGCACACCCTGACTACAACTCACTAGCAAGGTACAGTAGGAAAACACTTAGTGTAGGTAAGTGCACCACTTACACCTCACTAGTAGTCATGTCTGACACAGGAAAAGCCTCAGGGTCTGCTCCTGTGACAGTTGACCTTACCAAGGCAACTTCCAGCTATGACAAATTAACCCGAAAGGACTTGATTTCCTTGTGCATATCAAGAGGGTTAAAAAGGGGCAGAAGTCCCACATGTCCTATCCTGATAGCCATTCTAGAACAGGATGACTTAGAGAAGGCGAATGAAGTTCCCTTAGAGTCAGGAGATGGAGTGAACCCCCCTGTAACTGATACCCCTCCGGAGGAAGGAGAAGAGGAGGAAGAAGAGGAGGAGGAGGACTCAGATGTAGAGGACCCAGAAGATCAGGATCAGAGGGGTAGCCAGGTCCTAGTTGCCAGGCTTAACCAGGCCAACTTAGACCTACTGGGAAATGGAGAGGGCCAGCACCTCCCCAGATCCCACCATATCATTCTCCCAGGCAACAGAAGAGTGAGATCTCCCTCAGGGGACTCTCATATTTCTAGTGCCTCAAGAGAATCTCAGAGAGGTATGACTGCCTCTCAGAAGATAGAGCATAGGTCCAGAATGAGGGCTGTCAAACTCCAAATAGAGAGGGAGGAGGTAGCCTTGGCTCAAGCTAGACTTGCCTTGGCAAGAGAGCAAAAATTGTGTGGCTTAGATGCCACTGGTGGCAGCAATATTCCTAAAGAGAAACCCAGGTCCTATGATAGTAGAAACCTGACAAAGATTGTGCCCCCCTACAAGGAAGGGGATGACATCCACAAGTGGATAACTGCTCTTGAGAGAGCCTGCATGGTACAGCAGGTTCCTGAGGAACAGTGGGCAGCAATCTTATGGTACTCCTTTTCAGAGAAAGGGAGAGATAAGCTCCTCACTGTTAGACATGAGGATGCAAACAATTACAAAGTCCTTGTAGGAAGGTGGCTACCTGACTATGGTTACCCCAGATTTTTTGCCTGTGTTTAGCTGGTTTTTTGACTTAGTTGACCTGGTTCCCTGCTAATCAGGGCCCCAGGCCATCTGCTCTCTCTGTAAAATGGATTCCATGTACCCTAGGTACATACCACAATTGGAAATGGACTCCTTGTCAGCCCCTGTATAATGCACTATAGGTGCCCAGGGCATAGGGGCCACCAAGGCCTACCAGGGGCTGCAGCATATATTTTGCCACCCCTGGCTGGTTCTTAAATTGACACAACTGGCTGATCACTCAGCTGGGGTAAGGTGGTGTAATCACCCCTTACTTAGATATAGTATACCTATATCTAAACCTATATCTGGACACATATAAACCTGTGAGCCACTCCTATGGAAGGCCTCATCAATCCTGGAGGCAGAGTGCGTGGTTTAATGTGAGATGGAGCTCTAGCATGAGCTGAGCCTGTCTGCAGCTGTCGGGAACAACTCCCTAAGCTGTTTCAGGATAATGCCATACCATATACTATTAAGTGCATTATAATCCTTGCGGTTATATAGCAACTCTGGTTTGGCTTTATCAAAACATGTCGTGTAAGGTGTAATACGATTTGGAATACTATCCCCTCGCCAGTTCTGGCGATGGGGATAGCATTCCACCCCTCTAGAGGGGTAAGACATGTTACTTCACTTAAATGCGGTTAATTTCTAAAAGGACCTTAGATCCACTGTAGGAAGGTGGCTACCTGACTATGGTTACCCCAGATTTTTTGCCTGTGTTTAGCTGGTTTTTTGACTTAGTTGACCTGGTTCCCTGCTAATCAGGGCCCCAGGCCATCTGCTCTCTCTGTAAAATGGATTCCATGTACCCTAGGTACATACCAATTGGAAATGGACTCCTTGTCAGCCCCTGTAGAATGCACTATAGGTGCACAGGGCACAGGAGCCACTAAGGCCTACCAGGGGCTGCAGCATATCTTTTGCCACCCCTGGCTGGTTCTTAAATTGACACAACTGGCTGATCACTCAGCTGGGGTAAGGTGGTGTACACACCCCTTGCTTAGATATAGTATACCTATGTCTAAACCTATATCTGGACACATGTAAACCTGTGAGCCACTCCTATAGACAGGCCTCACCAATCCTGGAGGCTGGGTGCATGGTTTTTATGTGAGATGGAGCTCTAGCATGAGCTGAGCCTGTCTGCAGCCGTCGGGAACAAATCCCTAAGCTGTTTCAGGATAATGCCATACCATATACTATTAAGTGCCTTATAATCCTCGCGGTTATTTAGCAACTCTGGTTTGGCTTTATCAAAACATGTCGTGTAAGGTGTCATACGCTTTGGAATACCATCCCCTCGCCAGTTCTGGCGACGGGGATGGCATTCCACCCCTCTAGAGGGGTAAGACATGTTACTTCACTTTAATGCGGTTGATTTCTCCAAAGGCCTTAAGATCCACAAAATGGATGCCTCTGCCACAGACAAATGTCTGGACCCCTGGAGCTGACCGAAACCCAGTCAAGGGGGTCCTGGACAAAGGGTTTCCTGTCACAGGAGGGTGTCACCGCCCTCCAGACAGGAGATAGTGTATTGTAGCAGGGAGGTTTGAAAGAAACCAGACACTGCCTGGGGCGCACAAGGCTGCCCCTTGCATAATCCGGCCAAACCGGTTCTGGGGCACTCCAGCCCTCGTGCCAGGGCGGCCTGGATCAAAGGAAGGGGGTGTATCCACCCACTTCCTGGGTCCCACCCATAGGAGGGGACCTAGCAGGTAATCACGCCCACCAGATTCGAATAAGAGTGGGAGCAGTGCCAATGCACATCAGATTTCCTGGAAGAAACATTTGAAACGATATTCTGGACCCTTCGCCCTCCATCTCAACGTGGAAGCCCGAAGAATCTCCCTTGTGGTCAAGGAGTGACCACCCTGCAGCAGCAGGCACCATCCAGCCCTCGACGTCTACTTAGTTGCAGTTCCCGCCGGAACTCGAGCGACTGAGATCGACGAGATCAAGCCTGCCCAGCTTCTAACAGCCCGATCCACAGTCCCTGCAAAGCTGAGACCCGTGGAGGCGACCGGAAGCGTGGGGCACGCCATCTTGAAGTGACCACGAGACGCTGACCGTGCAGCCCACGAGTGACCCTCGAAGCTGTACACCGGGGTTTGAGAAGCCCCCACCCTGAGCTACTCCTGAGCCGAAGTTCAGCCCTCCACACTCGACGAGTGCTGCGTGGGGCCCTTTGGCACGATTTGGCTCAACGCGTTGGCCCGGTCACTTGCCAGCTGGCTTGTGGTCCCTGTGCCGACGAACTACAAAAGAAGACTCGTGATTCTGGTTGCTCCAGATCCACACCAGCTCCCCTGAAAGGGAGCCCCGACTCTGACCTTCCTGGTCCGAGTGAGACGCCATCTTCCAATCCTGCGTGGATTGCTCTTACCAAGGCTTGTTTGCTCCAAACCGGAAGCCGACTGACCCGACGGTGAGAGCCTGCGTGGGACAGATCGTGACCTGCTCCTGGACGTCGCAGATGCCCCAGAGCCCACGTGACAGCGAAGAGAAGCGCCTCAACGACCACCTGATTGCGCCCGACATTGCCTGGTTCCGTCCTGGTTCCACCCTGGTCACTGCTGAGTGACCCAGACTCTGTCCCCTCTGCTTTCAGGTACTCTACAACTTGAGTCCACCCTTGGACTCCACCGGACACTTCGTCTTCACCCTGCCTGCAGCCCTTTCAGCTTCAAGCACCAAGAGCCTGCGTGTCAAAACCCGACGCCACTTCGACCCTGTGCACCCACTTCCTGTGGGTGAGGTAACTTTGCTCCGCCGGTGTTCCCACACTGGTGCACACCTCTAGGGTCTGTGTGTTAAGTTTTGTTCCTCTAGGTTCAGCGGAAGTGTCCTTAAACTTTAACTATTTGACTTTTACGCACCATTGGTTAACATTGGTGCATGCGTGCGCTTTCCGCACATCTCCCGAATCCCGAGGGCCATTCCCGACTTCAGCATTGCTTGTCCTGACTGCTCCCAGCGATTCCCTAGGCCCTAGGCCTAACCACTGTTCGAGTGGCCTCTCTTATACCACTTGTTTAGTATATGGTTTGAGTGGCCCCCCGCCCTCATCCATAATTGTGCAACTTGTATGTTTAAACAGTGCTTTTGATTTAACGCTTGTGCCCCTTTATTCATAAAGAATACTGGGGATTGTTTTTAGTAATAAACACATATATTTTTATAATATATACTTGTGTGGTGTCCTTTCATTTGGTATTACAGGATTGTATGTGGTAAAACAGCTCGCTTAACACGACCTCTTAAGTTAAGCCTTTAGGCTGCTTAGTCCATGCTACCCCTAGGATAGCTTGTCTAATAAGGTTGACTTACAACCAGACACCATAAGGGGATTGTTTGGTCAGGTAGTAGGTGGTTCCAGAATTGGAAACATCCCCTACCAGGCCAACTTCTCACATTGGTGGCAGCGGTGCGGATTTGAGCTTGCTGTTGTTTTACCATTGCAATCTTTATATCAAATTGAAAGATCACATCAAGTACCTCTAGGTACATATAAAATCAAAAGCTTAGCATATTAAGTTCTACTGAACTTAGTAGTTGTAGGTTGAAGGGATTAGCACACCCCTGACTACAACTCACTAGCAAGGTCCAGTAGGAAAACACTTAGTGTAGGTAAGTGCACCACTTACACCTCACTAGTAACCATGTCTGACACAGGAAAAGCCTCAGGGTCTGCTCCTGTGACAGTTGACCCTACCCAGGCAACTTTTGGATATGACAAACTAACCCGCAGAGACTTGATTGCCTTGTGCAAAGCAAGAGGGTTAAAAAGGGGCAGAAGCCCCACCTGCCTAATCCTGGTAGAAATCCTAGAACAGGATGACTTAGAGAAGGCAAAAGCAGCTTCCCTAGATACAGGAACTGGAGAGAACCCCCCTGTAGTTGATCCCCCTGAAGAGGAGGATGATGATGACTTGGATGAGGACTCAGATGGTGGGGACTCACAAGTACAGGATCAGGGTAGCCAGGTTCCAGTTGGTAGGCTTAGCCAGGCCAACTTGGACCTACTGGGGAATGGAGAGGGCCAGCACCTCCCCAGAACCCAACATGTGATTCTCCCAGGCAACAGAAGAGTGAGATCTCCCTCAGGGGACTCTCATATTTCTAGTGCCTCCAGAGAATCAGAGAGAGGCATGAGTGCTTCTCAGAAAGCTGAGCATAGGGCCAGAATGAGGGCTGTCCAACTCCAAATAGAGAGGGAGGAGGTAGCCTTGGCTCAAGCTAAACTTAGCATGGCCCAAGCTAAACTTGCCTTGGCAAGAGAGAAACAATTGTGTGGCTTAGATGCCACTGGTGGCAGCAATATTCCTAAAGAGAAACCCAGGTCCTATGATAGTAGAAACCTGACAAAGATTGTGCCCCCCTTCAAAGAAGGGGATGACATCCACAAATGGATGACTGCTCTTGAGAGAGCCTGCATGGTACAGCAGGTTCCTGAGGAACAGTGGGCAGCAATCTTATGGTACTCCTTTTCAGAGAAAGGGAGAGACAAGCTCCTCACTGTTAGACATGAGGATGCAAACAATTACAAAGTCCTGAAGAGTGTTCTGATAGATGGGTTTGGCTTAACCACTGAACAGTACAGGTTGAAGTTCAGAGATACCCAGAAGACACAGACTCAGGATTGGACTGATTTTGTAGATTGTGCTACTAAGGCTCTGGAGGGTTGGCTACATGGCAGCAAAGTACATGACTTTACAGGATTGTATAATTTGATTATGAGGGAGCAGATCCTAAGTAATTGTCAGAACCAGCTCTTACACCAGCACCTGGTAGACTCTGATCTGACCTCTCCCCAAGAATTGGGAAAGAAGGCAGACAAATGGGTCAGAACCAGGATTAGGCCTAAGAATCAGGACAGTAACCAGAAGAAGGAGTCTACCAAGCCTCAAGATAAGGGTGGGGATAAAAGTAAAGAAAAGACTTCCCCAGGGCCCCAAAACTCCAAGGATGGGGGTGGGTCCCAAGACACTTCTTCAACTGAGAAAAAACCCTATTGTTATCCCTGTAAACAGGTGGGGCATTACAAAACAGAAAGCTGTTGTCCCAAGAATAACAATAAAGAAAATATACCTCCAAAGCCAGCTTCAACACCTCCTGTTACTGTCAGCAGTACTCCCCCAGGAAGTGGAAGCACACCCAGGAATCTGGGTGGGTTTACTTTTGGAAATCAGGTGGACCCTGGCCTATCCAGGTCCCCATCACCCAATGATCTTGTTTATGAGGCTGGCATGGGGTTTGCCAACTTCTCTGCTTGCCCAAATACTTTGAGCAAGTATAGACAAGAACCCATCATCAATGGTTTAAGAGTTGAAGCTTTTAGAGACACAGGGGCTAGCATCACCATGGTGGCCGATGGCATAGTCCCCTCTAAGCAACTTTTACCTGGTGCCACATACCAGGTAATAAACATTGATGGCATCCAAACAAATCATCCCATGGCAGTAGTAAGTCTCAGCTGGGGAGGTGTCACTGGCCCAAAGAGAGTGGCAGTGTCCCCAAACTTGCCTGTAGACTGTCTACTGGGTAATGATTTAGAAATCTCAGCCTGGGCTGGGGTTGAACAGGAAATCCATTCTAGAATGGTAAATTCCAATGGAAAGGTTAGTGGGGCTGTGATGGCTACAGCCCCAATTCAAGATGTCCTTCCTGAAAAGGTTGGTAGGGCGGAGATACTCCCTGCCCCATCTTTAGCAAAAGCTCTTCCTGAACAGAATAGCAAAGCTGTTATGATAACAGCAGAAACCCAAACTGAGTCTCCTCCTGAAAAGGTTGGTGGGGCTGTGATGGCCACAGCCCAAACTCAAACTGACACGTGTGTTGTGAAACCTGAAATGATGGATAACTCCACACAAACTGAGAGCATGGAGGAGGAAGAGAAATCTCCCCCTCACCAGACTTTAGGACAGGATCAGCCTCCTCAGGGAACTGATCTTACCCCTGATGAAGGAACTGCCCCAGAGGTGGTTGGGCCTAGCCTGACAGAACCTCTGATGTCAGTGGACCCTTCTCAGGTGGGACCCAGTCTGGAGCAGGTAACCTGCCCCTCTCTCCCTTGCCTTAGCCAGCCCAGGGCTGCAGAGGACAAGAAGGACAGTGAGACCCAGAGGGCCCCCTGTCAAATAAAGCACCCCCATCAAAAGATTAGGTGCACCAAAACTAGTAGCCCTAGTAAGGTGAAAACTTTAAAAACTCCTGAGGGAGCCCCCTTAAAAACAGTTAGGGACCTCCCCCAGATGGATTCTGTTGGGCACAGCCAAACCTGGGACCCAAAGGGCCCAAACCTGAACTGTCCCTCCAGCAAGCCAAACAGAGGGACCCAGCCTCCAGCTTTAGGTAGCCAGAGGTTGACCCTGAGAGCACAGTGCAACTCAGTTAAAGAAAGAAAGGCACACATGGTGGAAGATAATTGGAGGAAGCTAAGCCCTAAATTAGTAGAGCCTCACTTCAATACTCCATATCCAAACCAGCCTTTAACTTTGCATAAACACACCCAAGGTAGTGATTCCCTATGGTGGAGACCCTCTAATACCCAAAGGGTGAGGGACTGCTTAGTGGACCATGAGACAGGGGGTACCCATGCTAGTGCAGGTACTTCCTTATATGGCCACTCAGGCACTATAGGCTTACCTGGCCAAGGATAGCCTTATCTCCTTTCGTTTGGGGGGGGGGTTATGTAGGAAGGTGGCTACCTGACTATGGTTACCCCAGATTTTTTGCCTGTGTTTAGCTGGTTTTTTGACTTAGTTGACCTGGTTCCCTGCTAATCAGGGCCCCAGGCCATCTGCTCTCTCTGTAAAATGGATTCCATGTACCCTAGGTACATACCAATTGGAAATGGACTCCTTGTCAGCCCCTGTAGAATGCACTATAGGTGCACAGGGCACAGGAGCCACTAAGGCCTACCAGGGGCTGCAGCATATCTTTTGCCACCCCTGGCTGGTTCTTAAATTGACACAACTGGCTGATCACTCAGCTGGGGTAAGGTGGTGTACACACCCCTTGCTTAGATATAGTATACCTATGTCTAAACCTATATCTGGACACATGTAAACCTGTGAGCCACTCCTATAGACAGGCCTCACCAATCCTGGAGGCTGGGTGCATGGTTTTTATGTGAGATGGAGCTCTAGCATGAGCTGAGCCTGTCTGCAGCCGTCGGGAACAAATCCCTAAGCTGTTTCAGGATAATGCCATACCATATACTATTAAGTGCCTTATAATCCTCGCGGTTATTTAGCAACTCTGGTTTGGCTTTATCAAAACATGTCGTGTAAGGTGTCATACGCTTTGGAATACCATCCCCTCGCCAGTTCTGGCGACGGGGATGGCATTCCACCCCTCTAGAGGGGTAAGACATGTTACTTCACTTTAATGCGGTTGATTTCTCCAAAGGCCTTAAGATCCACAAAATGGATGCCTCTGCCACAGACAAATGTCTGGACCCCTGGAGCTGACCGAAACCCAGTCAAGGGGGTCCTGGACAAAGGGTTTCCTGTCACAGGAGGGTGTCACCGCCCTCCAGACAGGAGATAGTGTATTGTAGCAGGGAGGTTTGAAAGAAACCAGACACTGCCTGGGGCGCACAAGGCTGCCCCTTGCATAATCCGGCCAAACCGGTTCTGGGGCACTCCAGCCCTCGTGCCAGGGCGGCCTGGATCAAAGGAAGGGGGTGTATCCACCCACTTCCTGGGTCCCACCCATAGGAGGGGACCTAGCAGGTAATCACGCCCACCAGATTCGAATAAGAGTGGGAGCAGTGCCAATGCACATCAGATTTCCTGGAAGAAACATTTGAAACGATATTCTGGACCCTTCGCCCTCCATCTCAACGTGGAAGCCCGAAGAATCTCCCTTGTGGTCAAGGAGTGACCACCCTGCAGCAGCAGGCACCATCCAGCCCTCGACGTCTACTTAGTTGCAGTTCCCGCCGGAACTCGAGCGACTGAGATCGACGAGATCAAGCCTGCCCAGCTTCTAACAGCCCGATCCACAGTCCCTGCAAAGCTGAGACCCGTGGAGGCGACCGGAAGCGTGGGGCACGCCATCTTGAAGTGACCACGAGACGCTGACCGTGCAGCCCACGAGTGACCCTCGAAGCTGTACACCGGGGTTTGAGAAGCCCCCACCCTGAGCTACTCCTGAGCCGAAGTTCAGCCCTCCACACTCGACGAGTGCTGCGTGGGGCCCTTTGGCACGATTTGGCTCAACGCGTTGGCCCGGTCACTTGCCAGCTGGCTTGTGGTCCCTGTGCCGACGAACTACAAAAGAAGACTCGTGATTCTGGTTGCTCCAGATCCACACCAGCTCCCCTGAAAGGGAGCCCCGACTCTGACCTTCCTGGTCCGAGTGAGACGCCATCTTCCAATCCCGCGTGGATTGCTCTTACCAAGGCTTGTTTGCTCCAAACCGGAAGCCGACTGCACCGACGGTGAGAGCCTGCGTGGGACAGATCGTGACCTGCTCCTGGACGTCGCAGATGCCCCAGAGCCCACGTGACAGCGAAGAGAAGCGCCTCGACGACCACCTGATTGCGCCCGACATTGCCTGGTTCCGTCCTGGTTCCACCCTGGTCACTGCTGAGTGACCCAGACTCTGTCCCCTCTGCTTTCAGGTACTCTACAACTTGAGTCCACCCTTGGACTCCACCGGACACTTCGTCTTCACCCTGCCTGCAGCCCTTTCAGCTTCAAGCACCAAGAGCCTGCGTGTCAAAACCCGACGCCACTTCGACCCTGTGCACCCACTTCCTGTGGGTGAGGTAACTTTGCTCCGCCGGTGTTCCCACACTGGTGCACACCTCTAGGGTCTGTGTGTTAAGTTTTGTTCCTCTAGGTTCAGCGGAAGTGTCCTTAAACTTTAACTATTTGACTTTTACGCACCATTGGTTAACATTGGTGCATGCGTGCGCTTTCCGCACATCTCCCGAATCCCGAGGGCCATTCCCGACTTCAGCATTGCTTGTCCTGACTGCTCCCAGCGATTCCCTAGGCCCTAGGCCTAACCACTGTTCGAGTGGCCTCTCTTATACCACTTGTTTAGTATATGGTTTGAGTGGCCCCCCGCCCTCATCCATAATTGTGCAACTTGTATGTTTAAACAGTGCTTTTGATTTAACGCTTGTGCCCCTTTATTCATAAAGAATACTGGGGATTGTTTTTAGTAATAAACACATATATTTTTATAATATATACTTGTGTGGTGTTCTTTCATTTGGTATTACAGGATTGTATGTGGTAAAACAGCTCGCTTAACACGACCTCTTAAGTTAAGCCTTTAGGCTGCTTAGTCCATGCTACCCCTAGGATAGCTTGTCTAATAAGGTTGACTTACAACCAGACACCATAAGGGGATTGTTTGGTCAGGTAGTAGGTGGTTCCAGAATTGGAAACATCCCCTACCAGGCCAACTTCTCACATCCACAAAATGGATGCCTCTGCCACAGACAAGAGTCTGACCCCCTGAAGCTGACCGAAACTCAGCCAAATGGGGCCTGGACAAAGGGTTTCCTGTCGCAGGGGGGTGTTACCACCCTCCAGACAGGAGATAGTGGATTGTAGCAGGGAGGTCTGAAAGAAACCAGACACTGCCTGGGGCGCACAAGGCTGCCCCTTGTATAATCAGGCCAAACCGGTTCTGGGGCACTCCAGCCCTCATGCCAGGGCGGCCTGGATCAAAGGAAGGGGGTGTATCCACCCACTTCCTGGGTCCCACCCATAGGAGGGGACCTAGCAGGTAATCCAGCCCCCAAAATTAGTATAAGACTGGGAGCAGTGCCAATGCACTTCAGATTTCCTGATGAAACATAAGAAACGAAACTCTGGACCCTTCGACATCCTACTCAACGTAGAAGACTGAAGAATCTCCCTTGTGGTCAAGGAGTGACCACCCTGTGCAAACAGGCACCATCCAGCCATCGACGTCTGCTTTGTCGCAGTTCCTGCCGGAACTCAAGCGACAGAGATCGACGAGATCAAGCTTGCCTGCCTTCCAACAGCCCGATCCACAGTCCCTGCAGAGCTGAGACCCGTGGAGGCAACCAGAAGCGTGGAGCATGCCATCTTGAATTGACCACAAGACGCTGACCGTGCAGCCCACGAGTGACCCTCGAAGCTGTACACCGGGGTTTGAGAAGCCCCAACCCTGAGCCACTCTTGCACCGAAGTTCAGCCCTCCACACTTGACGAGTGCTGCGTGGGGCCCTTCTGCTCCATTTGGCTCAACACGTTGGCCCGGTCACTTGCCAGCCGGCTAGTGGCCCCTGTACCGACGAACTTTGAAATTCGACCTGCAACTCTGGTTGCACCAGATCTGCACCAGCTCCCCTGAAAAGGAGCCCCCACTCTGACCCTCCTGGTTCGAGTGAGAAGCAATCTCCCGGTTCCGCGTGGATTGCTCTTGCCAAGTGTTGTTTGCTCCAAACTTGAAGCCGACTGCGCCGACGGTGAGAGCCCTCGTGGGACAGATCGTGACCCGCTCCTGGATGTCGCAGATGCCCCAGAGCCCACGTGACAGCGGAGAGAAGCTCCTCAACGACCACCTGATTGCGCCCGACATTGCCTGGTTCCGTCCTGGTTCCACCCTGGTCACTGCTGAGTGACCCAGACTCTGTCCCCTCTGCTTTCAGGTACTTTTCGACTCGAGTCCACCCTTGGACTCCACCGGACACTTCTCTTTCACCCCGCCTGCAGCCCTTTCAGCTTCAAGCACCAAGAGCCTGCGTGACGAAACCCGACTCAACTTCGACCCTGTGCACCCGCTTCCTGTGGGTGAGGTAACTTTGCTCCGCCGGTGTTCCCACACTGGTACACATCTCTAGGGTCTGTGTCTTAAGTTTTGTTCCTCTAGGTTCAGCGGAAGTGTCCTTAAACTTTAACTCTACAACTTTTACGCACCTATGGTTAACATTGGTGCATGCGTGCGCTTTCCGCACTGCACCCGAATCCCGCGGGCTTTTCCCGACTTCAGCACTGCTTGTCCCGACTGCTCCCAGCGATTCCCTAGGCCCTAGGCCTAACCACTGTTCGATTGGTATCTCTTATACCACTTGTTTAGTATATGGTTTGAGTGGCCCCCCGCCCTCATCCATAATTGTCAACTTTGTATGTTTAAACTGTGCTTTTGATTTAACGCTTGTGCCCCTTTATTCATAAAGAATACTGGGGATTGTTTTTAGTAATAAATACATATATTTTTATAATATATACTTGTGTGGTGTCCTTTCATTTGATATTACAGGATTGTATGTGGTAAAACAGCTCGCTTAACACGACCTCTTAAGTTAAGCCTTTAGGCTGCTTAGTCCATGCTACCCCTAGGATAGCTTGTCTAATAAGGTTGACTTGCAACCAGACACCATAAGGGATTGTTTGGTCTGATAACCGGTGGTTCCAGAATTGGAAACATCACCTATCAGGCCAACTTCTCACAGTCCTGAAGAGTGTCCTAATAGATGGGTTTGGCTTAACCACTGAACAGTACAGGTTGAAGTTTAGAGACACCCAGAAGACACAGACTCAGGACTGGACTGATTTTGTTGATTGTGCAACTAAGGCTCTGGAGGGTTGGCTACATGGCAGCAAAGAACATGACTTTACAGGATTGTATAATTTGATTATGAGGGAGCAGATCCTAAGTAATTGTCAGAACCAGCTCTTACACCAGCACCTGGTGGACTCTGATCTGACCTCTCCCCAAGAATTGGGAAAGAAGGCAGACAAGTGGGTCAGAACCAGGATTCGGCATAAGAATCAGGACAGTAACCAGAAGAAGGAGTCTACGATAAGGGTGGGGATAAAAATAAAGAAAAGACTTCCACAGGGCCCCAAAACTCCAAGAATGGGGGTGGGTCCCAAGACACTTCTTCAACAGAGAAAAAGCCTTATTGTCATGTCTGTAAACAGGTTCAACAAGTTCAAAAGGGCTGTAGCCAACCCCCTTCTGTGGGACCTCTCTGTAAGCAAAGAGCAGGCAGGGTAAAAGAATGTCCCATTTCCGCCTGAGCTTCTCTGGTAATCCTTTTATCATGCCTTTTAGGGTCTTGTTAAATCTCTCCACAAGCCCATTGCATTGTGGATGATATGGGGTGGTAAACTTATAGTTTACTCCACATTCCTTCCACATTGCTTTCAGATAGCTAGACATAAAATTCGTGCCTCTATCTGATAGTACCTCCTTAGGAAAGCCCACTCTTGAGAAAACTGCAATGAGGGCCTTTGCCACCACAGGGGCTGTGGTGGTCCTTAGGGGAATAGCCTCTGGATACCTGGTGGCATGATCCACTACCACCAGTATGAATCTGTTCCCAGATGCTGTTTGGGGGTCCATTGGACCCACAATATCAATTCCAACTCTTTCAAAGGGAACTCCCACCACAGGTAGTGGTATTAGGGGGGCCTTTGTTGTGCCACCTGACTTACCACTGGCTTGGCAAGTGACACAGGAGCGACAAAACTCCTTGACATCCTCTGACATGTGAGGCCAGTGAAAGTGTGAAACAAGCCTGTCCCACGTCTTGTTCTGGCCTAAGTGTCCTGCAAGGGGAATATCATGGGCCAAGGTAAGGAGGAACCCCCTAAACTGCAGAGGTATAACCAACCTCCTGGTCATGCCAGGCTTGGGGGCTCTAGCTTCTGAGTAAAGGAGTCCATCATCCCAATACACAGTATGGGTACCTTGGGCATCCCCAGCAGCCTCAGCAGCAGCCTGCTGTCTGAGGGGTTCAAGGGAAGGGCAATCTAATTGAGCCTGCCTCAGGTCTGCCCTTGAGGGTCCCCCTGTCCCCAGAAACTCAACCTGGTCAGGTTCAAGCTCCTCAGAGACAGTCTCCTCTTGGACTGCAGAATCAGTTTCCTCTGAAACCTGATCCTCAACCTGGGGCAAGGTGGAAGGCTGAGCCTTTCCTCTCTTGCTCCTTCTCTTGGGTTGTGGCTGGTCTATTGTTTCAAGATCCACCACTGGTTCAGGAAGGCACTTCTTAGCCTGAGCCCTTGTCATGGCAAGGACATGCTCTGAAATCCCTAGCATTTCTGCATGAGTCCTGTACTCCACTTCTGACCATGCTGAGCTTTCAAGGTCATTTCCTAACAGACAGTCTACTGGTAGGTCTGCACTCACCACAACCTTCTTTAGGCCATCAACCCCTCCCCAGGAGAAGTTCACAACTGCCACACTATGGGAAGTAGTGGAGTTGCTTGCATTGGTTACTAGGTAGCTCTCACCTAGTACAATCTGTCCAGGGTCCACAAAGTCAGGTGTCACCATTGTGACACTGGCACATGTGTCCCTGTAAGCTTGAGCCAGTTTCTCATTAATTAAGGGAGTCTGTCTGTATTTGCCCAGGTTACTGGGGCTTACTGCAGTGGGCAACTCAATGTCCACATCATACAGGAGAACTGCCTGTGTAGGGATTCTGACTAGGCCAGATCCTACTTCAATACCCAGGGTCAACCCAGCTACACCCTTGGACTGTGTTCCACCACTGCTTACTGTACTTGGGGTTGCAGTTGCTTTAGGAGCTGGAGTGGTGGGGACTGGATTTGCCTTGGTGCATTCACTGCCCCAGTGTGAAACTGATTTGCAGGTATTACACCAAGGTGTCTTTGGACCTTTGTTCTTCTTCTTCTTGTTTCCATTTTGGGAACCACCCTCCTTACTATTAGTTTGGGGGCCTGAAGACTTCTGGTCTTTTTCTTTATCTTTCTGATTACCACCCTTCTGGTCTGTTTTCTTCTGGTCACCACCTTGGTTCTGGGGTTTCTGCTTAATCCTTGTTCTGACCCATTTGTCCGCCTTCTTTCCCAATTCTTGGGGAGAGGTCAGATCAGAGTCAATAAGGTATTGATGCAACAGCTGGTTTGTACAGTTATTAAGGATCTGTTCTCTCATTATAAGATTGTACAATCCTGTATAGTCTGAAACTTTACTTCCCTGCAACCAACCCTCCAAAGCCTTAGTGGCACACTCAACGAAATCAGTCCAGTCTTGAGTCTGTGCTTTTTGGGTGTCTCTGAACAACAACCTGTATTGCTCAGTGGTTAGGCCAAACCCTTCAATAAGAGCACTCTTCAAAACAGAGTCGTTTTTGTCATCCTCAGGTCTAACTGTGAGGAGCCTGTCCCTCCCTTTCTCAGAAAAGGAGTACCATAAAATTGCAGCCCACTGATCTTGAGGAACCTGCTGTACCATGCAGGCTCTCTCCAGAGCAGTCATCCATTTGTGGATGTCATCCCCTTCTTTAAAGGGGGGCACAATTTTTGTCAGGTTTCTATTGTCATAGCCCCTGTCTTTTTCTCTTGGAAAATTGCTGCCACCAGTGGCATCTAAGCCACTTAATTTCTGCTCTCTTGCCAAGGTAAATCTAGCTTGAGCCAAGGTAAGTTTAGCTTGAGCCAGGGCTACCTCCTCCCTCTCTATTTGGAGTCTGACAGCCCTCATTCTGGCCCTATGCTCAGTCTTTTGAGAGGCAGTCATACCTCTCTCAGATTCTCTGGAGGCACTAGAAATATGAGAGTCCCCTGAGGGAGATCTCACTCTTCTGTTGCCTGGGAGAATAAGACTGTGGGATCTGGGGAGGTGCTGGCCCTCTCCATTTCCCAGTAGGTCTAAGTTGGCCTGGTTAAGCCTGGCAACTAGGACCTGGCTACCCCTCTGATCCTGATCTTCGGTGTCCTCAACATCTGAGTCCTCCTCCCCCTCCTCTCCATCTTCCTCCTGAGGGGTGTCAGTTACAGGGGGTTTCTCTCCACTTCCTGACTGTAAGGGAATTCCATTCACCTTCTCTAAGTCATCCTGTTCTAGGATGTCTATCAGGATTTGGCAGGTGGGACTTCTGCCCCTTTTTAACCCTCTTGATTTGCACAAGGCAATCAAGTCCCTTCGGGTTAGTTTGTCATAGCTGGAAGTTGCCTGGGTAAGGTCAACTGTCACAGGAGCAGACCCTGAGGCTTTTCCTGTGTCAGACATGACTCTAGTGTGGTGTAAGTGATGCACCTACCTACACTAAGTGTTTTCCTACTGTACCTTACTAGTGAGTTGTAGTCAGGGTGTGCTAATCCCTTCAACCTACAACTACTAAGTTCAGTAGAACTTAATATGCTAAGCTTTTGATTTTATATGTACCTAGAGGTACTTGATGTGATCTTTCAATTTGATACAAAGATTGCAATGGTAAAACAACAGCAAGCTCAAATCCGCACCGCTGCTCACCAATGTGAGAAGTTGGCCTGGTAGGGGATGTTTCCAATTCTGGAACCACCTACTACCTGACCAAACAATCCCTTATGGTGTCTGGTTGTAAGTCAACCTTATTAGACAAGCTATCCTAGGGGTAGCATGGACTAAGCAGCCTAAAGGCTTAACTTAAGAGGTCGTGTTAAGCGAGCTGTTTTACCACATACAATCCTGTAATATCAAATGAAAGGACACCACACAAGTATATATTATAAAAATATATGTGTTTATTACTAAAAACAATCCCCAGTATTCTTTATGAATAAAGGGGCACAAGCGTTAAATCAAAAGCACTGTTTAAACATACAAAGTTGCACAATTATGGATGAGGGCAGGGGGCCACTCAAACCATATACTAAACAAGTGGTATAAGAGAGGCCACTCGAGCAGTGGTTAGGCCTAGGGCCTAGGGAATCGCTGGGAGCAGTCAGGACAAGCAATGCTGAAGTCGGGAATGGCCCTCGGGATTCGGGAGAGGTGCGGGAAGCGCACGCACGCACCAATGTTAACCAATGGTGCGTAAAAGTTGTAAAGTTAAAGTTAAAGGACACTTCCGCTGAACCTAGAGGAACAAAACTTAACACACAGACCCTAGAGGTGTGCACCAGTGTGGGAACACCGGCGGAGCAAAGTTACCTCACCCACAGGAAGTGGGTGCACAGGGTCGAAGTGGCGTCGGGTTCTGACACGCAGGCTCTTGGTGCTTGGAGCTGAAAGGGCTGCAGGCGGGTTAAAGATGAAGTGTCCGGTGGAGTCCAAGGGTGGACTCAAGTCGAAGAGTACCTGAAAGCAGAGGGGACAGAGTCTGGGTCACTCAGCAGTGACCAGGGTGGAACCAGGACGGAACCAGGCAATGTCGGGCGCAATCAGGTGGTCGTCGAGGAGCTTCTCTCCGCTGTCACGTGGGCTCTGGGGCATCTGCGACGTCCAGGAGCAGGTCACGATCTGTCCCACGCAGGCTCTCACTGTCGGTGCAGTCGGCTTCAAGTTTGGAGCAAACAAGCCTTGGCAAGAGCGATCCACGCGGGATCAGAAGATTGCTTCTCACTCGGACCAGGAAGGTCAGAGTCGGGGCTCCTTTTCAGGGGAGCTGGTGTGGATCTGGAGCAACCAGATTCACGAGTCTTCTTAGTCGTTTCGTCGGCACAGGGACCACTAGCCAGCTGGCAAGTGACCGGGCCAATGCGTTGAGCCAAATAGAGCCAAAGGGCCCCACGCAGCACTCGTCGAGTGTGGAGGGCTGAACTTCGGCTCAGGAGCAGCTCAGGGTGGGGGCTTCTCAAACCCCGGTTGTAGGAAGGTGGCTACCTGACTATGGTTACCCCAGATTTTTTGCCTGTGTTTAGCTGGTTTTTTGACTTAGTTGACCTGGTTCCCTGCTAATCAGGGCCCCAGGCCATCTGCTCTCTCTGTAAAATGGATTCCATGTACCCTAGGTACATACCAATTGGAAATGGACTCCTTGTCAGCCCCTGTAGAATGCACTATAGGTGCACAGGGCACAGGAGCCACTAAGGCCTACCAGGGGCTGCAGCATATCTTTTGCCACCCCTGGCTGGTTCTTAAATTGACACAACTGGCTGATCACTCAGCTGGGGTAAGGTGGTGTACACACCCCTTGCTTAGATATAGTATACCTATGTCTAAAACCTATATCTGGACACATGTAAACCTGTGAGCCACTCCTATAGACAGGCCTCACCAATCCTGGAGGCTGGGTGCTTGGTTTTTATGTGAGATGGAGCTCTAGCATGAGCTGAGCCTGTCTGCAGCCGTCGGGAACAAATCCATAAGCTGTTTCAGGATAATGCCATACCATATACTATTAAGTGCCTTATAATCCTCGCGGTTATTTAGCAACTTTGGTTTGGCTTTATCAAAACATGTCGTGTAAGGTGTCATACGCTTTGGAATACCATCCCCTCGCCAGTTCTGGCGACGGGGATGGCATTCCACCCCTCTAGAGGGGTAAGACATGTTACTTTGCTTTAATGCGGTTGATTTCTCCAAAGACCTTAAGATCCACAAAATGGATGCCTCTGCCACAGACAAATGTCTGGACCCCTGGAGCTGACCGAAACCCAGTCAAGGGGGTCCTGGACAAAGGGTTTCCTGTCACAGGAGGGTGTCACCGCCCTCCAGACAGGAGATAGTGTATTGTAGCAGGGAGGTTTGAAAGAAACCAGACACTGCCTGGGGCGCACAAGGCTGCCCCTTGCATAATCCGGCCAAACCGGTTCTGGGGCACTCCAGCCCTCGTGCCAGGGCGGCCTGGATCAAAGGAAGGGGGTGTATCCACCCACTTCCTGGGTCCCACCCATAGGAGGGGACCTAGCAGGTAATCACGCCCACCAGATTCGAATAAGAGTGGGAGCAGTGCCAATGCACATCAGATTTCCTGGAAGAAACATTTGAAACGATATTCTGGACCCTTCGCCCTCCATCTCAACGTGGAAGCCCGAAGAATCTCCCTTGTGGTCAAGGAGTGACCACCCTGCAGCAGCAGGCACCATCCAGCCCTCGACGTCTACTTGGTTGCAGTTCCCGCCGGAACTCGAGCGACTGAGATCGACGAGATCAAGCCTGCCCAGCTTCTAACAGCCCGATCCACAGTCCCTGCAAAGCTGAGACCCGTGGAGGCGACCGGAAGCGTGGGGCACGCCATCTTGAAGTGACCACGAGACGCTGACCGTGCAGCCCACGAGTGACCCTCGAAGCTGTACACCGGGGTTTGAGAAGCCCCCACCCTGAGCTACTCCTGAGCCGAAGTTCAGCCCTCCACACTCGACGAGTGCTGCGTGGGGCCCTTTGGCACGATTTGGCTCAACGCGTTGGCCCGGTCACTTGCCAGCTGGCTTGTGGTCCCTGTGCCGACGAACTACAAAAGAAGACTCGTGATTCTGGTTGCTCCAGATCCACACCAGCTCCCCTGAAAGGGAGCCCCGACTCTGACCTTCCTGGTCCGAGTGAGACGCCATCTTCCAATCCCGCGTGGATTGCTCTTACCAAGGCTTGTTTGCTCCAAACCGGAAGCCGACTGCACCGACGGTGAGAGCCTGCGTGGGACAGATCGTGACCTGCTCCTGGACGTCGCAGATGCCCCAGAGCCCACGTGACAGCGAAGAGAAGCGCCTCGACGACCACCTGATTGCGCCCGACATTGCCTGGTTCCGTCCTGGTTCCACCCTGGTCACTGCTGAGTGACCCAGACTCTGTCCCCTCTGCTTTCAGGTACTCTACAACTTGAGTCCACCCTTGGACTCCACCGGACACTTCGTCTTCACCCTGCCTGCAGCCCTTTCAGCTTCAAGCACCAAGAGCCTGCGTGTCAAAACCCGACGCCACTTCGACCCTGTGCACCCACTTCCTGTGGGTGAGGTAACTTTGCTCCGCCGGTGTTCCCACACTGGTGCACACCTCTAGGGTCTGTGTGTTAAGTTTTGTTCCTCTAGGTTCAGCGGAAGTGTCCTTAAACTTTAACTATTTGACTTTTACGCACCATTGGTTAACATTGGTGCATGCGTGCGCTTTCCGCACATCTCCCGAATCCCGAGGGCCATTCCCGACTTCAGCATTGCTTGTCCTGACTGCTCCCAGCGATTCCCTAGGCCCTAGGCCTAACCACTGTTCGAGTGGCCTCTCTTATACCACTTGTTTAGTATATGGTTTGAGTGGCCCCCTGCCCTCATCCATAATTGTGCAACTTTATATGTTTAAACAGTGCTTTTGATTTAACGCTTGTGCCCCTTTATTCATAAAGAATACTGGGGATTGTTTTTAGTAATAAACACATATATTTTTATAATATATACTTGTGTGGTGTCCTTTCATTTGGTATTACAGGATTGTATGTGGTAAAACAGCTCGCTTAACACGACCTCTTAAGTTAAGCCTTTAGGCTGCTTAGTCCATGCTACCCCTAGGATAGCTTGTCTAATAAGGTTGACTTACAACCAGACACCATAAGGGGATTGTTTGGTCAGGTAGTAGGTGGTTCCAGAATTGGAAACATCCCCTACCAGGCCAACTTCTCACATTGGTGAGCAGCGGTGCGGATTTGAGCTTGCTGTTGTTTTACCATTGCAATCTTTATATCAAATTGAAAGATCACATCAAGTACCTCTAGGTACATATAAAATCAAAAGCTTAGCATATTAAGTTCTACTGAACTTAGTAGTTGTAGGTTGAAGGGAGTAGCACACCCCTGACTACAACTCACTAGCAAGGTCCAGTAGGAAAACACTTAGTGTAGGTAAGTGCACCACTTACACCTCACTAGTAACCATGTCCGACACAGGAAAGGCCTCAGGGTCTAGTCCTGTGACAGTTGACCCTACCCAGGCAACTTCTGGATATGACAAACTAACCCGCAGAGACTTGATTGTCTTGTGCAAAGCAAGAGGGTTAAAAAGGGGCAGAAGCCCCACCTGCCTGACCCTGATAGAACTCCTAGAACAGGATGACTTAGAGAGGGCAAAAGCAGCTTCCCTAGATACAGGAACTGAAGGGAACCCCCCTGCAGTTGATCCCCCTGAAGAGGAGGATGATGATGACTTGGATGAGGACTCAGATGCTGGGGACTTAGAAGTACAGGATCAGGGTAGCCAGGTTCCAGTTGGTAGGCTTAGCCAGGCCAACTTGGACCTACTGGGGAATGGAGAGGGCCAGCACCTCCCCAGAACCCAACATGTTATTCTCCCAGGCAACAGAAGAGTGAGATCCCCCTCAGGGGACTCTCATATTTCTAGTGCCTCCAGAGAATCACAGAGAAGCATGGGTGCTTCTCAAAAGCTAGAACATAGGGCCAGAATGAGGGCTGTCAAACTCCAGATAGAGAGGGAGGAGGTAGCCTTGGCTCAAGCTAGACTTGCCTTGGCAAGAGAGCAAAAATTGTGTGGCTTAGGTGCCACTGGTGGCAGCAATATTCCTAAAGAGAAACCCAGGTCCTATGATAGTAGAAACCTGACAAAGATTGTGCCCCCCTTCAAAGAAGGGGATGACATCCACAAATGGATGACTGCTCTTGAGAGAGCCTGCATGGTACAGCAGGTTCCTGAGGAACAGTGGGCAGCAATCTTATGGTACTCCTTTTCAGAGAAAGGGAGGGACAAGCTCCTCACTGTCAGACATGAGGATGCAAACAATTACAAAGTCCTGAAGAGTGTTCTGATAGATGGGTTTGGCTTAACCACTGAACAGTACAGGTTCAAGTTCAGAGACACCCAGAAGACACAGACTCAGGACTGGACTGATTTTGTAGATTGTGCTACTAAGGCTCTGGAGGGTTGGCTACATGGCAGCAAAGTACATGACTTTACAGGATTGTATAATTTGATTATGAGGGAGCAGATCCTAAGTAATTGTCAGAACCAGCTCTTACACCAGCACCTGGTAGACTCTGATCTGACCTCTCCCCAAGAATTGGGAAAGAAGGCAGACAAATGGGTCAGAACCAGGATTAGGCCTAAGAATCAGGACAGTAACCAGAAGAAGGAGTCTACCAAGCCTCAAGATAAGGGTGGGGATAAAAGTAAAGAAAAGACTTCCCCAGGGCCCCAAAACTCCAAGGATGGGGGTGGGTCCCAAGACACTTCTTCAACTGAGAAAAAACCCTATTGTTATCCCTGTAAACAGGTGGGGCATTACAAAACAGACAGCTGTTGTCCCAAGAATAACAATAAAGAAAATATACCTCCAAAGCCAGCTTCAACACCTCCTGTTACTGTCAGCAGTAATCCCCCAGGAAGTGGAAGCACACCCAGGAATCTGGGTGGGTTTACTTTTGGAAATCAGGTGGACCCTGGCCTATCCAGGTCCCCATCACCCAATGATCTTGTTTATGAGGCTGGCATGGGGTTTGCCAACTTCTCTGCTTGCCCAAATACTTTGAGCAAGTATAGACAAGAACCCCTCATCAATGGTTTAAGAGTTGAAGCTTTTAGAGACACAGGGGCTAGCATCACCATGGTGGCTGATGGCATAGTCCCCTCTAAGCAACTTTTACCTGGTGCCACATACCAGGTAATAAACATTGATGGCATCCAAACAAATCATCCCATGGCAGTAGTAAGTCTCAGCTGGGGAGGTGTCACTGGCCCAAAGAGAGTGGCAGTGTCCCCCAACTTGCCTGTAGACTGTCTACTGGGTAATGATTTAGAAATCTCAGCCTGGGCTGGGGTTGAACAGGAAATCCATTCTAGAATGGTAAATTCCAATGGAAAGGTTAGTGGGGCTGTGATGGCTACAGCCCCAATTCAAGATGTCCTTCCTGAAAAGGTTGGTAGGGCGGAGATACTCCCTGCCCCATCTTTAGCAAAAGCTCTTCCTGAACAGAATAGCAAAGCTGTTATGATAACAGCAGAAACCCAAACTGAGTCTCCTCCTGAAAAGGTTGGTGGGGCTGTGATGGCCACAGCCCAAACTCAAACTGACACGTGTGTTGTGAAACCTGAAATGATGGATAACTCCACACAAACTGAGAGCATGGAGGAGGAAGAGAAATCTCCCCCTCACCAGACTTTAGGACAGGATCAGCCTCCTCAGGGAACTGATCTTACCCCTGATGAAGGAACTGCCCCAGAGGTGGTTGGGCCTAGCCTGACAGAACCTCTGATGTCAGTGGACCCTTCTCAGGTGGGACCCAGTCTGGAGCAGGTAACCTGCCCCTCTCTCCCTTGCCTTAGCCAGCCCAGGGCTGCAGAGGACAAGAAGGACAGTGAGACCCAGAGGGCCCCCTGTCAAATAAAGCACCCCCATCAAAAGATTAGGTGCACCAAAACTAGTAGCCCTAGTAAGGTGAAAACTTTAAAAACTCCTGAGGGAGCCCCCTTAAAAACAGTTAGGGACCTCCCCCAGATGGATTCTGTTGGGCACAGCCAAACCTGGGACCCAAAGGGCCCAAACCTGAACTGTCCCTCCAGCAAGCCAAACAGAGGGACCCAGCCTCCAGCTTTAGGTAGCCAGAGGTTGACCCTGAGAGCACAGTGCAACTCAGTTAAAGAAAGAAAGGCACACCTGGTGGAAGATAATTGGAGGAAGCCAAGCCCTAACTTAGTAGAGCCTAACCTCAATACTCCATATCCAAGCCAGCCTTTAACTTTGCATAAACACACCCAAGGTAGTGATTCCCTATGGTGGAGACCCTCTAATACCCAAAGGGTGAGGGACTGCTTAGTGGACCATGAGACAGGGGGTACCCATGCTAGTGCAGGTACTTCCTTATATGGCCACTCAGGCAATATAGGCTTACCTGGCCAAGGATAGCCTTATCTCCTTTCGTTTGGGGGGGGGTTATGTAGGAAGGTGGCTACCTGACTATGGTTACCCCAGATTTTTTGCCTGTGTTTAGCTGGTTTTTTGACTTAGTTGACCTGGTTCCCTGCTAATCAGGGCCCCAGGCCATCTGCTCTCTCTGTAAAATGGATTCCATGTACCCTAGGTACATACCAATTGGAAATGGACTCCTTGTCAGCCCCTGTAGAATGCACTATAGGTGCACAGGGCACAGGAGCCACTAAGGCCTACCAGGGGCTGCAGCATATCTTTTGCCACCCCTGGCTGGTTCTTAAATTGACACAACTGGCTGATCACTCAGCTGGGGTAAGGTGGTGTACACACCCCTTGCTTAGATATAGTATACCTATGTCTAAAACCTATATCTGGACACATGTAAACCTGTGAGCCACTCCTATAGACAGGCCTCACCAATCCTGGAGGCTGGGTGCTTGGTTTTTATGTGAGATGGAGCTCTAGCATGAGCTGAGCCTGTCTGCAGCCGTCGGGAACAAATCCCTAAGCTGTTTCAGGATAATGCCATACCATATACTATTAAGTGCCTTATAATCCTCGCGGTTATTTAGCAACTTTGGTTTGGCTTTATCAAAACATGTCGTGTAAGGTGTCATACGCTTTGGAATACCATCCCCTCGCCAGTTCTGGCGACGGGGATGGCATTCCACCCCTCTAGAGGGGTAAGACATGTTACTTTGCTTTAATGCGGTTGATTTCTCCAAAGACCTTAAGATCCACAAAATGGATGCCTCTGCCACAGACAAATGTCTGGACCCCTGGAGCTGACCGAAACCCAGTCAAGGGGGTCCTGGACAAAGGGTTTCCTGTCACAGGAGGGTGTCACCGCCCTCCAGACAGGAGATAGTGTATTGTAGCAGGGAGGTTTGAAAGAAACCAGACACTGCCTGGGGCGCACAAGGCTGCCCCTTGCATAATCCGGCCAAACCGGTTCTGGGGCACTCCAGCCCTCGTGCCAGGGCGGCCTGGATCAAAGGAAGGGGGTGTATCCACCCACTTCCTGGGTCCCACCCATAGGAGGGGACCTAGCAGGTAATCACGCCCACCAGATTCGAATAAGAGTGGGAGCAGTGCCAATGCACATCAGATTTCCTGGAAGAAACATTTGAAACGATATTCTGGACCCTTCGCCCTCCATCTCAACGTGGAAGCCCGAAGAATCTCCCTTGTGGTCAAGGAGTGACCACCCTGCAGCAGCAGGCACCATCCAGCCCTCGACGTCTACTTGGTTGCAGTTCCCGCCGGAACTCGAGCGACTGAGATCGACGAGATCAAGCCTGCCCAGCTTCTAACAGCCCGATCCA
Organism: Lissotriton helveticus; assembly: GCF_964261635.1. Classification (NCBI taxonomy): domain Eukaryota; kingdom Metazoa; phylum Chordata; class Amphibia; order Caudata; family Salamandridae; genus Lissotriton; species Lissotriton helveticus. The sequence continues at coordinate 1,547,464 of NW_027611694.1, read as the reverse complement.
CAGTCCCTGCAAAGCTGAGACCCGTGGAGGCGACCGGAAGCGTGGGGCACGCCATCTTGAAGTGACCACGAGACACTGACCGTGCAGCCCACGAGTGACCCTCGAAGCTGTACACCGGGGTTTGAGAAGCCCCCACCCTGAGCTACTCCTGAGCCGAAGTTCAGCCCTCCACACTCGACGAGTGCTGCGTGGGGCCCTTTGGCACGATTTGGCTCAACGCGTTGGCCCGGTCACTTGCCAGCTGGCTTGTGGTCCCTGTGCCGACGAACTACAAAAGAAGACTCGTGATTCTGGTTGCTCCAGATCCACACCAGCTCCCCTGAAAGGGAGCCCCGACTCTGACCTTCCTGGTCCGAGTGAGACGCCATCTTCCAATCCCGCGTGGATTGCTCTTACCAAGGCTTGTTTGCTCCAAACCGGAAGCCGACTGCACCGACGGTGAGAGCCTGCGTGGGACAGATCGTGACCTGCTCCTGGACGTCGCAGATGCCCCAGAGCCCACGTGACAGCGAAGAGAAGCGCCTCGACGACCACCTGATTGCGCCCGACATTGCCTGGTTCCGTCCTGGTTCCACCCTGGTCACTGCTGAGTGACCCAGACTCTGTCCCCTCTGCTTTCAGGTACTCTACAACTTGAGTCCACCCTTGGACTCCACCGGACACTTCGTCTTCACCCTGCCTGCAGCCCTTTCAGCTTCAAGCACCAAGAGCCTGCGTGTCAAAACCCGACGCCACTTCGACCCTGTGCACCCACTTCCTGTGGGTGAGGTAACTTTGCTCCGCCGGTGTTCCCACACTGGTGCACACCTCTAGGGTCTGTGTGTTAAGTTTTGTTCCTCTAGGTTCAGCGGAAGTGTCCTTAAACTTTAACTATTTGACTTTTACGCACCATTGGTTAACATTGGTGCATGCGTGCGCTTTCCGCACATCTCCCGAATCCCGAGGGCCATTCCCGACTTCAGCATTGCTTGTCCTGACTGCTCCCAGCGATTCCCTAGGCCCTAGGCCTAACCACTGTTCGAGTGGCCTCTCTTATACCACTTGTTTAGTATATGGTTTGAGTGGCCCCCTGCCCTCATCCATAATTGTGCAACTTTATATGTTTAAACAGTGCTTTTGATTTAACGCTTGTGCCCCTTTATTCATAAAGAATACTGGGGATTGTTTTTAGTAATAAACACATATATTTTTATAATATATACTTGTGTGGTGTCCTTTCATTTGGTATTACAGGATTGTATGTGGTAAAACAGCTCGCTTAACACGACCTCTTAAGTTAAGCCTTTAGGCTGCTTAGTCCATGCTACCACTAGGATAGCTTGTCTAATAAGGTTGACTTACAACCAGACACCATAAGGGGATTGTTTGGTCAGGTAGTAGGTGGTTCCAGAATTGGAAACATCCCCTACCAGGCCAACTTCTCACACCGGTGCACAGCTTCGAGGATCACTCGTGGGCTGCACGGTCAGCGTCTCATGGTCAATTCAAGATGGCGTGCCCCACGCTTCCGGTCACCTCCACGGGTCTCAGCTTTGCAGGGACTGTGGATCGGGCTGTTAGAAGGCAGGCAGGCTTGATCTCGTCAATCTCAGTCGCTCGAGTTCCGGCGGGAACTGCAACTAAGTAGACGTCGAGGGCTGGATGGTGCCTGCTGCTGCAGGGTGGTCACTCCTTGACCACAAGGGAGATTCTTCGGGCTTCCACGTTGAGATGGAGGGCGAAGGGTCCAGAATTTCGTTTCAAATGTTTCTTCCAGGAAATCTGATGTGCATTGGCACTGCTCCCACTCTTATTCGAATCTGGGGGGCGTGATTACCTGCTAGGTCCCCTCCTATGGGTGGGACCCAGGAAGTGGGTGGATACACCCCCTTCCTTTGATCCAGGCCGCCCTGGAACGAGGGCTGGAGTGCCCCAGAACCGGTTTGGCCGGATTATGCAAGGGGCAGCCTTGTGCGCCCCAAGCAGTGTCTGGTTTCTTTCAAACCTCCCTGCTACAATCCACTATCTCCTGTCTGGAGGGCGGTGACACCCTCCTGTGACAGGAAACCCTTTGTCCAGGACCCATTTGGTTGAGTTTCGGTCAATTGCAGGGGTCCAGACATTTGTCTGTGGCAGAGGCATCCATTTTGTGGATCTTAAGGTCTTTGGAGAAATTAACCTCATTTAAGTGAAGTAACATGTCTTACCCCTCTAGAGGGGTGGAATGCCATCCCCGTCGCCAGAACTGGCGAGGGGATGCTATTCCAAATCGTATGACACCTTACACGACATGTTTTGATAAAGCCAAACCAAAGTTGCTATTTAACCGCGAGGATTATAAGGCACTTAAGAGTATATGGTATGGCATTATCCTGAAACAGCTTAGGGAGTTGTTCCCGACAGCTGCAGACAGGCTCAGCTCATGCTAGAGCTCCATCTCACATAAAACCACGCACTGTGCCTCCAGGATTGATGAGGCCTTCCATAGGAGTGGCTCACAGGTTTACATGTGTCCAGATATAGGTTTAGACATAGGTATACTATATCTAAGCAAGGGGTGTGTACACCACCTTACCCCAGCTGAGTGATCAGCCAGTTGTGTCAATTTAAGAACCAGCCAGGGGTGGCAAAAGATAGGCTGCAGCCCCTGGTAGGCCTTGGTGGCCCCTATGCCCTGGGCACCTATAGTGCATTATACAGGGGCTGACAAGGAGTCCATTTCCAATTGGTATGTGCCTATAGCACATGTGTCAGTAATTTAGTGAGAGAACAGCAGGCTGGGGGTCTGATCAGCAGGCCCACAGCCTCAGTAGTCGAAAACCAGTGAAGCAAAAAGCAAAAATTTGGGGTGACCATAGGATAGCAGACCCTACTCTCCTACACCTGCCTTCTGCAGGGCCTCCAAAACTTTCTTCAGGTGGATCAGGTGATCCTCCCAGGTGGAGCTAAAGACAGCAATATCATCTAGATATGCTGCGCAAAAGTCATCCAACCCAGTAAGGACTTGGTTCACCAACCTTTGGAAAGTGGCAGGTGCATTCTTCAAACCAAAGGGCATTACCACAAACTGATAATGACCACTAGGGGTAGAGAATGCTGTTTTGGCTTTTGACTCCTCAGCTAGTCTGATTTGCCAGTAGCCAGCTGTCAGATCGAATGTGCTCAGAAACTTGGCAGAAGCCAATCTGTCAATGAGCTCATCTGCTCTTGGAATGGGGTGAGCATCTGTCCTAGTGACAGCATTGAGACCCCTGTAATCCACGCAAAACCTCATTTCTCTCTTTCCATCTTGGGTATGAGGTTTTGGCACCAGGACTACTGGGCTGGCCCATGGGCTCTCTGATGGCTCAATCACTCCAAGCTCCAACATCTTTTGCACCTCAGCCTTGATGCAATCCCTGACATGGTCAGGTTGCCTGTAGATCTTATTCTTGACAGGCAGACTGTCACCAGTGTCCACTACATGGGTACACCAGTCAGTCTGGCTGGGTGTGAGTGAAAACAAATGCCTGTGGGCCTGCAAAACTTGTCTGCAGTCCATCTGTTGCTGGTCAGTGAGGCTGCCTGCCAAGGCTACTCCATCCACTGAACCATCATCAGGGTTCTGAGAAAGCAGGTCTGGGAGAGGGTCACTCTCTTCCTCCTGTTCCCCATCTGTGGCCATGAGCAAGCTCATGTCCTCCCTGTCCACAAATGCTTTCAAGCGATTCACATGGATTACCCTGTGAGGGCTCCTGGGTGTTCCAAAGTCCACCAAGTAGGTGACTTCCCCCTTCTTCTCAATAATAGGATAGGGTCCACTCCATTTGTCTTGGAGTGCTGCTGGAGCCACTGGCTCCAGTACCCACACCTTCTGTCCTGGTTGGAACTCTACCAGCACAGCCTTTTGGTCATGCCAAGCTTTCTGTAATTCTTGGCTGGCCTCCAGGTTTTTGGATGCTCTTTCCATGTACTCAGCCATCCTGGAGCGGAGACCAAGTACATAGTCCACTATGTCTAGTTTGGGCTTTTTGAGAGGTAACTCCCATCCTTCCTTCACCAAACACAATGGACCCCTCACAGGGTGGCCAAACAAAAGTTCAAAAGGGCTGTAGCCAACCCCCTTCTGTGGGACCTCTCTGTAAGCAAAGAGCAGGCAGGGTAAAAGAATGTCCCATTTCCGCCTGAGCTTCTCTGGTAATCCTTTTATCATGCCTTTTAGGGTCTTGTTAAATCTCTCCACAAGCCCATTGCATTGGGGATGATATGGGGTGGTAAACTTATAGTTTACTCCACATTCCTTCCACATTGCTTTCAGATAGCTAGACATAAAATTCGTGCCTCTATCTGATAGTACCTCCTTAGGAAAGCCCACTCTTGAGAAAACTGCAATGAGGGCCTTTGCCACCACAGGGGCTGTGGTGGTCCTTAGGGGAATAGCCTCTGGATACCTGGTGGCATGATCCACTACCACCAGTATGAATCTGTTCCCAGATGCTGTTTGGGGGTCCATTGGACCCACAATATCAATTCCAACTCTTTCAAAGGGAACTCCCACCACAGGTAGTGGTATTAGGGGGGCCTTTGTTGTGCCACCTGACTTACCACTGGCTTGGCAAGTGACACAGGAGCGACAAAACTCCTTGACATCCTCTGACATGTGAGGCCAGTGAAAGTGTGAAACAAGCCTGTCCCACGTCTTGTTCTGGCCTAAGTGTCCTGCAAGGGGAATATCATGGGCCAAGGTAAGGAGGAACCCCCTAAACTGCAGAGGTATAACCAACCTCCTGGTCATGCCAGGCTTGGGGGCTCTAGCCTCTGAGTAAAGGAGTCCATCATCCCAATACACAGTATGGGTACCTTGGGCATCCCCAGCAGCCTCAGCAGCAGCCTGCTGTCTGAGGGGTTCAAGGGAAGGGCAATCTAATTGAGCCTGCCTCAGGTCTGCCCTTGAGGGTCCCTCTGTCCCCAGAAACTCAACCTGGTCAGGTTCAAGCTCCTCAGAGACAGTCTCCTCTTGGACTGCAGAATCAGTTTCCTCTGAAACCTGATCCTCAACCTGGGGCAAGGTGGAAGGCTGAGCCTTTCCTCTCTTGCTCCTTCTCTTGGGTTGTGGCTGGTCTATTGTTTCAAGATCCACCACTGGTTCAGGAAGGCACTTCTTAGCCTGAGCCCTTGTCATGGCAAGGACATGCTCTGAAATCCCTAGCATTTCTGCATGAGTCCTGTACTCCACTTCTGACCATGCTGAGCTTTCAAGGTCATTGCCTAACAGACAGTCTACTGGTAGGTCTGCACTCACCACAACCTTCTTTAGGCCATCAACCCCTCCCCAGGAGAAGTTCACAACTGCCACACTATGGGAAGTAGTGGAGTTGCTTGCATTGGTTACTAGGTAGCTCTCACCTAGTACAATCTGTCCAGGGTCCACAAAGTCAGGTGTCACCATTGTGACACTGGCACATGTGTCCCTGTAAGCTTGAGCCAGTTTCTCATTAATTAAGGGAGTCTGTCTGTATTTGCCCAGGTTACTGGGGCTTACTGCAGTGGGCAACTGTAGGAAGGTGGCTACCTGACTATGGTTACCCCAGATTTTTTGCCTGTGTTTAGCTGGTTTTTTGACTTAGTTGACCTGGTTCCCTGCTAATCAGGGCCCCAGGCCATCTGCTCTCTCTGTAAAATGGATTCCATGTACCCTAGGTACATACCACCATTGGAAATGGACTCCTTGTCAGCCCCTGTATAATGCACTATAGGTGCCCAGGGCATAGGAGCCACCAAGGCCTACCAGGGGCTGCAGCATATCTTTTGCCACCCCTGGCTGGTTCTTAAATTGACACAACTGGCTGATCACTCAGCTGGGGTAAGGTGGTGTAATCACCCCTTGCTTAGATATAGTATACCTATATCTAAACCTATATCTGGACACATATTAACCTGTGAGCCACTCCTATGGAAGGCCTCATCAATCCTGGAGGCAGAGTGCGTGGTTTAATGTGAGATGGAGCTCTAGCATGAGCTGAGCCTGTCTGCAGCTGTCGGGAACAAGTCCCTAAGCTGTTTCAGGATAATGCCATACCATATACTATTAAGTGCCTTATAATCCTCGCGGTTATTTAGCAACTTTGGTTTGGCTTTATCAAAACATGTCGTGTAAGGTGTCATACGATTTGGAATACCATCCCCTCGCCAGTTCTGGCGACGGGGATGGCATTCCACCCCTCTAGAGGGGTAAGACATGTTACTTTACTTTAATGCGGTTGATTTCTCCAAAGACCTTAAGATCCACAAAATGGATGCCTCTGCCACAGACAAATGTCTGGACCCCTGGAGCTGACCGAAACTCAGCCAAAGGGGTCCTGGACAAAGGGTTTCCTGTCACAGGAGGGTGTCACCGCCCTCCAGACAGGAGATAGTGTATTGTAGCAGGGAGGTTTGAAAGAAACCAGACAGTGCCTGGGGAGCACAAGGCTTCCCCTTGCATAATCCGGTCAAACCGGTTCTGGGGCAGCCCAGCCCCAGCTCCAGTGAGACCTGGACAAAGGAAAGGGGGTGTAACCACCCCCCTTCCTGGTCCCACCCATAGGGAGGGACCTAGCAGGAGATCCACCCCTCAGATTGGAATAAGAGTGGGAGCAGTGCCCTAGCACAGCAGATCATCCTGAAATCACCTTTAAACTAAGAAGACGACTGGACTTCGACATTCTGATGAACAGAAGACTGAAGAGCATCTCCCTTGTGGCCTAGGAGGGGCCACCCTGTGAACACAGGCACCACCCAGCACCTCGACGTCTGATTTGCCGCCGCCTCCCGCCGGAGCCCGAGTGCAGAGCCTGACAAGACCCAGCTTCCCAGACTTCTCCCAGCCCGATCCACAGTCCCTGCAAAGAAGGGACCTGTGGAGGCACCGAGAGACGTGGGAGCGGACATCTTGAAAGACCCCCGAGACGCTGACTGCGCAGCACCCGAGGCACCCTCGACTCTGTGCTTTGGGGTTTAAGAAGCCCCACAATCGAGCAGCATTTGCACCAAAGATCAGCCCTCCAGCATCTCCACGATCTGCGTGGGGCCCTTTTGCTTTGTGCCACTCGACTCGCCATCCCGGCCGCTTGTCACATGGTCAGCGGCCATCTTGGCGACAAAACCTACGATTTACACTGTGGGTCTGGTTGCTCCAGACCTGCCCTCGCTCCTGTAGAAAGGAGTACCCGCTCTGACCTTGCTGGTCCGAGTATTAAGCCTTTTTCACTTTCCCCGTGGCTCTCATTAGCCAAGGCTTGTTTGCTTCAATCGAGTTGCCGACACCGCCATCAGCTAGAGCCTTTGAGGGACAGCTCGTGATCGACTCCTGGACGTCCTTGACCTCTTCGTGTCCACGTAGCTGCAGAGAGAAGCAACACCTCATCACCTGTTTGCACCCGACTTTGCCTGGTTCCAATCTGGTTCCACGGTGGTCACTGGTCAGTGACTTTGAACACTGTCCCCTCTGCTTTCAGGTCTTCACCACTTCAGATCCACCCTTGGATCCACCGGACACTTTTCCTTCACATCGCCTGCAGCATCTTCAGCTTCAAGCGCCAAGAACCTGCGTGTCAGAACCCGACGCCACTTCGACCCTGTGCACCCACTTCCTGTGGGTGAGGTAACTTTGCTCCGCCGGTGTTCCCACACTGGTGCACACCTCTAGGGTCTGTGTGTTAAGTTTTGTTCCTCTAGGTTCAGCGGAAGTGTCCTTTAACTTTAACTTTACAACTTTTACGCACCATTGGTTAACATTGGTGCATGCGTGCGCTTTCCGCACATCTCCCGAATCCCGAGGGCCATTCCCGACTTCAGCATTGCTTGTCCTGACTGCTCCCAGCGATTCCCTAGGCCCTAGGCCTAACCACTGCTCGAGTGGCATCTCTTATACCACTTGTTTAGTATATGGTTTGAGTGGCCCCCTGCCCTCATCCATAATTGTGCAACTTTGTATGTTTAAACAGTGCTTTTGATTTAACGCTTGTGCCCCTTTATTCATAAAGAATACTGGGGATTGTTTTTAGTAATAAACACATATATTTTTATAATATATACTTGTGTGGTGTCCTTTCATTTGGTATTACAGGATTGTATGTGGTAAAACAGCTCGCTTAACACGACCTCTTAAGTTAAGCCTTTAGGCTGCTTAGTCCATGCTACCCCTAGGATAGCTTGTCTAATAAGGTTGACTTACAACCAGACACCATAAGGGATTGTTTGGTCAGGTAGTAGGTGGTTCCAGAATTGGAAACATCCCCTACCAGGCCAACTTCTCACAGCAACTCAATGTCCACATCATACAGGAGAACTGCCTGTGTAGCATTGCTTGTCCTGACTGCTCCCAGCGATTCCCTAGGCCCTAGGCCTAACCACTGCTCGAGTGGCATCTCTTATACCACTTGTTTAGTATATGGTTTGAGTGGCCACCCGCCCTCATCCATAATTGTGCAACTTGTATGTTTAAACAGTGCTTTTGATTTAACGCTTGTGCCCCTTTATTCATAAAGAATACTGGGGATTGTTTTTAGTAATAAACACATATATTTTTATAATATATACTTGTGTGGTGTCCTTTCATTTGATATTACAGGATTGTATGTGGTAAAACAGCTCGCTTAACACGACCTCTTAAGTTAAGCCTTTAGGCTGCTTAGTCCATGCTACCCCTAGGATAGCTTGTCTAATAAGGTTGACTTACAACCAGACACCATAAGGGATTGTTTGGTCTGATAATAGGTGGTTCCAGAATTGGAAACATCACCTATCAGGCCAACTTCTCACACACAGCCTGGGGGACCAAGAGCAACCAGGGGGACCAAGCACAGCCTGGGGGACCAAGCACAGCCTGGTGGACCAAGAGCAACCAGGGGGACCAAGCACAGCCAGGGGTACCATGCACAGCCAGGGGGACCAAGAGCAACCAGGGGGACCAAGCACAGCCTGGGGGACCAAGCACAGCCCGGGGGACCAAGCACAGCCTGGGGGACCAAGCACAGCCTGAGGGACCAAGAGCAACCAGGGGGACCAAGCAGAGCCTGGGGGACCAAGCAGAGCCTGGGGGACCAAGCACAGCCTGGGGTACCAAGCACAGCCTGGGGGACCAAGAGCAACCAGGGGGACCAAGCACAGCCTGGGGGACCAAGCACAGCCGGGGGTACCAAGAGCAACCAGGGGGACCAAGAACAGCCAGGGGTACCAAGCACAGCCAGGGGGACCAAGAGCAACCAGGGGGACCAAGCACAGCCTGGGGGACCAAGAGCAACCAGGGGGACCAAGCACAGCCTGGGGGACCAAGCACAGCCTGGGGGACCAAGCACAGCCTGGGGGACCAAGAGCAACTGGAGGGACCAAGCACAGCCTGGGGGACCAAGCACAGCCTGGGGGACCAAGCACAGCCTGGGGGACCAAGAACAGCCTGGGGGACCAAGCACAGCCTGGGGGACCAAGAGCAACCAGGAGGACCAAGCACAGCCTGGGGTACCAAGCACAGCCTGGGGGACCAAGCACAGCCTGGGGGACCAAGCACAGCATGGGGGACCAAGCACAGCCTGGGGGACCAAAAGCAACCAGGGGGACCAAGCACAGCCTGGGGGACCAAGCACAGCCAGGGGGACCAAGCACAGCCTGGGGGACCAAGAGCAACCAGGGGGACCAAGCACAGCCTGGGGGACCAAGCACAGCCTGGGGGACCAAGAGCAACCAGGGGGACCAAGCACAGCCTGGGGGACCAAGCAACAGCCTGAAGGACCAAGAGCAACCAGGGGGACCAAGCAGAGCCTGGGGGACCAAGCAGAGCCTGGGGGTCCAAGCACAGCCTGGGGGACCTAGCACAGCCTGGGGGACCAAGAGCAACCAGGGGGACCAAGCACAGCCTGGGGGACCAAGCACAGCCTGGGGGACCAAGAGCAACCAGGGGGACCAAGCACAGCCAGGGGGACCAAGAGCAACCAGGGGGACCAAGCACAGCCTGGGGGACCAAGCACAGGCTGGGGGACCAAGAGCAACCAGGGGGACCAAGCACTGCCGGGGTACCAAGCACAGCCTGGGGGACCAAGAGCAACCAGTGGGACCAAGCACAGCCTGGGGGACCAAGCACAGCCTGGGGGACCAAGCACAGCCTGGGGGACCAAGAGCAACCAGGGGGACCAAGCACAGCCTGGGGGACCAAGCACAGCCTGGGGGACCAAGAGCAACCAGGGGGACCAAGCACAGCCAGGGGTATCACGCACAGACAGGGGGACCAAGAGCAACCAGGGGGACCAAGCACAGCCTGGGGGACCAAGCACAGCCTGGGTAACCAAGAGCAACAAGGGGGACCAAGCACAGCCTGGGGGACCAAGCACAGTCTGGGGGACCAAGCACAGCCTGGGGGACCAAGAGCAACCAGGGGGACCAAGCAGAGCCTGGGGGACCAAGCACATCCTGGGGTACCAAGCACAGCCTGGGGGACTAAGAGCAACTAGGGGGACCAAGCACAGCCTGGGGGACCAAGCACAGCCTGGGGGACCAAGAGCAACCAGGGGGACCAAGCACAGCCAGGGGTACCAAGCACAGCCAGGGGGACCAAGAGCAACCAGGGGGACCAAGCACAGCCTGGGGACCAAGCACAGCCTGGGGGACCAAGCACAGCCTGGGGGACAAAGCACAGCCTGGGGGACCAAGAGCAACCAGGGGGACCAAGCACAGCCTGGGGGACCAAGCACAAGCCTGGGGGACCAAGAGCAACCAGGGGGACCAAGCACAGCCTGGGGGACCAAGCACAAGCCTGGGGGACCAAGAGCAACCAGGGGGACCAAGCACAGCCTGGGGGACCAAGCACAGCCTGGGGGACCAAGCACAGCCTGGGGGACCATGAGCAACCAGGGGGACCAAGCACAGCTGGGGGACCAAGCACAGCCTGGGGGACCAAGCACAGCCTGGGGGACCAGGAGCAACCATGGGGACCCAAGCACAGCCTGGGGGACCAAGAGCAACCAGGGGGACCAAGCACAGCCAGGGGTACCAAGCACAGCCTGGGGGACCAAAAGCAACCAGGGGGACCAAGCACAGCCTGGGGGACCAAGCACAGCCTGGGGGACCAAGCACAGCCTGGGGGACCAAGAGCAACCAGGGGGACCAAGCACAGCCTGGGGGACCAAGCCCAGCCTGGTGGACCAAGAGCAACCAGGGGGACCAAGCACAGCCAGGGGTACCATGCACAGCCAGGGGGACCAAGAGCAACCAGGGGGACCAAGCACAGCCTGGGGGACCAAGCACAGCCCGGGGGACCAAGCACAGCCTGGGGGACCAAGCACAGCCTGAGGGACCAAGAGCAACCAGGGGGACCAAGCAGAGCCTAGGGGACCAAGCAGAGCCTGGGGGACCAAGCAGAGCCTGGGGTACCAAGCACAGCCTGGGGGACCAAGAGCAACCAGGGGGACCAAGCACAGCCTGGGGGACCAAGCACAGCCTGGGGGACCAAGAGCAACCGGAGGGACCAAGCACAGCCTGGGGGACCAAGCACAGCCTGGGGGACCAAGCACAGCCTGGGGGACCAAGAACAGCCTGGGGGACCAAGCACAGCCTGGGGGACCAAGAGCAACCAGGAGGACCAAGCACAGCCTGGGGTACCAAGCACAGCCTGGGGGACCAAGCACAGCCTGGGGGACCAAGAGCAACCAGGGGGACCAAGCACAGCCTGGGGGACCAAGCACAGCCTGGGGGACCAAGCACAGCATGGGGGACCAAGCACAGCCTGGGGGACCAAGAGCAACCAGGGAGACCAAGCACAGCCTGGGGGACCAAGCACAGCCTGGGGGACCAAGCACAGCCTGGGGGACCAAGAGCAACCAGGGGGACCAAGCACAGCCTGGGGGACAAAGCACAGCCTGGGGGACCAAGAGCAACCAGGGGGACCAAGCAGAGCCTGGGGGACCAAGCACAGCCTGAAGGACCAAGAGCAACCAGGGGGACCAAGCAGAGCCTGGGGGACCAAGCAGAGCCTGGGGGACCAAGCACAGCCTGGGGGACCAAGCACAGCCTGGGGGACCAAGCACAGCCTGGGGGACCAAGAGCAACCAGGGGGACCAAGCACAGCCAGGGGGACCAAGAGCAACCAGGGGGACCAAGCACAGCCTGGGGGACCAAGCACAGCCTGGGGGACCAAGAGCAACCAGGGGGACCAAGCACAGCCTGGGGGACCAAGCACAGCCTGGGGGACCAAGAGCAACCAGGGGGACCAAGCACAGCCAGGGGTATCACGCACAGCCAGGGGGACCAAGAGCAACCAGGGGGACCAAGCACAGCCTGGGGGACCAAGCACAGCCTGGGGGACCAAGAGCAACCAGGGGGACCAAGCACAGCCTGGGGGACCAAGTACAGTCTGGGGGACCAAGCACAGTCTGGGGGACCAAGAGCAACCAGGGGGACCAAGCAGAGCCTGGGGGACCAAGCACAGCCTGGGGTACCAAGCACAGCCTGGGGGACTAAGAGCAACTAGGGGGACCAAGCACAGCCTGGGGGACCAAGCACAGCCTTGGGGACCAAGAGCAACCAGGGGGGCCAAGCACAGCCAGGGGTACCAAGCACAGCCAGGGGGACCAAGAGCAACCAGGGGGACCAAGCACAGCCTGGGGACCAAGCACAGCCTGGGGGACCAAGCACAGCCTGGGGGACCAAGAGCAACCAGGGGGACCAAGCACAGCCTGGGGGACCAAGCACAGCCTGGGGGACCAAGCACAGCCTGGGGGACCAAGAGCAACCAGGGGGACCAAGCACAGCCTGGGGGACCAAGCACAGCCTGGGGGACCAAGAGCAACCAGGGGGACCAAGCACAGCCTGGGGGACCAAGCACAGCCTGGGGGACCAGGAGCAACCAGGGGGACCAAGCACAGCCAGGGGGACCAAGCACAGCCAGGGGGACCAGGAGCAACCAGGGGGACCAAGCACAGCCTGGGGGACCAAGCACAGCCTGGGGGACCAAGCACAGCCTGGGGGGACCAAGAGCAACCAGGGGGTCCAAGCACAGCCTGGGGGACCAAGCACAGCCTGGGGGACCAAGCACAGCCTGGGGGACCAAGCACAGCCTGGGGGACCAAGAGCAACCAGGGGGGCCAAGCACAGCCTGGGGGACCAAGCACAGCCTGGGGGACCAAGAGCAACCAGGGGGAACAAGCACAGCCTGGGGGACCAAGCACAGCCTGGGGGACCAAGAGCAACCAGAGGGACCAAGCACAGCCTGGGGGACCAAGAGCAACCAGGGGGACCAAGCACAGCCAGGGGTACCAAGCACAGCCAGGGGGACCAAGAGCAACCAGGGGGACCAAGCACAGCCTGGGGGACCAAGCACAGCCTGGGGGACCAAGCACAGCCTGGAGGACCAAGAGCAACCAGGGGGTCCAAGCACAGCCTGGGGGACCAAGCACAGCCTGGGGGACCAAGAGCAACCAGGGGGACCAAGCACAGCCTGGGGGACCAAGCACAGCCTGGGGGACCAAGAGCAACCAGGGGGACCAAGCACAGCCTGGGGGACCAAGAGCAACCAGGGGGACCAAGCACAGCCAGGGGGACCAAGAGCAACCAGGGGGACCAAGCACAGCCAGGGGGACCAAGAGCACCAGGGGGACCAAGCACAGCCTGGGGGACCAAGAGCAACCAGGGGGACCAAGCACAGTGTAGGAGAGTTGGGTCTGCTATCCTATGGTCACCCCAAATTTTTGCTTTTTGCTTCACTGGTTTTCGACTACTGAGGCTGTGGGCCTGCTGATCAGACCCCCAGCCTGCTGTTCTCTCACTAAATTAATGACACATGTGCTATAGGCACATACCAATTGGAAATGGACTCCTTGTCAGCCCCTGTAGAATGCACTATAGGTGCACAGGGTACAGGAGCCACTAAGGCCTACCAGGGGCTGCAGCATATCTTTTGCCACCCCTGGCTGGTTCTTAAATTGACACAACTGGCTGATCACTCAGCTGGGGTAAGGTGGTGTACACACCCCTTACTTAGATATAGTATACCTATGTCTAAACCTATATCTGGACACATGTAAACCTGTGAGCCACTCCTATAGTCAGGCCTCACCAATCCTGGAGGCTGGGTGCATGGTTTTATGTGAGATGGAGCTCTAGCATGAGCTGAGCCTGTCTGCAGCCGTCGGGAACAAATCCCTAAGCTGTTTCAGGATAATGCCATACCATATACTATTAAGTGCCTTATAATCCTCGCGGTTATTTAGCAACTTTGGTTTGGCTTTATCAAAACATGTCGTGTAAGGTGTCATACGCTTTGGAATACCATCCCCTCGCCAGTTCTGGCGACGGGGATGGCATTCCACCCCTCTAGAGGGGTAAGACATGTTACTTCACTTTAATGCGGTTGATTTCTCCAAAGGCCTTAAGATCCACAAAATGGATGCCTCTGCCACAGACAAATGTCTGGACCCCTGGAGCTGACCGAAACTCAGTCAAGGGGTCCTGGACAAAGGGTTTCCTGTCACAGGAGGGTGTCACCGCCCTCCAGACAGGAGATAGTGTATTGTAGCAGGGAGGTTTGAAAGAAACCAGACACTGCTTGGGGCGCACAAGGCTGCCCCTTGCATAATCCGGCCAAACCGGTTCTGGGGCACTCCAGCCCTCGTGCCAGGGCGGCCTGGATCAAAGGAAGGGGGTGTATCCACCCACTTCCTGGGTCCCACCCATAGGAGGGGACCTAGCAGGTAATCACGCCCACCAGATTCGAATAAGAGTGGGAGCAGTGCCAATGCACATCAGATTTCCTGGAAGAAACATTTGAAACGATATTCTGGACCCTTCGCCCTCCATCTCAACGTGGAAGCCCGAAGAATCTCCCTTGTGGTCAAGGAGTGACCACCCTGCAGCAGCAGGCACCATCCAGCCCTCGACGTCTACTTAGTTGCAGTTCCCGCCGGAACTCGAGCGACTGAGATCGACGAGATCAAGCCTGCCCAGCTTCTAACAGCCCGATCCACAGTCCCTACAAAGCTGAGACCCGTGGAGGCGACCGGAAGCGTGGGGCACGCCATCTTGAAGTGACCACGAGACGCTGACCGTGCAGCCCACGAGTGACCCTCGAAGCTGTACACCGGGGTTTAAGAAGCCCCCACCCTGAGCTACTCCTGAGCCGAAGTTCAGCCCTCCACACTCGACGAGTGCTGCGTGGGGCCCTTTGGCACGATTTGGCTCAACGCGTTGGCCCGGTCACTTGCCAGCTGGCTTGTGGTCCCTGTGCCGACGAACTACCTAAAAAGACTTGTGATTCTGGTTGCTCCAGATCCACACCAGCTCCCCTGAAAAGGAGCCCCGACTCTGACCTTCCTGGTCCGAGTGAGAAGCACTCTTCCGATCCTGCGTGGATTGCTCTTACCAAGGCTTGTTTGCTCCAAACCTGAAGCCGACTGCACCGACGGTGAGAGCCTGCGTGGGACAGATCGTGACCTGCTCCTGGACGTCGCAGATGCCCCAGAGCCCACGTGACAGCGGAGAGAAGCTCCTCAACGACCACCTGATTGCGCCCGACATTGCCTGGTTCCGTCCTGGTTCCACCCTGGTCACTGCTGAGTGACCCAGACTCTGTCCCCTCTGCTTTCAGGTACTCTACAACTTGAGTCCACCCTTGGACTCCACCGGACACTTCGTCTTCACCCTGCCTGCAGCCCTTTCAGCTTCAAGCACCAAGAGCCTGCGTGTCAAAACCCGACGCCACTTCGACCCTGTGCACCCACTTCCTGTGGGTGAGGTAACTTTGCTCCGCCGGTGTTCCCACACTGGTGCACACCTCTAGGGTCTGTGTGTTAAGTTTTGTTCCTCTAGGTTCAGCGGAAGTGTCCTTAAACTTTAACTCTTTGACTTTTACGCACCATTGGTTAACATTGGTGCATGCGTGCGCTTTCCGCACATCTCCCGAATCCCGAGGGCCATTCCCGACTTCAGCATTGCTTGTCCTGACTGCTCCCAGCGATTCCCTAGGCCCTAGGCCTAACCACTGCTCGAGTGGCATCTCTTATACCACTTGTTTAGTATATGGTTTGAGTGGCCACCCGCCCTCATCCATAATTGTGCAACTTGTATGTTTAAACAGTGCTTTTGATTTAACGCTTGTGCCCCTTTATTCATAAAGAATACTGGGGATTGTTTTTAGTAATAAACACATATATTTTTATAATATATACTTGTGTGGTGTCCTTTCATTTGGTATTACAGGATTGTATGTGGTAAAACAGCTCGCTTAACACTACCTCTTAAGTTAAGCCTTTAGGCTGCTTAGTCCATGCTACCCCTAGGATAGCTTGTCTAATAAGGTTGACTTACAACCAGACACCATAAGGGGATTGTTTGGTCAGGTAGTAGGTGGTTCCAGAATTGGAAACATCCCCTACCAGGCCAACTTCTCACATTGGTGAGCAGCGGTGCGGATTTGAGCTTGCTGTTGTTTTACCATTGCAATCTTTATATCAAATTGAAAGATCACATCAAGTACCTCTAGGTACATATAAAATCAAAAGCTTAGCATATTAAGTTCTACTGAACTTAGTAGTTGTAGGTTGAAGGGAGTAGCACACCCCTGACTACAACTCACTAGCAAGGTCCAGTAGGAAAACACTTAGTGTAGGTAAGTGCACCACTTACACCTCACTAGTAACCATGTCTGACACAGGAAAGGCCTCAGGGTCTAGTCCTGTGACAGTTGACCCTACCCAGGCAACTTTTGGATATGACAAACTAACCCGCAGAGACTTGATTGCCTTGTGCAAAGCAAGAGGGTTAAAAAGGGGCAGAAGCCCCACCTGCCTAATCCTGGTAGAAATCCTAGAACAGGATGACTTAGAGAAGGCAAAAGCAGCTTCCCTAGATACAGGAACTGGAGGGAACCCCCCTGCAGTTGATCCCCTTGAAGAGGAGGATGATGATGACTTGGATGAGGACTCAGATGTTGAGGACTTAGGAGTACAGGATCAGGGTAGCCAGGTTCCAGTTGGTAGGCTTAGCCAGGCCAACTTGGACCTACTGGGGAATGGAGAGGGCCAGCACCTCCCCAGAACCCAACATATGATTCTCCCAGTGTGAGAAGTTGGCCTGGTAGGGGATGTTTCCAATTCTGGAACCACCTACTACCTGACCAAACAATCCCCTTATGGTGTCTGGTTGTAAGTCAACCTTATTAGACAAGCTATCCTAGGGGTAGCATGGACTAAGCAGCCTAAAGGCTTAACTTAAGAGGTCGTGTTAAGCGAGCTGTTTTACCACATACAATCCTGTAATACCAAATGAAAGGACACCACACAAGTATATATTATAAAAATATATGTGTTTATTACTAAAAACAATCCCCAGTATTCTTTATGAATAAAGGGGCACAAGCGTTAAATCAAAAGCACTGTTTAAACATACAAAGTTGCACAATTATGGATGAGGGCAGGGGGCCACTCAAACCATATACTAAACAAGTGGTATAAGAGAGGCCACTCGAACAGTGGTTAGGCCTAGGGCCTAGGGAATCGCTGGGAGCAGTCAGGACAAGCAATGCTGAAGTCGGGAATGGCCCTCGGGATTCGGGAGATGTGCGGAAAGCGCACGCATGCACCAATGTTAACCAATGGTGCGTAAAAGTCAAATAGTTAAAGTTTAAGGACACTTCCGCTGAACCTAGAGGAACAAAACTTAACACACAGACCCTAGAGGTGTGCACCAGTGTGGGAACACCGGCGGAGCAAAGTTACCTCACCCACAGGAAGTGGGTGCACAGGGTCGAAGTGGCGTCGGGTTTTGACACGCAGGCTCTTGGTGCTTGAAGCTGAAAGGGCTGCAGGCAGGGTGAAGACGAAGTGTCCGGTGGAGTCCAAGGGTGGACTCAAGTTGTAGAGTACCTGAAAGCAGAGGGGACAGAGTCTGGGTCACTCAGCAGTGACCAGGGTGGAACCAGGACGGAACCAGGCAATGTCGGGCGCAATCAGGTGGTCGTCGAGGCGCTTCTCTTCGCTGTCACGTGGGCTCTGGGGCATCTGCGACGTCCAGGAGCAGGTCACGATCTGTCCCACGCAGGCTCTCACCGTCGGTGCAGTCGGCTTCCGGTTTGGAGAAAACAAGCCTTGGTAAGAGCAATCCACGCGGGATTGGAAGATGGCGTCTTACTCGGACCAGGAAGGTCAGAGTCGGGGCTCCCTTTCAGGGGAGCTGGTGTGGATCTGGAGCAACCAGAATCACGAGTCTTCTTTTGTAGTTCGTCGGCACAGGGACCACAAGCCAGCTGGCAAGTGACCGGGCCAACGCGTTGAGCCAAATCGTGCCAAAGGGCCCCACGCAGCACTCGTCAAGTGTGGAGGGCTGAACTTCGGCTCAGGAGTAGCTCAGGGTGGGGGCTTCTCAAACCCCGGTGTACAGCTTCGAGGGTCACTCGTGGGCTGCACGGTCAGCGTCTCGTGGTCACTTCAAGATGGCGTGCCCCACGCTTCCGGTCGCCTCCACGGGTCTCAGCTTTGCAGGGACTGTGGATCGGGCTGTTAGAAGCTGGGCAGGCTTGATCTCGTCGATCTCAGTCGCTCGAGTTCCGGCGGGAACTGCAACTAAGTAGACGTCGAGGGCTGGATGGTGCCTGCTGCTGCAGGGTGGTCACTCCTTGACCACAAGGGAGATTCTTCGGGCTTCCACGTTGAGATGGAGGGCGAAGGGTCCAGAATATCGTTTCAAATGTTTCTTCCAGGAAATCTGATGTGCATTGGCACTGCTCCCACTCTTATTCGAATCTGGTGGGCGTGATTACCTGCTAGGTCCCCTCCTATGGGTGGGACCCAGGAAGTGGGTGGATACACCCCCTTCCTTTGATCCAGGCCGCCCTGGCACGAGGGCTGGAGTGCCCCAGAACCGGTTTGGCCGGATTATGCAAGGGGCAGCCTTGTGCGCCCCAGGCAGTGTCTGGTTTCTTTCAAACCTCCCTGCTACAATACACTATCCCCTGTCTGGAGGGCGGTGACACCCTCCTGTGACAGGAAACCCTTTGTCCAGGACCCCCTTGACTGGGTTTCGGTCAGCTCCAGGGGTCCAGACATTTGTCTGTGGCAGAGGCATCCATTTTGTGGATCTTAAGGCCTTTGGAGAAATCAACCGCATTAAAGTGAAGTAACATGTCTTACCCCTCTAGAGGGGTGGAATGCCATCCCCGTCGCCAGAACTGGCGAGGGGATGGTATTCCAAAGCGTATGACACCTTACACGACATGTTTTGATAAAGCCAAACCAGAGTTGCTAAATAACCGCGAGGATTATAAGGCACTTAATAGTATATGGTATGGCATTATCCTGAAACAGCTTAGGGATTTGTCCCCGACGGCTGCAGACAGGCTCAGCTCATGCTAGAGCTCCATCTCACATAAAAACCAAGCACCCAGCCTCCAGGATTGGTGAGGCCTGTCTATAGGAGTGGCTCACAGGTTTACATGTGTCCAGATATAGGTTTAGACATAGGTATACTATATCTAAGCAAGGGGTGTGTACACCACCTTACCCCAGCTGAGTGATCAGCCAGTTGTGTCAATTTAAGAACCAGCCAGGGGTGGCAAAAGATATGCTGCAGCCCCTGGTAGGCCTTAGTGGCTCCTGTGCCCTGTGCACCTATAGTGCATTCTACAGGGGCTGACAAGGAGTCCATTTCCAATTGGTATGTGCCTATAGCACATGTGTCATTAATTTAGTGAGAGAACAGCAGGCTGGGGGTCTGATCAGCAGGCCCACAGCCTCAGTAGTCGAAAACCAGTGAAGCAAAAAGCAAAAATTTGGGGTGACCATAGGATAGCAGACCCTACTCTCCTACACAACCCCCCCCCAAACGCAGGGACATTAAACTAACCTTGACCAGATAAGTCTTCATGTTCTAAGTGGAAGTACCTGGAGAGACCATCTGCATTACCATGGTCAGTCCCTGGGCGGTGCTCCACTGTAAAGTCCATCCCCTGTAGGGAAATGGACCACCTGAGCAGTTTGGGATTTTCACCCTTCATCTGATTAAGCCATAAGAGGGGCTTATGGTCTGTTTGCACCAGGAAGTGAGTTCCAAACAAGTAGGACCTCAACTTCTTTAATGCCCAAACCACAGCAAAGGCCTCCCTCTCAATGGCTGACCAACGTTTTTCTCTTGGGGTTAGCCTCCTGCTAATGAAAGCAATTGGCTGGTCTTGACCATCTTGATTAAGTTGTGAGAGTACAGCTCCCACCCCCAACTCAGAAGCATCTGTCTGAACAATGAACTGTTTGGAGTAGTCAGGACTCTTTAGGATAGGTGCAGAGCACATGGCCTTCTTCAGGTCTTCAAATGCCTTCTGACAGCTAACTGTCCACTGAACCTTTTTTGGCATCTTCTTGGATGTCAAGTCATTTAATGGTGTCACTATAGACCCATAGTTTTTCACAAACTTTCTGTAATACCCAGTCAGGCCCAAGAAGGCTCTGACTTGTGTCTGGGTAACTGGAGGAGCCCAGTCCTGTATGGCCTGGATTTTGCTTTCCAGTGGCTGAACCTGGCCTCCACCTACTAGGTGGCCCAGGTATACAACCTTACTCTGCCCTATCTGGCACTTTGTGGCCTTGATAGTTAGGCCTGCCTTTTGCAGGGCCTCCAAAACTTTCTTCAGGTGGATCAGGTGATCCTCCCAGGTGGAGCTAAAGACAGCAATATCATCCAGATAAGCTGCACAAAAGTCATCCAACCCAGTAAGGACTTGGTTCACCAACCTTTGGAAAGTGGCAGGTGCATTCTTCAAACCAAAGGGCATTACCACAAACTGATAATGTCCACTAGGGGTAGAGAATGCTGTTTTGGCTTTTGACTCCTCAGCTAGTCTGATTTGCCAGTAGCCAGCTGTCAGATCAAATGTGCTCAGAAACTTGGCAGAAGCCAATCTGTCAATGAGCTCATCTGCTCTTGGAATGGGGTGAGCATCTGTCCTAGTGACAGCATTGAGACCCCTGTAATCCACGCAAAACCTCATTTCTCTCTTACCATCTTGGGTATGAGGTTTTGGCACCAGGACTACTGGGCTGGCCCATGGGCTCTCTGATGGCTCAATCACTCCAAGCTCCAACATCTTTTGCACCTCAGCCTTGATGCAATCCCTGACATGATCAGGTTGCCTGTAGATCTTATTCTTGACAGGCAGACTGTCACCAGTGTCCACAACATGGGTACACCAGTCAGTTTGGCTGGGTGTGAGTGAAAACATTTGCCTGTGAGCCTGCAAAACTTGTCTGCAGTCCCTCTGTTGCTGGTCAGTGAGGCTGCCTGCCAAGGCTACTCCATCAACTGAACCATCATCAGGGTTCTGGGAAAGCAGGTCTGGGAGAGGGTCACTCTCTTCCTCCTGTTCCCCATCTGTGGCCATGAGCAAGCTCATGTCCTCCCTGTCTACAAATGCTTTCAAGCGATTCACATGGATTACCCTGTGAGGGCTCCTGGGTGTTCCAAAGTCTACCAAGTAGGTGACTTCCCCTTTCTTCTCAATAATAGGATAGGGTCCACTCCATTTGTCTTGGAGTGCTGCTGGAGCCACTGGCTCCAGTACCCATACCTTCTGTCCTGGTTGGAACTCTACCAGTACAGCCTTTTGGTCATGCCAAGTGTGAGAAGTTGGCCTGGTAGGGGATGTTTCCAATTCTGGAACCACCTACTACCTGACCAAACAATCCCCTTATGGTGTCTGGTTGTAAGTCAACCTTATTAGACAAGCTATCCTAGTGGTAGCATGGACTAAGCAGCCTAAAGGCTTAACTTAAGAGGTCGTGTTAAGCGAGCTGTTTTACCACATACAATCCTGTAATACCAAATGAAAGGACACCACACAAGTATATATTATAAAAATATATGTGTTTATTACTAAAAACAATCCCCAGTATTCTTTATGAATAAAGGGGCACAAGCGTTAAATCAAAAGCACTGTTTAAACATACAAAGTTGCACAATTATGGATGAGGGCAGGGGGCCACTCAAACCATATACTAAACAAGTGGTATAAGAGAGGCCACTCGAACAGTGGTTAGGCCTAGGGCCTAGGGAATCGCTGGGAGCAGTCAGGACAAGCAATGCTGAAGTCGGGAATGGCCCTCGGGATTCGGGAGATGTGCGGAAAGCGCACGCATGCACCAATGTTAACCAATGGTGCGTAAAAGTCAAATAGTTAAAGTTTAAGGACACTTCCGCTGAACCTAGAGGAACAAAACTTAACACACAGACCCTAGAGGTGTGCACCAGTGTGGGAACACCGGCGGAGCAAAGTTACCTCACCCACAGGAAGTGGGTGCACAGGGTCGAAGTGGCGTCGGGTTTTGACACGCAGGCTCTTGGTGCTTGAAGCTGAAAGGGCTGCAGGCAGGGTGAAAACGAAGTGTCCGGTGGAGTCCAAGGGTGGACTCAAGTTGTAGAGTACCTGAAAGCAGAGGGGACAGAGTCTGGGTCACTCAGCAGTGACCAGGGTGGAACCAGGACGGAACCAGGCAATGTCGGGCGCAATCAGGTGGTCGTCGAGGCGCTTCTCTTCGCTGTCACGTGGGCTCTGGGGCATCTGCGACGTCCAGGAGCAGGTCACGATCTGTCCCACGCAGGCTCTCACCGTCGGTGCAGTCGGCCTCCGGTTTGGAGCAAACAAGCCTTGGTAAGAGCAATCCACGCGGGATTGGAAGATGGCGTCTCACTCGGACCAGGAAGGTCAGAGTCGGGGCTCCCTTTCAGGGGAGCTGGTGTGGATCTGGAGCAACCAGAATCACGAGTCTTCTTTTGTAGTTCGTCGGCACAGGGACCACAAGCCAGCTGGCAAGTGACCGGGCCAACGCGTTGAGCCAAATCGTGCCAAAGGGCCCCACGCAGCACTCGTCGAGTGTGGAGGGCTGAACTTCGGCTCAGGAGTAGCTCAGGGTGGGGGCTTCTCAAACCCCGGTGTACAGCTTCGAGGGTCACTCGTGGGCTGCACGGTCAGCGTCTCGTGGTCACTTCAAGATGGCGTGCCCCACGCTTCCGGTCGCCTCCACGGGTCTCAGCTTTGCAGGGACTGTGGATCGGGCTGTTAGAAGCTGGGCAGGCTTGATCTCGTCGATCTCAGTCGCTCGAGTTCCGGCGGGAACTGCAACTAAGTAGACGTCGAGGGCTGGATGGTGCCTGCTGCTGCAGGGTGGTCACTCCTTGACCACAAGGGAGATTCTTCGGGCTTCCACGTTGAGATGGAGGGCGAAGGGTCCAGAATATCGTTTCAAATGTTTCTTCCAGGAAATCTGATGTGCATTGGCACTGCTCCCACTCTTATTCGAATCTGGTGGGCGTGATTACCTGCTAGGTCCCCTCCTATGGGTGGGACCCAGGAAGTGGGTGGATACACCCCCTTCCTTTGATCCAGGCCGCCCTGGCACGAGGGCTGGAGTGCCCCAGAACCGGTTTGGCCGGATTATGCAAGGGGCAGCCTTGTGCGCCCCAGGCAGTGTCTGGTTTCTTTCAAACCTCCCTGCTACAATACACTATCTCCTGTCTGGAGGGCGGTGACACCCTCCTGTGACAGGAAACCCTTTGTCCAGGACCCCCTTGACTGGGTTTCGGTCAGCTCCAGGGGTCCAGACATTTGTCTGTGGCAGAGGCATCCATTTTGGGGATCTTAAGGCCTTTGGAGAAATCAACCGCATTAAAGTGAAGTAACATGTCTTACCCCTCTAGAGGGGTGGAATGCCATCCCCGTCGCCAGAACTGGCGAGGGGATGGTATTCCAAAGCGTATGACACCTTACACGACATGTTTTGATAAAGCCAAACCAGAGTTGCTAAATAACCGCGAGGATTATAAGGCACTTAATAGTATATGGTATGGCATTATCCTGAAACAGCTTAGGGATTTGTTCCCGACGGCTGCAGACAGGCTCAGCTCATGCTAGAGCTCCATCTCACATAAAAACCAAGCACCCAGCCTCCAGGATTGGTGAGGCCTGTCTATAGGAGTGGCTCACAGGTTTACATGTGTCCAGATATAGGTTTTAGACATAGGTATACTATATCTAAGCAAGGGGTGTGTACACCACCTTACCCCAGCTGAGTGATCAGCCAGTTGTGTCAATTTAAGAACCAGCCAGGGGTGGCAAAAGATATGCTGCAGCCCCTGGTAGGCCTTAGTGGCTCCTGTGCCCTGTGCACCTATAGTGCATTCTACAGGGGCTGACAAGGAGTCCATTTCCAATTGGTATGTGCCTATAGCACATGTGTCATTAATTTAGTGAGAGAACAGCAGGCTGGGGGTCTGATCAGCAGGCCCACAGCCTCAGTAGTCGAAAACCAGTGAAGCAAAAAGCAAAAATTTGGGGTGACCATAGGATAGCAGACCCTACTCTCCTACACAACCCCCCCCCAAACGCAGGGACATTAAACTAACCTTGACCAGATAAGTCTTCATGTTCTAAGTGGAAGTACCTGGAGAGACCATCTGCATTACCATGGTCAGTCCCTGGGCGGTGCTCCACTGTAAAGTCCATCCCCTGTAGGGAAATGGACCACCTGAGCAGTTTGGGATTTTCACCCTTCATCTGATTAAGCCATAAGAGGGGCTTATGGTCTGTTTGCACCAGGAAGTGAGTTCCAAACAAGTAGGACCTCAACTTCTTTAATGCCCAAACCACAGCAAAGGCCTCCCTCTCAATGGCTGACCAACGTTTTTCTCTTGGGGTTAGCCTCCTGCTAATGAAAGCAATTGGCTGGTCTTGACCATCTTGATTAAGTTGTGAGAGTACAGCTCCCACCCCCAACTCAGAAGCATCTGTCTGAACAATGAACTGTTTGGAGTAGTCAGGACTCTTTAGGATAGGTGCAGAGCACATGGCCTTCTTCAGGTCTTCAAATGCCTTCTGACAGCTAACTGTCCACTGAACCTTTTTTGGCATCTTCTTGGATGTCAAGTCATTTAATGGTGTCACTATAGACCCATAGTTTTTCACAAACTTTCTGTAATACCCAGTCAGGCCCAAGAAGGCTCTGACTTGTGTCTGGGTAACTGGAGGAGCCCAGTCCTGTATGGCCTGGATTTTGCTTTCCAGTGGCTGAACCTGGCCTCCACCTACTAGGTGGCCCAGGTATACAACCTTACTCTGCCCTATCTGGCACTTTGTGGCCTTGATAGTTAGGCCTGCCTTTTGCAGGGCCTCCAAAACTTTCTTCAGGTGGATCAGGTGATCCTCCCAGGTGGAGCTAAAGACAGCAATATCATCCAGATAAGCGGCACAAAAGTCATCCAACCCAGTAAGGACTTGGTTCACCAACCTTTGGAAAGTGGCAGGTGCATTCTTCAAACCAAAGGGCATTACCACAAACTGATAATGTCCACTAGGGGTAGAGAATGCTGTTTTGGCTTTTGACTCCTCAGCTAGTCTGATTTGCCAGTAGCCAGCTGTCAGATCAAAGGTGCTCAGAAACTTGGCAGAAGCCAATCTGTCAATGAGCTCATCTGCTCTTGGAATGGGGTGAGCATCTGTCCTAGTGACAGCATTGAGACCCCTGTAATCCACGCAAAACCTCATTTCTCTCTTACCATCTTGGGTATGAGGTTTTGGCACCAGGACTACTGGGCTGGCCCATGGGCTCTCTGATGGCTCAATCACTCCAAGCTCCAACATCTTTTGCACCTCAGCCTTGATGCAATCCCTGACATGATCAGGTTGCCTGTAGATCTTATTCTTGACAGGCAGACTGTCACCAGTGTCCACAACATGGGTACACCAGTCAGTTTGGCTGGGTGTGAGTGAAAACATTTGCCTGTGAGCCTGCAAAACTTGTCTGCAGTCCCTCTGTTGCTGGTCAGTGAGGCTGCCTGCCAAGGCTACTCCATCAACTGAACCATCATCAGGGTTCTGGGAAAGCAGGTCTGGGAGAGGGTCACTCTCTTCCTCCTGTTCCCCATCTGTGGCCATGAGCAAGCTCATGTCCTCCCTGTCTACAAATGCTTTCAAGCGATTCACATGGATTACCCTGTGGGGGCTCCTGGGTGTTCCAAAGTCTACCAAGTAGGTGACTTCCCCTTTCTTCTCAATAATAGGATAGGGTCCACTCCATTTGTCTTGGAGTGCTGCTGGAGCCACTGGCTCCAGTACCCATACCTTCTGTCCTGGTTGGAACTCTACCAGCACAGCCTTTTGGTCATGCCAAGCTTTCTGCAATTCTTGGCTGGCCTCCAGGTTTTTGGATGCTCTTTCCATGTACTCAGCCATCCTGGAGCGGAGACCAAGTACATAGTCCACTATGTCTAGTTTGGGCTTTTTGAGAGGTAACTCCCATCCTTCCTTCACCAAACACAATGGACCTCTCACAGGGTGGCCAAACAAAAGTTCAAAAGGGCTGTAGCCAACCCCCTTCTGTGGGACCTCTCTGTAAGCAAAGAGCAGGCAGGGTAAAAGAATGTCCCATTTCCGCCTGAGCTTCTCTGGTAATCCTTTTATCATGCCTTTAAGGGTCTTGTTAAATCTCTCCACAAGCCCATTGCATTGTGGATGATATGGGGTGGTAAACTTGTAGTTTACTCCACATTCCTTCCACATTGCTTTTAGATAGCTGGACATAAAATTTGTCCCTCTATCTGATAGTACCTCCTTAGGAAAGCCCACTCTTGAGAAAACTGCAATGAGGGCTTTTGCCACCACAGGTGCTGTGGTGGTCCTTAGGGGAATAGCCTCTGGGTACCTGGTGGCATGATCCACTACCACCAGTATGAATCTGTTCCCAGATGCTGTTTGGGGGTCCATTGGACCCACAATATCAATTCCAACTCTCTCAAAGGGGACCCCCACCACAGGTAGTGGTATTAGGGGGGCCTTTGTTGTGCCACCTGACTTACCACTGGCTTGGCAAGTGACACAGGAGCGACAAAACTCCTTGACATCCTCTGACATGTGAGGCCAGTGAAAGTGTGGAACAAGCCTGTCCCACGTCTTGTTCTGGCCTAAGTGTCCTGCAAGGGGAATATCATGGGCCAAGGTAAGGAGGAATCCCCTAAACTGCAGAGGTATCACCAACCTCCTGGTCATGCCAGGCTTGGGGGCTCTAGCCTCTGAGTAAAGGAGTCCCTCATCCCAATACACAGTATGGGTACCTTGGGCATCCCCAGCAGCCTCAGCAGCAGCCTGCTGTCTGAGGGGTTCAAGGGAAGGGCAATCTAATTGAGCCTGCCTCAGGTCTGCCCTTGAGGGTCCCCCTGTCCCCAGAAACTCAACCTGGTCAGGTTCAAGCTCCTCAGAGACAGTCTCCTCTTGGACTGCAGAATCAGTTTCCTCTGAAACCTGATCCTCAACCTGGGGCAAGGTGGAAGGCGAGGCCTTTCCTCTCTTGCTCCTTCTCTTGGGTTGTGGCTGGTCTATTGTCTCAAGATCCACCACTGGTTCAGGAAGGCACTTCTTAGCCTGAGCCCTTGTCATGGCAAGGACATGCTCTGAAATCCCTAGCATTTCTGCATGAGTCCTGTACTCCACTTCTGACCATGCTGAGCTTTCAAGGTCATTGCCTAACAGACAGTCTACTGGTAGGTCTGCACTCACCACAACTTTCTTTAGGCCATCAACCCCTCCCCAGGAGAAGTTCACAACTGCCACACTATGGGAGGTAGTGGAGTTGCTTGCATTGGTTACTAGGTAGCTCTCTCCTAGTACAATCTGTCCAGGGTCCACAAAGCCAGGGGTCACCATGGTGACACTAGCACATGTGTCCCTGTAGGCTTGAGCCAGTTTCTCATTTATTAAGGGAGTCTGCCTGTATTTGCCCAGGTTAGTGGGGCTTACTGCAGTGGGCAACTCAATGTCCACATCATACAGGAGAACTGCCTGTGTAGGGACTCTGACTAGGCCAGATCCTACTTCAATACCCAGGGTCAACCCAGCTACACCCTTGGACTGTGTTCCACCACTGCTTACTGTACTTGGGGTTGCAGTTGCTTTAGGAGCTGTAGTGGTGGGAACTGGATTTGCCTTGGTGCACTCACTGCCCCAGTGTGAAACTGATTTGCAGGTATTACACCAAGGTGTCTTTGGACCTTTGTTCTTCTTCTTCTTGTTACCATTTTGGGAACCACCCTCCTTACTATTAGTTTGGGGGCCTGAAGACTTCTGGTCTTTTTCTTTATCTTTCTGATTCTGATTACCACCCTTCTGGTCTGTTTTCTTCTGGTCACCACCTTGGTTCTGGGGTTTCTGCTTAATCCTTGTTCTGACCCATTTGTCTGCCTTCTTTCCCAATTCTTGGGGAGAGGTCAGATCAGAGTCAATAAGGTATTGATGCAACAGCTGGTTTGTACAGTTATTAAGGATCTGTTCTCTCATCATAAGATTGTACAATCCTGTATAGTCTGAAACTTTACTTCCCTGTAACCAACCCTCCAAAGCCTTAGTGGCACACTCCACAAAATCAGTCCAGTCTTGAGTCTGTGCTTTCTGGGTGTCTCTGAACAACAACCTGTATTGCTCAGTGGTTAGGCCATACCCTTCAATGAGAGCACTCTTCAAAACAGAGTAGTTTTTGGCATCCTCAGGTCTAACTGTGAGGAGCCTGTCTCTCCCTTTCTCAGAAAAGGAGTACCACAAAATTGCAGCCCACTGGTTCTCAGGAACCTGCTGTACCATGCAGGCTCTCTCAAGAGCAGTCATCCATTTGTGGATGTCATCCCCTTCTTTGAAGGGGGGCACAATCTTGGTCAGGTTTCTATTGTCATAGGCCCTGTCTTTTTCTCTTGGAAAATTGCTGCCACCAGTGACATCTAAGCCACTTAATTTCTGCTCTCTTGCCAAGGCAAGTCTAGCTTGAGCCAAGGCTACCTCCTCCCTCTCTATCTGGAGTTTGACAGCCCTCATTCTGGCCCTATGCTCTAACTTTTGAGAAGCACTCATGCCTCTCTGTGATTCTCTGGAGGCACTAGAAAGATGAGAGTCTCCTGAGGGAGATCTCACTCTTCTGTTGCCTGGGAGAATCATTTGTTGGGATCTGGGGAGGTGCTGGCCCTCTCCATTTCCCAGTAGGTCCAAGTTGGCCTGGCTAAGCCTACCAACTGGAACCTGGCTACCCTGATCCTGTACTTCTAAGTCCCCAGCATCTGAGTCCTCATCCAAGTCATCATCATCCTCCTCTTCAGGGGGATCAACTGCAGGGGGGTTCCCTCCAGTTCCTGTATCTAGGGAAGCTGCTTTTGCCCTCTCTAAGTCATCCTGTTCTAGGAGTTCTATCAGGGTCAGGCAGGTGGGGCTTCTGCCCCTTTTTAACCCTCTTGCTTTGCACAAGACAATCAAGTCTCTGCGGGTTAGTTTGTCATATCCAGAAGTTGCCTGGGTAGGGTCAACTGTCACAGGACTAGACCCTGAGGCCTTTCCTGTGTCGGACATGGTTACTAGTGAGGTGTAAGTGGTGCACTTACCTACACTAAGTGTTTTCCTACTGGACCTTGCTAGTGAGTTGTAGTCAGGGGTGTGCTACTCCCTTCAACCTACAACTACTAAGTTCAGTAGAACTTAATATGCTAAGCTTTTGATTTTATATGTACCTAGAGGTACTTGATGTGATCTTTCAATTTGATATAAAGATTGCAATGGTAAAACAACAGCAAGCTCAAATCCGCACCGCTGCCCACCAATGTGAGAAGTTGGCCTGGTAGGGGATGTTTCCAATTCTGGAACCACCTACTACCTGACCAAACAATCCCCTTATGGTGTCTGGTTGTAAGTCAACCTTATTAGACAAGCTATCCTAGTGGTAGCATGGACTAAGCAGCCTAAAGGCTTAACTTAAGAGGTCGTGTTAAGCGAGCTGTTTTACCACATACAATCCTGTAATACCAAATGAAAGGACACCACACAAGTATATATTATAAAAATATATGTGTTTATTACTAAAAACAATCCCCAGTATTCTTTATGAATAAAGGGGCACAAGCGTTAAATCAAAAGCACTGTTTAAACATACAAAGTTGCACAATTATGGATGAGGGCAGGGGGCCACTCAAACCATATACTAAACAAGTGGTATAAGAGAGGCCACTCGAACAGTGGTTAGGCCTAGGGCCTAGGGAATCGCTGGGAGCAGTCAGGACAAGCAATGCTGAAGTCGGGAATGGCCCTCGGGATTCGGGAGATGTGCGGAAAGCGCACGCATGCACCAATGTTAACCAATGGTGCGTAAAAGTCAAATAGTTAAAGTTTAAGGACACTTCCGCTGAACCTAGAGGAACAAAACTTAACACACAGACCCTAGAGGTGTGCACCAGTGTGGGAACACCGGCGGAGCAAAGTTACCTCACCCACAGGAAGTGGGTGCACAGGGTCGAAGTGGCGTCGGGTTTTGACACGCAGGCTCTTGGTGCTTGAAGCTGAAAGGGCTGCAGGCAGGGTGAAAACGAAGTGTCCGGTGGAGTCCAAGGGTGGACTCAAGTTGTAGAGTACCTGAAAGCAGAGGGGACAGAGTCTGGGTCACTCAGCAGTGACCAGGGTGGAACCAGGACGGAACCAGGCAATGTCGGGCGCAATCAGGTGGTCGTCGAGGCGCTTCTCTTCGCTGTCACGTGGGCTCTGGGGCATCTGCGACGTCCAGGAGCAGGTCACGATCTGTCCCACGCAGGCTCTCACCGTCGGTGCAGTCGGCCTCCGGTTTGGAGCAAACAAGCCTTGGTAAGAGCAATCCACGCGGGATTGGAAGATGGCGTCTCACTCGGACCAGGAAGGTCAGAGTCGGGGCTCCCTTTCAGGGGAGCTGGTGTGGATCTGGAGCAACCAGAATCACGAGTCTTCTTTTGTAGTTCGTCGGCACAGGGACCACAAGCCAGCTGGCAAGTGACCGGGCCAACGCGTTGAGCCAAATCGTGCCAAAGGGCCCCACGCAGCACTCGTCGAGTGTGGAGGGCTGAACTTCGGCTCAGGAGTAGCTCAGGGTGGGGGCTTCTCAAACCCCGGTGTACAGCTTCGAGGGTCACTCGTGGGCTGCACGGTCAGCGTCTCGTGGTCACTTCAAGATGGCGTGCCCCACGCTTCCGGTCGCCTCCACGGGTCTCAGCTTTGCAGGGACTGTGGATCGGGCTGTTAGAAGCTGGGCAGGCTTGATCTCGTCGATCTCAGTCGCTCGAGTTCCGGCGGGAACTGCAACTAAGTAGACGTCGAGGGCTGGATGGTGCCTGCTGCTGCAGGGTGGTCACTCCTTGACCACAAGGGAGATTCTTCGGGCTTCCACGTTGAGATGGAGGGCGAAGGGTCCAGAATATCGTTTCAAATGTTTCTTCCAGGAAATCTGATGTGCATTGGCACTGCTCCCACTCTTATTCGAATCTGGTGGGCGTGATTACCTGCTAGGTCCCCTCCTATGGGTGGGACCCAGGAAGTGGGTGGATACACCCCCTTCCTTTGATCCAGGCCGCCCTGGCACGAGGGCTGGAGTGCCCCAGAACCGGTTTGGCCGGATTATGCAAGGGGCAGCCTTGTGCGCCCCAGGCAGTGTCTGGTTTCTTTCAAACCTCCCTGCTACAATACACTATCTCCTGTCTGGAGGGCGGTGACACCCTCCTGTGACAGGAAACCCTTTGTCCAGGACCCCCTTGACTGGGTTTCGGTCAGCTCCAGGGGTCCAGACATTTGTCTGTGGCAGAGGCATCCATTTTGGGGATCTTAAGGCCTTTGGAGAAATCAACCGCATTAAAGTGAAGTAACATGTCTTACCCCTCTAGAGGGGTGGAATGCCATCCCCGTCGCCAGAACTGGCGAGGGGATGGTATTCCAAAGCGTATGACACCTTACACGACATGTTTTGATAAAGCCAAACCAGAGTTGCTAAATAACCGCGAGGATTATAAGGCACTTAATAGTATATGGTATGGCATTATCCTGAAACAGCTTAGGGATTTGTTCCCGACGGCTGCAGACAGGCTCAGCTCATGCTAGAGCTCCATCTCACATAAAAACCAAGCACCCAGCCTCCAGGATTGGTGAGGCCTGTCTATAGGAGTGGCTCACAGGTTTACATGTGTCCAGATATAGGTTTTAGACATAGGTATACTATATCTAAGCAAGGGGTGTGTACACCACCTTACCCCAGCTGAGTGATCAGCCAGTTGTGTCAATTTAAGAACCAGCCAGGGGTGGCAAAAGATATGCTGCAGCCCCTGGTAGGCCTTAGTGGCTCCTGTGCCCTGTGCACCTATAGTGCATTCTACAGGGGCTGACAAGGAGTCCATTTCCAATTGGTATGTGCCTATAGCACATGTGTCATTAATTTAGTGAGAGAACAGCAGGCTGGGGGTCTGATCAGCAGGCCCACAGCCTCAGTAGTCGAAAACCAGTGAAGCAAAAAGCAAAAATTTGGGGTGACCATAGGATAGCAGACCCTACTCTCCTACACCAAGCTTTCTGCAATTCTTGGCTGGCCTCCAGGTTTTTGGATGCTCTTTCCATGTACTCAGCCATCCTGGAGCGGAGACCAAGTACATAGTCCACTATGTCTAGTTTGGGCTTTTTGAGAGGTAACTCCCATCCTTCCTTCACCAAACACAATGGACCTCTCACAGGGTGGCCAAACAAAAGTTCAAAAGGGCTGTAGCCAACCCCCTTCTGTGGGACCTCTCTGTAAGCAAAGAGCAGGCAGGGTAAAAGAATGTCCCATTTCCGCCTGAGCTTCTCTGGTAATCCTTTTATCATGCCTTTAAGGGTCTTGTTAAATCTCTCCACAAGCCCATTGCATTGTGGATGATATGGGGTGGTAAACTTGTAGTTTACTCCACATTCCTTCCACATTGCTTTTAGATAGCTGGACATAAAATTTGTCCCTCTATCTGATAGTACCTCCTTAGGAAAGCCCACTCTTGAGAAAACTGCAATGAGGGCTTTTGCCACCACAGGTGCTGTGGTGGTCCTTAGGGGAATAGCCTCTGGGTACCTGGTGGCATGATCCACTACCACCAGTATGAATCTGTTCCCAGATGCTGTTTGGGGGTCCATTGGACCCACAATATCAATTCCAACTCTCTCAAAGGGGACCCCCACCACAGGTAGTGGTATTAGGGGGGCCTTTGTTGTGCCACCTGACTTACCACTGGCTTGGCAAGTGACACAGGAGCGACAAAACTCCTTGACATCCTCTGACATGTGAGGCCAGTGAAAGTGTGGAACAAGCCTGTCCCACGTCTTGTTCTGGCCTAAGTGTCCTGCAAGGGGAATATCATGGGCCAAGGTAAGGAGGAATCCCCTAAACTGCAGAGGTATCACCAACCTCCTGGTCATGCCAGGCTTGGGGGTTCTAGCCTCTGAGTAAAGGAGTCCCTCATCCCAATACACAGTATGGGTACCTTGGGCATCCCCAGCAGCCTCAGCAGCAGCCTGCTGTCTGAGGGGTTCAAGGGAAGGGCAATCTAATTGAGCCTGCCTCAGGTCTGCCCTTGAGGGTCCCCCTGTCCCCAGAAACTCAACCTGGTCAGGTTCAAGCTCCTCAGAGACAGTCTCCTCTTGGACTGCAGAATCAGTTTCCTCTGAAACCTGATCCTCAACCTGGGGCAAGGTGGAAGGCGAGGCCTTTCCTCTCTTGCTCCTTCTCTTGGGTTGTGGCTGGTCTATTGTCTCAAGATCCACCACTGGTTCAGGAAGGCACTTCTTAGCCTGAGCCCTTGTCATGGCAAGGACATGCTCTGAAATCCCTAGCATTTCTGCATGAGTCCTGTACTCCACTTCTGACCATGCTGAGCTTTCAAGGTCATTGCCTAACAGACAGTCTACTGGTAGGTCTGCACTCACCACAACTTTCTTTAGGCCATCAACCCCTCCCCAGGAGAAGTTCACAACTGCCACACTATGGGAGGTAGTGGAGTTGCTTGCATTGGTTACTAGGTAGCTCTCTCCTAGTACAATCTGTCCAGGGTCCACAAAGCCAGGGGTCACCATGGTGACACTAGCACATGTGTCCCTGTAAGCTTGAGCCAGTTTCTCATTTATTAAGGGAGTCTGCCTGTATTTGCCCAGGTTAGTGGGGCTTACTGCAGTGGGCAACTCAATGTCCACATCATACAGGAGAACTGCCTGTGTAGGGACTCTGACTAGGCCAGATCCTACTTCAATACCCAGGGTCAACCCAGCTACACCCTTGGACTGTGTTCCACCACTGCTTACTGTACTTGGGGTTGCAGTTGCTTTAGGAGCTGTAGTGGTGGGAACTGGATTTGCCTTGGTGCACTCACTGCCCCAGTGTGAAACTGATTTGCAGGTATTACACCAAGGTGTCTTTGGACCTTTGTTCTTCTTCTTCTTGTTACCATTTTGGGAACCACCCTCCTTACTATTAGTTTGGGGGCCTGAAGACTTCTGGTCTTTTTCTTTATCTTTCTGATTCTGATTACCACCCTTCTGGTCTGTTTTCTTCTGGTCACCACCTTGGTTCTGGGGTTTCTGCTTAATCCTTGTTCTGACCCATTTGTCTGCCTTCTTTCCCAATTCTTGGGGAGAGGTCAGATCAGAGTCAATAAGGTATTGATGCAACAGCTGGTTTGTACAGTTATTAAGGATCTGTTCTCTCATCATAAGATTGTACAATCCTGTATAGTCTGAAACTTTACTTCCCTGTAACCAACCCTCCAAAGCCTTAGTGGCACACTCCACAAAATCAGTCCAGTCTTGAGTCTGTGCTTTCTGGGTGTCTCTGAACAACAACCTGTATTGCTCAGTGGTTAGGCCATACCCTTCAATGAGAGCACTCTTCAAAACAGAGTAGTTTTTGGCATCCTCAGGTCTAACTGTGAGGAGCCTGTCCCTCCCTTTCTCAGAAAAGGAGTACCACAAAATTGCAGCCCACTGATTCTCAGGAACCTGCTGTACCATGCAGGCTCTCTCAAGAGCAGTCATCCATTTGTGGATGTCATCCCCTTCTTTAAAGGGGGGCACAATTTTGGTCAGGTTTCTATTATCATAGGCCCTGTCTTTTTCTCTTGGAAAATTGCTGCCACCAGTGACATCTAAGCCACTTAATTTCTGCTCTCTTGCCAAGGCAAGTTTAGCTTGAGCTAAGGTAAGCTTAGCTTGACTCAGGGCTACCTCCTCTCTCTCTATCTGGAGTCTGACAGCCCTCATTCTAGCCCTATGCTCAGCTTTCTGAGAAGCACTCATGCCTCTCTCTGATTCTCTGGAGGCACTAGAAAGATGAGAGTCCCCTGAGGGAGATCTCACTCTTCTGTTGCCTGGGAGAATCACATGTTGGGTTCTGGGGAGGTGCTGGCCCTCTCCATTCCCCAGTAGGTCCAAGTTGGCCTGGCTAAGCCTACCAACTGGAACCTGGCTACCCTGATCCTGTACTTCTAAGTCCTCAACATCTGAGTCCTCATCCAAGTCATCATCATCCTCCTCTTCAGGGGGATCAACTGCAGGGGGGTTCCCTCCAGTTCCTGTATCTAGGGAAGCTGCTTTTGCCTTCTCTAAGTCATCCTGTTCTAGGAGTTCTACCAGGATTAGGCAGGTGGGGCTTCTGCCCCTTTTTAACCCTCTTGCTTTGCACAAGACAATCAAGTCTCTGCGGGTTAGTTTGTCATATCCAGAAGTTGCCTGGGTAGGGTCAACTGTCACAGGACTAGACCCTGAGGCCTTTCCTGTGTCAGACATGGTTACTAGTGAGGTGTAAGTGGTGCACTTACCTACACTAAGTGTTTTCCTACTGGACCTTGCTAGTGAGTTGTAGTCAGGGGTGTGCTACTCCCTTCAACCTACAACTACTAAGTTCAGTAGAACTTAATATGCTAAGCTTTTGATTTTATATGTACCTAGAGGTACTTGATGTGATCTTTCAATTTGATATAAAGATTGTAATGGTAAAACAACAGCAAGCTCAAATCCGCACCGCTGCTCACCAATGTGAGAAGTTGGCCTGGTAGGGGATGTTTCCAATTCTGGAACCACCTACTACCTGACCAAACAATCCCCTTATGGTGTCTGGTTGTAAGTCAACCTTATTAGACAAGCTATCCTAGGGGTAGCATGGACTAAGCAGCCTAAAGGCTTAACTTAAGAGGTCGTGTTAAGCGAGCTGTTTTACCACATACAATCCTGTAATACCAAATGAAAGGACACCACACAAGTATATATTATAAAAATATATGTGTTTATTACTAAAAACAATCCCCAGTATTCTTTATGAATAAAGGGGCACAAGCGTTAAATCAAAAGCACTGTTTAAACATACAAAGTTGCACAATTATGGATGAGGGCAGGGGGCCACTCAAACCATATACTAAACAAGTGGTATAAGAGAGGCCACTCGAACAGTGGTTAGGCCTAGGGCCTAGGGAATCGCTGGGAGCAGTCAGGACAAGCAATGCTGAAGTCGGGAATGGCCCTCGGGATTCGGGAGATGTGCGGAAAGCGCACGCATGCACCAATGTTAACCAATGGTGCGTAAAAGTCAAATAGTTAAAGTTTAAGGACACTTCCGCTGAACCTAGAGGAACAAAACTTAACACACAGACCCTAGAGGTGTGCACCAGTGTGGGAACACTGGCGGAGCAAAGTTACCTCACCCACAGGAAGTGGGTGCACAGGGTCGAAGTGGCGTCGGGTTTTGACACGCAGGCTCTTGGTGCTTGAAGCTGAAAGGGCTGCAGGCAGGGTGAAGACGAAGTGTCCGGTGGAGTCCAAGGGTGGACTCAAGTTGTAGAGTACCTGAAAGCAGAGGGGACAGAGTCTGGGTCACTCAGCAGTGACCAGGGTGGAACCAGGACGGAACCAGGCAATGTCGGGCGCAATCAGGTGGTCGTCGAGGCGCTTCTCTTCGCTGTCACGTGGGCTCTGGGGCATCTGCGACGTCCAGGAGCAGGTCACGATCTGTCCCACGCAGGCTCTCACCGTCGGTGCAGTCGGCTTCCGGTTTGGAGCAAACAAGCCTTGGTAAGAGCAATCCACGCGGGATTGGAAGATGGCGTCTTACTCGGACCAGGAAGGTCAGAGTCGGGGCTCCCTTTCAGGGGAGCTGGTGTGGATCTGGAGCAACCAGAATCACGAGTCTTCTTTTGTAGTTCGTCGGCACAGGGACCACAAGCCAGCTGGCAAGTGACCGGGCCAACGCGTTGAGCCAAATCGTGCCAAAGGGCCCCACGCAGCACTCGTCGAGTGTGGAGGGCTGAACTTCGGCTCAGGAGTAGCTCAGGGTGGGGGCTTCTCAAACCCCGGTGTACAGCTTCGAGGGTCACTCGTGGGCTGCACGGTCAGCGTCTCGTGGTCACTTCAAGATGGCGTGCCCCACGCTTCCGGTCGCCTCCACGGGTCTCAGCTTTGCAGGGACTGTGGATCGGGCTGTTAGAAGCTGGGCAGGCTTGATCTCGTCGATCTCAGTCGCTCGAGTTCCGGCGGGAACTGCAACTAAGTAGACGTCGAGGGCTGGATGGTGCCTGCTGCTGCAGGGTGGTCACTCCTTGACCACAAGGGAGATTCTTCGGGCTTCCACGTTGAGATGGAGGGCGAAGGGTCCAGAATATCGTTTCAAATGTTTCTTCCAGGAAATCTGATGTGCATTGGCACTGCTCCCACTCTTATTCGAATCTGGTGGGCGTGATTACCTGCTAGGTCCCCTCCTATGGGTGGGACCCAGGAAGTGGGTGGATACACCCCCTTCCTTTGATCCAGGCCGCCCTGGCACGAGGGCTGGAGTGCCCCAGAACCGGTTTGGCCGGATTATGCAAGGGGCAGCCTTGTGCGCCCCAGGCAGTGTCTGGTTTCTTTCAAACCTCCCTGCTACAATACACTATCCCCTGTCTGGAGGGCGGTGACACCCTCCTGTGACAGGAAACCCTTTGTCCAGGACCCCCTTGACTGGGTTTCGGTCAGCTCCAGGGGTCCAGACATTTGTCTGTGGCAGAGGCATCCATTTTGTGGATCTTAAGGCCTTTGGAGAAATCAACCGCATTAAAGTGAAGTAACATGTCTTACCCCTCTAGAGGGGTGGAATGCCATCCCCGTCGCCAGAACTGGCGAGGGGATGGTATTCCAAAGCGTATGACACCTTACACGACATGTTTTGATAAAGCCAAACCAGAGTTGCTAAATAACCGCGAGGATTATAAGGCACTTAATAGTATATGGTATGGCATTATCCTGAAACAGCTTAGGGATTTGTCCCCGACGGCTGCAGACAGGCTCAGCTCATGCTAGAGCTCCATCTCACATAAAAACCAAGCACCCAGCCTCCAGGATTGGTGAGGCCTGTCTATAGGAGTGGCTCACAGGTTTACATGTGTCCAGATATAGGTTTAGACATAGGTATACTATATCTAAGCAAGGGGTGTGTACACCACCTTACCCCAGCTGAGTGATCAGCCAGTTGTGTCAATTTAAGAACCAGCCAGGGGTGGCAAAAGATATGCTGCAGCCCCTGGTAGGCCTTAGTGGCTCCTGTGCCCTGTGCACCTATAGTGCATTCTACAGGGGCTGACAAGGAGTCCATTTCCAATTGGTATGTGCCTATAGCACATGTGTCATTAATTTAGTGAGAGAACAGCAGGCTGGGGGTCTGATCAGCAGGCCCACAGCCTCAGTAGTCGAAAACCAGTGAAGCAAAAAGCAAAAATTTGGGGTGACCATAGGATAGCAGACCCTACTCTCCTACACCCAGGCAACAGAAGAGTGAGATCTCCCTCAGGGGACTCTCATCTTTCTAGTGCCTCCAGAGAATCACAGAGAGGCATGAATGCTTCTCAAAAGTTAGAGCATAGGGCCAGAATGAGGGCTGTCAAACTCCAGATAGAGAGGGAGGAGGTAGCCTTGGCTCAAGCTAGACTTGCCTTGGCAAGAGAGCAGAAATTAAGTGGCTTAGATGTCACTGGTGGCAGCAATTTTCCAAGAGAAAAAGACAGGGCCTATGACAATAGAAACCTGACCAAAATTGTGCCCCCCTTTAAAGAAGGGGATGACATCCACAAATGGATGACTGCTCTTGAGAGAGCCTGCATGGTACAGCAGGTTCCTGAGAATCAGTGGGCTGCAATTTTGTGGTACTCCTTTTCTGAGAAAGGGAGGGACAGGCTCCTCACAGTTAGACCTGAGGATGCCAAAAACTACTCTGTTTTGAAGAGTGCTCTCATTGAAGGGTATGGCCTAACTACTGAGCAATACAGGTTGTTGTTCAGAGACACCCAGAAAGCACAGACTCAAGACTGGACTGATTTTGTGGAGTGTGCCACTAAGGCTTTGGAGGGTTGGTTACAGGGAAGTAAAGTTTCAGACTATACAGGATTGTACAATCTTATGATGAGAGAACAGATCCTTAATAACTGTACAAACCAGCTGTTGCATCAATACCTTATTGACTGTGAGAAGTTGGCCTGGTAGGAGATGTTTCCAATTCTGGAACCACCTACTACCTGACCAAACAATCCCTTATGGTGTCTGGTTGTAAGTCAACCTTATTAGACAAGCTATCCTAGGGGTAGCATGGACTAAGCAGCCTAAAGGCTTAACTTAAGAGGTCGTGTTAAGCGAGCTGTTTTACCACATACAATCCTGTAATACCAAATGAAAGGACACCACACAAGTATATATTATAAAAATATATGTGTTTATTACTAAAAACAATCCCCAGTATTCTTTATGAATAAAGGGGCACAAGCGTTAAATCAAAAGCACTGTTTAAACATACAAGTTGCACAATTATGGATGAGGGCGGGGGGCCACTCAAACCATATACTAAACAAGTGGTATAAGAGAGGCCACTCGAACAGTGGTTAGGCCTAGGGCCTAGGGAATCGCTGGGAGCAGTCAGGACAAGCAATGCTGAAGTCAGGAATGGCCCTCGGGATTCGGGAGATGTGCGGAAAGCGCACGCATGCACCAATGTTAACCAATGGTGCGTAAAAGTCAAATAGTTAGAGTTTAAGGACACTTCCGCTGAACCTAGAGGAACAAAACTTAACACACAGACCCTAGGGGTGTGCACCAGTGTGGGAACACCGGCGGAGCAAAGTTACCTCACCCACAGGAAGTGGGTGCACAGGGTCGAAGTGGCGTCGGGTTTTGACACGCAGGCTCTTGGTGCTTGGAGCTGAAAGGGCTGCAGGCAGGGTGAAGACGAAGTGTCCGGTGGAGTCCAAGGGTGGACTCAAGTTGTAGAGTACCTGAAAGCAGAGGGGACAGAGTCTGGGTCACTCAGTAGTGACCAGGGTGGAACCAGGACGGAACCAGGCAATGTCGGGCGCAATCAGGTGGTCGTCGAGGAGCTTCTCTCCGCTGTCACGTGGGCTCTGGGGCATCTGCGACGTCCAGGAGCAGGTCACGATCTGTCACACGCAGGTTCTCACCGTCGGTGCAGTCGGCTTCAGGTTTGGAGCAAACAAGCCTTGGTAAGAGCAATCCACGCAGGATCGGAAGATTGCTTCTCACTCGGACCAGGAAGGTCAGAGTCAGGGCTCCTTTTCAGGGGAGCTGGTGTGGATCTGGAGCAACCAGATTCACGAGTCTTCTTCGGTAGTTCGTCGGCACAGGGACCACAAGCCAGCTGGCAAGTGACCGGGCCAACGCGTTGAGCCAAATCGTGCCAAAGGGACCCACGCAGCACTCGTCGAGTGTGGAGGGCTGAACTTCGGCTCAGGAGTAGCTCAGGGTGGGGGCTTCTCAAACCCCGGTGTACAGCTTCGAGGGTCACTCGTGGGCTGCACGGTCAGCGTCTCGTGGTCACTTCAAGATGGCGTGCCCCACGCTTCCGGTCGCCTCCACGGGTCTCAGCTTTGCATGGACTGTGGATCGGGCTGTTAGAAGCTGGGCAGGCTTGATCTCGTCGATCTCAGTCGCTCGAGTTCCGGCGGGAACTGCAACTAAGTAGACGTCGAGGGCTGGATGGTGCCTGCTGCTGCAGGGTGGTCACTCCT
Source organism: Lissotriton helveticus (assembly GCF_964261635.1). Taxonomy (NCBI): domain Eukaryota; kingdom Metazoa; phylum Chordata; class Amphibia; order Caudata; family Salamandridae; genus Lissotriton; species Lissotriton helveticus. The sequence goes on along the minus strand of NW_027611694.1, from coordinate 1,506,649 downwards.
TGACCACAAGGGAGATTCTTCGGGCTTCCACGTTGAGATGGAGGGCGAAGGGTCCAGAATATCGTTTCAAATGTTTCTTCCAGGAAATCTGATGTGCATTGGCACTGCTCCCACTCTTATTCGAATCTGGTGGGCGTGATTACCTGCTAGGTCCCCTCCTATGGGTGGGACCCAGGAAGTGGGTGGATACACCCCCTTCCTTTGATCCAGGCCGCCCTGGCACGAGGGCTGGAGTGCCCCAGAACCGGTTTGGCCGGATTATGCAAGGGGCAGCCTTGTGCGCCCCAGGCAGTGTCTGGTTTCTTTCAAACCTCCCTGCTACAATACACTATCTCCTGTCTGGAGGGCGGTGACACCCTCCTGTGACAGAAAACCCTTTGTCCAGGACCCCCTTGACTGGGTTTCGGTCAGCTCCAGGGGTCCAGACATTTGTCTGTGGCAGAGGCATCCATTTTGTGGATCTTAAGGCCTTTGGAGAAATCAACCGCATTAAAGTGAAGTAACATGTCTTACCCCTCTAGAGGGGTGGAATGCCATCCCCGTCGCCAGAACTGGCGAGGGGATGGTATTCCAAAGCGTATGACACCTTACACGACATGTTTTGATAAAGCCAAACCAGAGTTGCTAAATAACCGCGAGGATTATAAGGCACTTAATAGTATATGGTATGGCATTATCCTGAAACAGCTTAGGGATTTGTTCCCGACGGCTGCAGACAGGCTCAGCTCATGCTAGAGCTCCATCTCACATAAAAACCATGCACCCAGCCTCCAGGATTGGTGAGGCCTGTCTATAGGAGTGGCTCACAGGTTTACATGTGTCCAGATATAGGTTTAGACATAGGTATACTATATCTAAGCAAGGGGTGTGTACACCACCTTACCCCAGCTGAGTGATCAGCCAGTTGTGTCAATTTAAGAACCAGCCAGGGGTGGCAAAAGATATGCTGCAGCCCCTGGTAGGCCTTAGTGGCTCCTGTGCCCTGTGCACCTATAGTGCATTCTACAGGGGCTGACAAGGAGTCCATTTCCAATTGGTATGTGCCTATAGCACATGTGTCATTAATTTAGTGAGAGAACAGCAGGCTGGGGGTCTGATCAGCAGGCCCACAGCCTCAGTAGTCGAAAACCAGTGAAGCAAAAAGCAAAAATTTGGGGTGACCATAGGATAGCAGACCCTACTCTCCTACACAACCCCCCCCCAAACGCAGGGACATTAAACTAACCTTGACCAGATAAGTCTTCATGTTCTAAGTGGAAGTACCTGGAGAGACCATCTGCATTACCATGGTCAGTCCCTGGGCGGTGCTCCACTGTAAAGTCCATCCCCTGTAGGGAAATGGACCACCTGAGCAGTTTGGGATTTTCACCCTTCATCTGATTAAGCCATAAGAGGGGCTTATGGTCTGTTTGCACCAGGAAGTGAGTTCCAAACAAGTAGGACCTCAACTTCTTTAATGCCCAAACCACAGCAAAGGCCTCCCTCTCAATGGCTGACCAACGTTTTTCTCTTGGGGTTAGCCTCCTGCTAATGAAAGCAATTGGCTGGTCTTGACCATCTTGATTAAGTTGTGAGAGTACAGCTCCCACCCCCAACTCAGAAGCATCTGTCTGAACAATGAACTGTTTGGAGTAGTCAGGACTCTTTAGGATAGGTGCAGAGCACATGGCCTTCTTCAGGTCTTCAAATGCCTTCTGACAGCTAACTGTCCACTGAACCTTTTTTGGCATCTTCTTGGATGTCAAGTCATTTAATGGTGTCACTATAGACCCATAGTTTTTCACAAACTTTCTGTAATACCCAGTCAGGCCCAAGAAGGCTCTGACTTGTGTCTGGGTAACTGGAGGAGCCCAGTCCTGTATGGCCTGGATTTTGCTTTCCAGTGGCTGAACCTGGCCTCCACCTACTAGGTGGCCCAGGTATACAACCTTACTCTGCCCTATCTGGCACTTTGTGGCCTTGATAGTTAGGCCTGCCTTTTGCAGGGCCTCCAAAACTTTCTTCAGGTGGATCAGGTGATCCTCCCAGGTGGAGCTAAAGACAGCAATATCATCTAGATAAGCTGCACAAAAGTCATCCAACCCAGTAAGGACTTGGTTCACCAACCTTTGGAAAGTGGCAGGTGCATTCTTCAAACCAAAGGGCATTACCACAAACTGATAATGTCCACTAGGGGTAGAGAATGCTGTTTTGGCTTTTGACTCCTCAGCTAGTCTGATTTGCCAGTAGCCAGCTGTCAGATCAAATGTGCTCAGAAACTTGGCAGAAGCCAATCTGTCAATGAGCTCATCTGCTCTTGGAATGGGGTGAGCATCTGTCCTAGTGACAGCATTGAGACCCCTGTAATCCACGCAAAACCTCATTTCTCTCTTACCATCTTGGGTATGAGGTTTTGGCACCAGGACTACTGGGCTGGCCCATGGGCTCTCTGATGGCTCAATCACTCCAAGCTCCAACATCTTTTGCACCTCAGCCTTGATGCAATCCCTGACATGATCAGGTTGCCTGTAGATCTTATTCTTGACAGGCAGACTGTCACCAGTGTCCACAACATGGGTACACCAGTCAGTCTGGCTGGGTGTGAGTGAAAACAAATGCCTGTGGGCCTGCAAAACTTGTCTGCAGTCCATCTGTTGCTGGTCAGTGAGGCTGCCTGCCAAGGCTACTCCATCAACTGAACCATCATCAGGGTTCTGAGAAAGCAGGTCTGGGAGAGGGTCACTCTCTTCCTCCTGTTCCCCATCTGTGGCCATGAGCAAGCTCATGTCCTCCCTGTCCACAAATGCTTTCAAGCGGTTCACATGGATTACCCTGTGAGGGCTCCTGGGTGTTCCAAAGTCTACCAAGTAGGTGACTTCCCCTTTCTTCTCAATAATAGGATAGGGTCCACTCCATTTGTCTTGGAGTGCTGCTGGAGCCACTGGCTCCAGTACCCATACCTTCTGTCCTGGTTGGAACTCTACCAGCACAGCCTTTTGGTCATGCCAAGCTTTCTGCAATTCTTGGCTGGCCTCCAGGTTTTTGGATGCTCTTTCCATGTACTCAGCCATCCTGGAGCGGAGACCAAGTACATAGTCCACTATGTCTAGTTTGGGCTTTTTGAGAGGTAACTCCCATCCTTCCTTCACCAAACACAATGGACCTCTCACAGGGTGGCCAAACAAAAGTTCAAAAGGGCTGTAGCCAACCCCCTTCTGTGGGACCTCTCTGTAAGCAAAGAGCAGGCAGGGTAAAAGAATGTCCCATTTCCGCCTGAGCTTCTCTGGTAATCCCTTTATCATGCCTTTAAGGATCTTGTTAAATCTCTCCACAAGCCCATTGCATTGTGGATGATATGGGGTGGTAAACTTATAGTTTACTCCACATTCCTTCCACATTGCTTTTAGATAGCTGGACATAAAATTTGTCCCTCTATCTGATAGTACCTCCTTAGGAAAGCCCACTCTTGAGAAAACTGCAATGAGGGCTTTTGCCACCACAGGTGCTGTGGTGGTCCTTAGGGGAATAGCCTCTGGGTACCTGGTGGCATGATCCACTACCACCAGTATGAATCTGTTCCCAGATGCTGTTTGGGGGTCCATTGGACCCACAATATCAATTCCAACTCTCTCAAAGGGGACCCCCACCACAGGTAGTGGTATTAGGGGGGCCTTTGTTGTGCCACCTGACTTACCACTGGCTTGGCAAGTGACACAGGAGCGACAAAACTCCTTGACATCCTCTGACATGTGAGGCCAGTGAAAGTGTGGAACAAGCCTGTCCCACGTCTTGTTCTGGCCTAAGTGTCCTGCAAGGGGAATATCATGGGCCAAGGTAAGGAGGAATCCCCTAAACTGCAGAGGTATCACCAACCTCCTGGTCATGCCAGGCTTGGGGGCTCTAGCCTCTGAGTAAAGGAGTCCCTCATCCCAATACACAGTATGGGTACCTTGGGCATCCCCAGCAGCCTCAGCAGCAGCCTGCTGTCTGAGGGGTTCAAGGGAAGGGCAATCTAATTGAGCCTGCCTCAGGTCTGCCCTTGAGGGTCCCCCTGTCCCCAGAAACTCAACCTGGTCAGGTTCAAGCTCCTCAGAGACAGTCTCCTCTTGGACTGCAGAATCAGTTTCCTCTGAAACCTGATCCTCAACCTGGGGCAAGGTGGAAGGCGAGGCCTTTCCTCTCTTGATCCTTCTCTTGGGTTGTGGCTGGTCTATTGTCTCAAGATCCACCACTGGTTCAGGAAGGCACTTCTTAGCCTGAGCCCTTGTCATGGCAAGGACATGCTCTGAAATCCCTAGCATTTCTGCATGAGTCCTGTACTCCACTTCTGACCATGCTGAGCTTTCAAGGTCATTGCCTAACAGACAGTCTACTGGTAGGTCTGCACTCACCACAACTTTCTTTAGGCCATCAACCCCTCCCCAGGAGAAGTTCACAACTGCCACACTATGGGAGGTAGTGGAGTTGCTTGCATTGGTTACTAGGTAGCTCTCTCCTAGTACAATCTGTCCAGGGTCCACAAAGCCAGGGGTCACCATGGTGACACTAGCACATGTGTCCCTGTAAGCTTGAGCCAGTTTCTCATTTATTAAGGGAGTCTGCCTGTATTTGCCCAGGTTAGTGGGGCTTACTGCAGTGGGCAACTCAATGTCCACATCATACAGGAGAACTGCCTGTGTAGGGACTCTGACTAGGCCAGATCCTACTTCAATACCCAGGGTCAACCCAGCTACACCCTTGGACTGTGTTCCACCACTGCTTACTGTACTTGGGGTTGCAGTTGCTTTAGGAGCTGTAGTGGTGGGAACTGGATTTGCCTTGGTGCACTCACTGCCCCAGTGTGAAACTGATTTGCAGGTATTACACCAAGGTGTCTTTGGACCTTTGTTCTTCTTCTTCTTGTTACCATTTTGGGAACCACCCTCCTTACTATTAGTTTGGGGGCCTGAAGACTTCTGGTCTTTTTCTTTATCTTTCTGATTCTGATTACCACCCTTCTGGTCTGTTTTCTTCTGGTCACCACCTTGGTTCTGGGGTTTCTGCTTAATCCTTGTTCTGACCCATTTGTCTGCCTTCTTTCCCAATTCTTGGGGAGAGGTCAGATCAGAGTCAATAAGGTATTGATGCAACAGCTGGTTTGTACAGTTATTAAGGATCTGTTCCCTCATCATAAGATTGTACAATCCTGTATAGTCTGAAACTTTACTTCCCTGTAACCAACCCTCCAAAGCCTTAGTGGCACACTCCACAAAATCAGTCCAGTCTTGAGTCTGTGCTTTCTGGGTGTCTCTGAACAACAACCTGTATTGCTCAGTGGTTAGGCCATACCCTTCAATGAGAGCACTCTTCAAAACAGAGTAGTTTTTGGCATCCTCAGGTCTAACTGTGAGGAGCCTGTCCCTCCCTTTCTCAGAAAAGGAGTACCACAAAATTGCAGCCCACTGATTCTCAGGAACCTGCTGTACCATGCAGGCTCTCTCAAGAGCAGTCATCCATTTGTGGATGTCATCCCCTTCTTTAAAGGGGGGCACAATTTTGGTCAGGTTTCTATTATCATAGGCCCTGTCTTTTTCTCTTGGAAAATTGCTGCCACCAGTGACATCTAAGCCACTTAATTTCTGCTCTCTTGCCAAGGCAAGTTTAGCTTGAGCTAAGGTAAGCTTAGCTTGACTCAGGGCTACCTCCTCTCTCTCTATCTGGAGTCTGACAGCCCTCATTCTAGCCCTATGCTCAGCTTTCTGAGAAGCACTCATGCCTCTCTCTGATTCTCTGGAGGCACTAGAAAGATGAGAGTCCCCTGAGGGAGATCTCACTCTTCTGTTGCCTGGGAGAATCATATGTTGGGTTCTGGGGAGGTGCTGGCCCTCTCCATTCCCCAGTAGGTCCAAGTTGGCCTGGCTAAGCCTACCAACTGGAACCTGGCTACCCTGATCCTGTACTCCTAAGTCCTCAACATCTGAGTCCTCATCCAAGTCATCATCATCCTCCTCTTCAAGGGGATCAACTGCAGGGGGGTTCCCTCCAGTTCCTGTATCTAGGGAAGCTGCTTTTGCCTTCTCTAAGTCATCCTGTTCTAGGATTTCTACCAGGATTAGGCAGGTGGGGCTTCTGCCCCTTTTTATCCCTCTTGCTTTGCACAAGGCAATCAAGTCTCTGCGGGTTAGTTTGTCATATCCAAAAGTTGCCTGGGTAGGGTCAACTGTCACAGGACTAGACCCTGAGGCCTTTCCTGTGTCAGACATGGTTACTAGTGAGGTGTAAGTGGTGCACTTACCTACACTAAGTGTTTTCCTACTGGACCTTGCTAGTGAGTTGTAGTCAGGGGTGTGCTACTCCCTTCAACCTACAACTACTAAGTTCAGTAGAACTTAATATGCTAAGCTTTTGATTTTATATGTACCTAGAGGTACTTGATGTGATCTTTCAATTTGATATAAAGATTGCAATGGTAAAACAACAGCAAGCTCAAATCCGCACCGCTGCTCACCAATGTGAGAAGTTGGCCTGGTAGGGGATGTTTCCAATTCTGGAACCACCTACTACCTGACCAAACAATCCCTTATGGTGTCTGGTTGTAAGTCAACCTTATTAGACAAGCTATCCTAGGGGTAGCATGGACTAAGCAGCCTAAAGGCTTAACTTAAGAGGTCGTGTTAAGCGAGCTGTTTTACCACATACAATCCTGTAATACCAAATGAAAGGACACCACACAAGTATATATTATAAAAATATATGTGTTTATTACTAAAAACAATCCCCAGTATTCTTTATGAATAAAGGGGCACAAGCGTTAAATCAAAAGCACTGTTTAAACATACAAGTTGCACAATTATGGATGAGGGCGGGGGGCCACTCAAACCATATACTAAACAAGTGGTATAAGAGAGGCCACTCGAACAGTGGTTAGGCCTAGGGCCTAGGGAATCGCTGGGAGCAGTCAGGACAAGCAATGCTGAAGTCGGGAATGGCCCTCGGGATTCGGGAGATGTGCGGAAAGCGCACGCATGCACCAATGTTAACCAATGGTGCGTAAAAGTCAAATAGTTAGAGTTTAAGGACACTTCCGCTGAACCTAGAGGAACAAAACTTAACACACAGACCCTAGGGGTGTGCACCAGTGTGGGAACACCGGCGGAGCAAAGTTACCTCACCCACAGGAAGTGGGTGCACAGGGTCGAAGTGGCGTCGGGTTTTGACACGCAGGCTCTTGGTGCTTGGAGCTGAAAGGGCTGCAGGCAGGGTGAAGACGAAGTGTCCGGTGGAGTCCAAGGGTGGACTCAAGTTGTAGAGTACCTGAAAGCAGAGGGGACAGAGTCTGGGTCACTCAGTAGTGACCAGGGTGGAACCAGGACGGAACCAGGCAATGTCGGGCGCAATCAGGTGGTCGTCGAGGAGCTTCTCTCCGCTGTCACGTGGGCTCTGGGGCATCTGCGACGTCCAGGAGCAGGTCACGATCTGTCCCACGCAGGCTCTCACCGTCGGTGCAGTCGGCTTCAGGTTTGGAGCAAACAAGCCTTGGTAAGAGCAATCCACGCAGCATCGGAAGATTGCTTCTCACTCGGACCAGGAAGGTCAGAGTCGGGGCTCCTTTTCAGGGGAGCTGGTGTGGATCTGGAGCAACCAGATTCACGAGTCTTCTTCGGTAGTTCGTCGGCACAGGGACCACAAGCCAGCTGGCAAGTGACTGGGCCAACGCGTTGAGCCAAATCGTGCCAAAGGGACCCACGCAGCACTCGTCGAGTGTGGAGGGCTGAACTTCGGCTCAGGAGTAGCTCAGGGTGGGGGCTTCTCAAACCCCGGTGTACAGCTTCGAGGGTCACTCGTGGGCTGCACGGTCAGCGTCTCGTGGTCACTTCAAGATGGCGTGCCCCACGCTTCCGGTCGCCTCCACGGGTCTCAGCTTTGCATGGACTGTGGATCGGGCTGTTAGAAGCTGGGCAGGCTTGATCTCGTCGATCTCAGTCGCTCGAGTTCCGGCGGGAACTGCAACTAAGTAGACGTCGAGGGCTGGATGGTGCCTGCTGCTGCAGGGTGGTCACTCCTTGACCACAAGGGAGATTCTTCGGGCTTCCACGTTGAGATGGAGGGCGAAGGGTCCAGAATATCGTTTCAAATGTTTCTTCCAGGAAATCTGATGTGCATTGGCACTGCTCCCACTCTTATTCGAATCTGGTGGGCGTGATTACCTGCTAGGTCCCCTCCTATGGGTGGGACCCAGGAAGTGGGTGGATACACCCCCTTCCTTTGATCCAGGCCGCCCTGGCACGAGGGCTGGAGTGCCCCAGAACCGGTTTGGCCGGATTATGCAAGGGGCAGCCTTGTGCGCCTGTGAGAAGTTGGCCTGGTAGGGGATGTTTCCAATTCTGGAACCACCTACTACCTGACCAAACAATCCCCTTATGGTGTCTGGTTGTAAGTCAACCTTATTAGACAAGCTATCCTAGTGGTAGCATGGACTAAGCAGCCTAAAGGCTTAACTTAAGAGGTCGTGTTAAGCGAGCTGTTTTACCACATACAATCCTGTAATACCAAATGAAAGGACACCACACAAGTATATATTATAAAAATATATGTGTTTATTACTAAAAACAATCTCCAGTATTCTTTATGAATAAAGGGGCACAAGCGTTAAATCAAAAGCACTGTTTAAACATACAAAGTTGCACAATTATGGATGAGGGCAGGGGGCCACTCGAACCATATACTAAACAAGTGGTATAAGAGAGGCCACTCGAACAGTGGTTAGGCCTAGGGCCTAGGGAATCGCTGGGAGCAGTCAGGACAAGCAATGCTGAAGTCGGGAATGGCCCTCGGGATTCGGGAGATGTGCGGAAAGCGCACGCATGCACCAATGTTAACCAATGGTGCGTAAAAGTCAAATAGTTAAAGTTTAAGGACACTTCTGCTGAACCTAGAGGAACAAAACTTAACACACAGACCCTAGAGGTGTGCACCAGTGTGGGAACACCGGCGGAGCAAAGTTACCTCACCCACAGGAAGTGGGTGCACAGGGTCGAAGTGGCGTCGGGTTTTGACACGCAGGCTCTTGGTGCTTGAAGCTGAAAGGGCTGCAGGCAGGGTGAAGACGAAGTGTCCGGTGGAGTCCAAGGGTGGACTCAAGTTGTAGAGTACCTGAAAGCAGAGGGGACAGAGTCTGGGTCACTCAGCAGTGACCAGGGTGGAACCAGGACGGAACCAGGCAATGTCGGGCGCAATCAGGTGGTCGTTGAGGCGCTTCTCTTCGCTGTCACGTGGGCTCTGGGGCATCTGCGACGTCCAGGAGCAGGTCACGATCTGTCCCACGCAGGCTCTCACCGTCGGTGCAGTCGGCTTCCGGTTTGGAGCAAACAAGCCTTGGTAAGAGCAATCCACGCGGGATTGGAAGATGGCGTCTTACTCGGACCAGGAAGGTCAGAGTCGGGGCTCCCTTTCAGGGGAGCTGGTGTGGATCTGGAGCAACCAGAATCACGAGTCTTCTTTTGTAGTTCGTCGGCACAGGGACCACAAGCCAGCTGGCAAGTGACCGGGCCAACGCGTTGAGCCAAATCGTGCCAAAGGGCCCCACGCAGCACTCGTCGAGTGTGGAGGGCTGAACTTCGGCTCAGGAGTAGCTCAGGGTAGGGGCTTCTCAAACCCCGGTGTACAGCTTCGAGGGTCACTCGTGGGCTGCACGGTCAGCGTCTCGTGGTCACTTCAAGATGGCGTGCCCCACGCTTCCGGTCGCCTCCACGGGTCTCAGCTTTGCAGGGACTGTGGATCGGGCTGTTAGAAGCTGGGCAGGCTTGATCTCGTCGATCTCAGTCGCTCGAGTTCCGGCGGGAACTGCAACCAAGTAGACGTCGAGGGCTGGATGGTGCCTGCTGCTGCAGGGTGGTCACTCCTTGACCACAAGGGAGATTCTTCGGGCTTCCACGTTGAGATGGAGGGCGAAGGGTCCAGAATATCGTTTCAAATGTTTCTTCCAGGAAAATCTGATGTGCATTGGCACTGCTCCCACTCTTATTCGAATCTGGTGGGCGTGATTACCTGCTAGGTCCCCTCCTATGGGTGGGACCCAGGAAGTGGGTGGATACACCCCCTTCCTTTGATCCAGGCCGCCCTGGCACGAGGGCTGGAGTGCCCCAGAACCGGTTTGGCCGGATTATGCAAGGGGCAGCCTTGTGCGCCCCAGGCAGTGTCTGGTTTCTTTCAAACCTCCCTGCTACAATACACTATCTCCTGTCTGGAGGGCGGTGACACCCTCCTGTGACAGGAAACCCTTTGTCCAGGACCCCCTTGACTGGGTTTCGGTCAGCTCCAGGGGTCCAGACATTTGTCTGTGGCAGAGGCATCCATTTTGTGGATCTTAAGGCCTTTGGAGAAATCAACCGCATTAAAGTGAAGTAACATGTCTTACCCCTCTAGAGGGGTGGAATGCCATCCCCGTCGCCAGAACTGGCGAGGGGATGGTATTCCAAAGCGTATGACACCTTACACGACATGTTTTGATAAAGCCAAACCAGAGTTGCTAAATAACCGCGAGGATTATAAGGCACTTAATAGTATATGGTATGGCATTATCCTGAAACAGCTTAGGGATTTGTTCCCGACGGCTGCAGACAGGCTCAGCTCATGCTAGAGCTCCATCTCACATAAAAACCAAGCACCCAGCCTCCAGGATTGGTGAGGCCTGTCTATAGGAGTGGCTCACAGGTTTACATGTGTCCAGATATAGGTTTAGACATAGGTATACTATATCTAAGCAAGGGGTGTGTACACCACCTTACCCCAGCTGAGTGATCAGCCAGTTGTGTCAATTTAAGAACCAGCCAGGGGTGGCAAAAGATATGCTGCAGCCCCTGGTAGGCCTTAGTGGCTCCTGTGCCCTGTGCACCTATAGTGCATTCTACAGGGGCTGACAAGGAGTCCATTTCCAATTGGTATGTGCCTATAGCACATGTGTCATTAATTTAGTGAGAGAACAGCAGGCTGGGGGTCTGATCAGCAGGCCCACAGCCTCAGTAGTCGAAAACCAGTGAAGCAAAAAGCAAAAATTTGGGGTGACCATAGGATAGCAGACCCTACTCTCCTACACAACCCCCCCCCAAACGCAGGGACATTAAACTAACCTTGACCAGATAAGTCTTCATGTTCTAAGTGGAAGTACCTGGAGAGACCATCTGCATTACCATGGTCAGTCCCTGGGCGGTGCTCCACTGTAAAGTCCATCCCCTGTAGGGAAATGGACCACCTGAGCAGTTTGGGATTTTCACCCTTCATCTGATTAAGCCATAAGAGGGGCTTATGGTCTGTTTGCACCAGGAAGTGAGTTCCAAACAAGTAGGACCTCAACTTCTTTAATGCCCAAACCACAGCAAAGGCCTCCCTCTCAATGGCTGACCAACGTTTTTCTCTTGGGGTTAGCCTCCTGCTAATGAAAGCAATTGGCTGGTCTTGACCATCTTGATTAAGTTGTGAGAGTACAGCTCCCACCCCCAACTCAGAAGCATCTGTCTGAACAATGAACTGTTTGGAGTAGTCAGGACTCTTTAGGATAGGTGCAGAGCACATGGCCTTCTTCAGGTCTTCAAATGCCTTCTGACAGCTAACTGTCCACTGAACCTTTTTTGGCATCTTCTTGGATGTCAAGTCATTTAATGGTGTCACTATAGACCCATAGTTTTTCACAAACTTTCTGTAATACCCAGTCAGGCCCAAGAAGGCTCTGACTTGTGTCTGGGTAACTGGAGGAGCCCAGTCCTGTATGGCCTGGATTTTGCTTTCCAGTGGCTGAACCTGGCCTCCACCTACTAGGTGGCCCAGGTATACAACCTTACTCTGCCCTATCTGGCACTTTGTGGCCTTGATAGTTAGGCCTGCCTTTTGCAGGGCCTCCAAAACTTTCTTCAGGTGGATCAGGTGATCCTCCCAGGTGGAGCTAAAGGCAGCAATATCATCCAGATAAGCTGCACAAAAGTCATCCAACCCAGTAAGGACTTGGTTCACCAACCTTTGAAAAGTGGCAGGTGCATTCTTCAAACCAAAGGGCATTACCACAAACTGATAATGTCCACTAGGGGTAGAGAATGCTGTTTTGGCTTTTGACTCCTCAGCTAGTCTGATTTGCCAGTAGCCAGCTGTCAGATCAAATGTGCTCAGAAACTTGGCAGAAGCCAATCTGTCAATGAGCTCATCTGCTCTTGGAATGGGGTGAGCATCTGTCCTAGTGACAGCATTGAGACCCCTGTAATCCACGCAAAACCTCATTTCTCTCTTACCATCTTGGGTATGAGGTTTTGGCACCAGGACTACTGGGCTGGCCCATGGGCTCTCTGATGGCTCAATCACTCCAAGCTCCAACATCTTTTGCACCTCAGCCTTGATGCAATCCCTGACATGATCAGGTTGCCTGTAGATCTTATTCTTGACAGGCAGACTGTCACCAGTGTCCACAACATGGGTACACCAGTCAGTTTGGCTGGGTGTGAGTGAAAACATTTGCCTGTGAGCCTGCAAAACTTGTCTGCAGTCCCTCTGTTGCTGGTCAGTGAGGCTGCCTGCCAAGGCTACTCCATCAACTGAACCATCATCAGGGTTCTGGGAAAGCAGGTCTGGGAGAGGGTCACTCTCTTCCTCCTGTTCCCCATCTGTGGCCATGAGCAAGCTCATGTCCTCCCTGTCTACAAATGCTTTCAAGCGATTCACATGGATTACCCTGTGAGGGCTCCTGGGTGTTCCAAAGTCTACCAAGTAGGTGACTTCCCCTTTCTTCTCAATAATAGGATAGGGTCCACTCCATTTGTCTTGGAGTGCTGCTGGAGCCACTGGCTCCAGTACCCATACCTTCTGTCCTGGTTGGAACTCTACCAGTACAGCCTTTTGGTCATGCCAAGCTTTCTGCAATTCTTGGCTGGCCTCCAGGTTTTTGGATGCTCTTTCCATGTACTCAGCCATCCTGGAGCGGAGACCAAGTACATAGTCCACTATGTCTAGTTTGGGCTTTTTGAGAGGTAACTCCCATCCTTCCTTCACCAAACACAATGGACCTCTCACAGGGTGGCCAAACAAAAGTTCAAAAGGGCTGTAGCCAACCCCCTTCTGTGGGACCTCTCTGTAAGCAAAGAGCAGGCAGGGTAAAAGAATGTCCCATTTCCGCCTGAGCTTCTCTGGTAATCCTTTTATCATGCCTTTAAGGGTCTTGTTAAATCTCTCCACAAGCCCATTGCATTGTGGATGATATGGGGTGGTAAACTTGTAGTTTACTCCACATTCCTTCCACATTGCTTTTAGATAGCTGGACATAAAATTTGTCCCTCTATCTGATAGTACCTCCTTAGGAAAGCCCACTCTTGAGAAAACTGCAATGAGGGCTTTTGCCACCACAGGTGCTGTGGTGGTCCTTAGGGGAATAGCCTCTGGGTACCTGGTGGCATGATCCACTACCACCAGTATGAATCTGTTCCCAGATGCTGTTTGGGGGTCCATTGGACCCACAATATCAATTCCAACTCTCTCAAAGGGGACCCCCACCACAGGTAGTGGTATTAGGGGGGCCTTTGTTGTGCCACCTGACTTACCACTGGCTTGGCAAGTGACACAGGAGCGACAAAACTCCTTGACATCCTCTGACATGTGAGGCCAGTGAAAGTGTGGAACAAGCCTGTCCCACGTCTTGTTCTGGCCTAAGTGTCCTGCAAGGGGAATATCATGGGCCAAGGTAAGGAGGAATCCCCTAAACTGCAGAGGTATCACCAACCTCCTGGTCATGCCAGGCTTGGGGGCTCTAGCCTCTGAGTAAAGGAGTCCCTCATCCCAATACACAGTATGGGTACCTTGGGCATCCCCAGCAGCCTCAGCAGCAGCCTGCTGTCTGAGGGGTTCAAGGGAAGGGCAATCTAATTGAGCCTGCCTCAGGTCTGCCCTTGAGGGTCCCCCTGTCCCCAGAAACTCAACCTGGTCAGGTTCAAGCTCCTCAGAGACAGTCTCCTCTTGGACTGCAGAATCAGTTTCCTCTGAAACCTGATCCTCAACCTGGGGCAAGGTGGAAGGCGAGGCCTTTCCTCTCTTGCTCCTTCTCTTGGGTTGTGGCTGGTCTATTGTCTCAAGATCCACCACTGGTTCAGGAAGGCACTTCTTAGCCTGAGCCCTTGTCATGGCAAGGACATGCTCTGAAATCCCTAGCATTTCTGCATGAGTCCTGTACTCCACTTCTGACCATGCTGAGCTTTCAAGGTCATTGCCTAACAGACAGTCTACTGGTAGGTCTGCACTCACCACAACTTTCTTTAGGCCATCAACCCCTCCCCAGGAGAAGTTCACAACTGCCACACTATGGGAGGTAGTGGAGTTGCTTGCATTGGTTACTAGGTAGCTCTCTCCTAGTACAATCTGTCCAGGGTCCACAAAGCCAGGGGTCACCATGGTGACACTAGCACATGTGTCCCTGTAAGCTTGAGCCAGTTTCTCATTTATTAAGGGAGTCTGCCTGTATTTGCCCAGGTTAGTGGGGCTTACTGCAGTGGGCAACTCAATGTCCACATCATACAGGAGAACTGCCTGTGTAGGGACTCTGACTAGGCCAGATCCTACTTCAATACCCAGGGTCAACCCAGCTACACCCTTGGACTGTGTTCCACCACTGCTTACTGTACTTGGGGTTGCAGTTGCTTTAGGAGCTGTAGTGGTGGGAACTGGATTTGCCTTGGTGCACTCACTGCCCCAGTGTGAAACTGATTTGCAGGTATTACACCAAGGTGTCTTTGGACCTTTGTTCTTCTTCTTCTTGTTACCATTTTGGGAACCACCCTCCTTACTATTAGTTTGGGGGCCTGAAGACTTCTGGTCTTTTTCTTTATCTTTCTGATTCTGATTACCACCCTTCTGGTCTGTTTTCTTCTGGTCACCACCTTGGTTCTGGGGTTTCTGCTTAATCCTTGTTCTGACCCATTTGTCTGCCTTCTTTCCCAATTCTTGGGGAGAGGTCAGATCAGAGTCAATAAGGTATTGATGCAACAGCTGGTTTGTACAGTTATTAAGGATCTGTTCTCTCATCATAAGATTGTACAATCCTGTATAGTCTGAAACTTTACTTCCCTGTAACCAACCCTCCAAAGCCTTAGTGGCACACTCCACAAAATCAGTCCAGTCTTGAGTCTGTGCTTTCTGGGTGTCTCTGAACAACAACCTGTATTGCTCAGTGGTTAGGCCATACCCTTCAATGAGAGCACTCTTCAAAACAGAGTAGTTTTTGGCATCCTCAGGTCTAACTGTGAGGAGCCTGTCCCTCCCTTTCTCAGAAAAGGAGTACCATAAAATTGCAGCCCACTGATTCTCAGGAACCTGCTGTACCATGCAGGCTCTCTCAAGAGCAGTCATCCATTTGTGGATGTCATCCCCTTCTTTAAAGGGGGGCACAATTTTGGTCAGGTTTCTATTATCATAGGCCCTGTCTTTTTCTCTTGGAAAATTGCTGCCACCAGTGACATCTAAGCCACTTAATTTCTGCTCTCTTGCCAAGGCAAGTTTAGCTTGAGCTAAGGTAAGCTTAGCTTGACTCAGGGCTACCTCCTCTCTCTCTATCTGGAGTCTGACAGCCCTCATTCTAGCCCTATGCTCAGCTTTTTGAGAAGCACTCATGCCTCTCTCTGATTCTCTGGAGGCACTAGAAAGATGAGAGTCCCCTGAGGGAGATCTCACTCTTCTGTTGCCTGGGAGAATCATTTGTTGGGTTCTGGGGAGGTGCTGGCCCTCTCCATTTCCCAGTAGGTCCAAGTTGGCCTGGCTAAGCCTACCAACTTGAACCTGGCTACCCTGATCCTGTACTTCTAAGTCCCCAGCATCTGAGTCCTCATCCAAGTCATCATCATCCTCCTCTTCAGGGGGATCAACTGCAGGGGGGTTCCCTCCAGTTCCTGTATCTAGGGAAGCTGCTTTTGCCTTCTCTAAGTCATCCTGTTCTAGGAGTTCTACCAGAATTAGGCAGGTGGGGCTTCTGCCCCTTTTTAACCCTCTTGCTTTGCACAAGACAATCAAGTCTCTGCGGGTTAGTTTGTCATATCCAGAAGTTGCCTGGGTAGGGTCAACTGTCACAGGACTAGACCCTGAGGCCTTTCCTGTGTCGGACATGGTTACTAGTGAGGTGTAAGTGGTGCACTTACCTACACTAAGTGTTTTCCTACTGGACCTTGCTAGTGAGTTGTAGTCAGGGGTGTGCTACTCCCTTCAACCTACAACTACTAAGTTCAGTAGAACTTAATATGCTAAGCTTTTGATTTTATATGTACCTAGAGGTACTTGATGTGATCTTTCAATTTGATATAAAGATTGCAATGGTAAAACAACAGCAAGCTCAAATCCGCACCGCTGCCCACCAATGTGAGAAGTTGGCCTGGTAGGGGATGTTTCCAATTCTGGAACCACCTACTACCTGACCAAACAATCCCCTTATGGTGTCTGGTTGTAAGTCAACCTTATTAGACAAGCTATCCTAGTGGTAGCATGGACTAAGCAGCCTAAAGGCTTAACTTAAGAGGTCGTGTTAAGCGAGCTGTTTTACCACATACAATCCTGTAATACCAAATGAAAGGACACCACACAAGTATATATTATAAAAATATATGTGTTTATTACTAAAAACAATCCCCAGTATTCTTTATGAATAAAGGGGCACAAGCGTTAAATCAAAAGCACTGTTTAAACATACAAAGTTGCACAATTATGGATGAGGGCAGGGGGCCACTCGAACCATATACTAAACAAGTGGTATAAGAGAGGCCACTCGAACAGTGGTTAGGCCTAGGGCCTAGGGAATCGCTGGGAGCAGTCAGGACAAGCAATGCTGAAGTCGGGAATGGCCCTCGGGATTCGGGAGATGTGCGGAAAGCGCACGCATGCACCAATGTTAACCAATGGTGCGTAAAAGTCAAATAGTTAAAGTTTAAGGACACTTCTGCTGAACCTAGAGGAACAAAACTTAACACACAGACCCTAGAGGTGTGCACCAGTGTGGGAACACCGGCGGAGCAAAGTTACCTCACCCACAGGAAGTGGGTGCACAGGGTCGAAGTGGCGTCGGGTTTTGACACGCAGGCTCTTGGTGCTTGAAGCTGAAAGGGCTGCAGGCAGGGTGAAGACGAAGTGTCCGGTGGAGTCCAAGGGTGGACTCAAGTTGTAGAGTACCTGAAAGCAGAGGGGACAGAGTCTGGGTCACTCAGCAGTGACCAGGGTGGAACCAGGACGGAACCAGGCAATGTCGGGCGCAATCAGGTGGTCGTCGAGGCGCTTCTCTTCGCTGTCACGTGGGCTCTGGGGCATCTGCGACGTCCAGGAGCAGGTCACGATCTGTCCCACGCAGGCTCTCACCGTCGGTGCAGTCGGCTTCCGGTTTGGAGCAAACAAGCCTTGGTAAGAGCAATCCACGCGGGATTGGAAGATGGCGTCTTACTCGGACCAGGAAGGTCAGAGTCGGGGCTCCCTTTCAGGGGAGCTGGTGTGGATCTGGAGCAACCAGAATCACGAGTCTTCTTTTGTAGTTCGTCGGCACAGGGACCACAAGCCAGCTGGCAAGTGACCGGGCCAACGCGTTGAGCCAAATCGTGCCAAAGGGCCCCACGCAGCACTCGTCGAGTGTGGAGGGCTGAACTTCGGCTCAGGAGTAGCTCAGGGTGGGGGCTTCTCAAACCCCGGTGTACAGCTTCGAGGGTCACTCGTGGGCTGCACGGTCAGCGTCTCGTGGTCACTTCAAGATGGCGTGCCCCACGCTTCCGGTCGCCTCCACGGGTCTCAGCTTTGCAGGGACTGTGGATCGGGCTGTTAGAAGCTGGGCAGGCTTGATCTCGTCGATCTCAGTCGCTCGAGTTCCGGCGGGAACTGCAACCAAGTAGACGTCGAGGGCTGGATGGTGCCTGCTGCTGCAGGGTGGTCACTCCTTGACCACAAGGGAGATTCTTCGGGCTTCCACGTTGAGATGGAGGGCGAAGGGTCCAGAATATCGTTTCAAATGTTTCTTCCAGGAAAATCTGATGTGCATTGGCACTGCTCCCACTCTTATTCGAATCTGGTGGGCGTGATTACCTGCTAGGTCCCCTCCTATGGGTGGGACCCAGGAAGTGGGTGGATACACCCCCTTCCTTTGATCCAGGCCGCCCTGGCACGAGGGCTGGAGTGCCCCAGAACCGGTTTGGCCGGATTATGCAAGGGGCAGCCTTGTGCGCCCCAGGCAGTGTCTGGTTTCTTTCAAACCTCCCTGCTACAATACACTATCTCCTGTCTGGAGGGCGGTGACACCCTCCTGTGACAGGAAACCCTTTGTCCAGGACCCCCTTGACTGGGTTTCGGTCAGCTCCAGGGGTCCAGACATTTGTCTGTGGCAGAGGCATCCATTTTGTGGATCTTAAGGCCTTTGGAGAAATCAACCGCATTAAAGTGAAGTAACATGTCTTACCCCTCTAGAGGGGTGGAATGCCATCCCCGTCGCCAGAACTGGCGAGGGGATGGTATTCCAAAGCGTATGACACCTTACACGACATGTTTTGATAAAGCCAAACCAGAGTTGCTAAATAACCGCGAGGATTATAAGGCACTTAATAGTATATGGTATGGCATTATCCTGAAACAGCTTAGGGATTTGTTCCCGACGGCTGCAGACAGGCTCAGCTCATGCTAGAGCTCCATCTCACATAAAAACCAAGCACCCAGCCTCCAGGATTGGTGAGGCCTGTCTATAGGAGTGGCTCACAGGTTTACATGTGTCCAGATATAGGTTTAGACATAGGTATACTATATCTAAGCAAGGGGTGTGTACACCACCTTACCCCAGCTGAGTGATCAGCCAGTTGTGTCAATTTAAGAACCAGCCAGGGGTGGCAAAAGATATGCTGCAGCCCCTGGTAGGCCTTAGTGGCTCCTGTGCCCTGTGCACCTATAGTGCATTCTACAGGGGCTGACAAGGAGTCCATTTCCAATTGGTATGTGCCTATAGCACATGTGTCATTAATTTAGTGAGAGAACAGCAGGCTGGGGGTCTGATCAGCAGGCCCACAGCCTCAGTAGTCGAAAACCAGTGAAGCAAAAAGCAAAAATTTGGGGTGACCATAGGATAGCAGACCCTACTCTCCTACAGCGCCCCAGGCAGTGTCTGGTTTCTTTCAAACCTCCCTGCTACAATACACTATCTCCTGTCTGGAGGGCGGTGACACCCTCCTGTGACAGAAAACCCTTTGTCCAGGACCCCCTTGACTGGGTTTCGGTCAGCTCCAGGGGTCCAGACATTTGTCTGTGGCAGAGGCATCCATTTTGTGGATCTTAAGGCCTTTGGAGAAATCAACCGCATTAAAGTGAAGTAACATGTCTTACCCCTCTAGAGGGGTGGAATGCCATCCCCGTCGCCAGAACTGGCGAGGGGATGGTATTCCAAAGCGTATGACACCTTACACGACATGTTTTGATAAAGCCAAACCAGAGTTGCTAAATAACCGCGAGGATTATAAGGCACTTAATAGTATATGGTATGGCATTATCCTGAAACAGCTTAGGGATTTGTTCCCGACGGCTGCAGACAGGCTCAGCTCATGCTAGAGCTCCATCTCACATAAAAACCATGCACCCAGCCTCCAGGATTGGTGAGGCCTGTCTATAGGAGTGGCTCACAGGTTTACATGTGTCCAGATATAGGTTTAGACATAGGTATACTATATCTAAGCAAGGGGTGTGTACACCACCTTACCCCAGCTGAGTGATCAGCCAGTTGTGTCAATTTAAGAACCAGCCAGGGGTGGCAAAAGATATGCTGCAGCCCCTGGTAGGCCTTAGTGGCTCCTGTGCCCTGTGCACCTATAGTGCATTCTACAGGGGCTGACAAGGAGTCCATTTCCAATTGGTATGTGCCTATAGCACATGTGTCATTAATTTAGTGAGAGAACAGCAGGCTGGGGGTCTGATCAGCAGGCCCACAGCCTCAGTAGTCGAAAACCAGGGAAGCAAAAAGCAAAAATTTGGGGTGACCATAGGATAGCAGACCCTACTCTCCTACATTGACTCTGATCTGACCTCTCCCCAAGAATTGGGAAAGAAGGCAGACAAATGGGTCAGAACAAGGATTAAGCAGAAACCCCAGAACCAAGGTGGTGACCAGAAGAAAACAGACCAGAAGGGTGGTAATCAGAATCAGAAAGATAAAGAAAAAGACCAGAAGTCTTCAGGCCCCCAAACTAATAGTAAGGAGGGTGGTTCCCAAACCAGTAACAAGAAGAAGAAGAACAAAGGTCCAAAGACACCTTGGTGCAATACCTGCAAATCAGTTTCACACTGGGGCAGTGAGTGTACCAAGGCAAATCCAGTTCCCACCACTACAGCTCCTAAAGCAACTGCAACCCCAAGTACAGTAAGCAGTGGTGGAACACAGTCCAAGGGTGTAGCTGGGTTGACCCTGGGTATTGAAGTAGGATCTGGCCTAGTCAGAGTCCCTACACAGGCAGTTCTCCTGTATGATGTGGACATTGAGTTGCCCACTGCAGTAAGCCCCACTAACCTGGGCAAATACAGGCAGACTCCCTTAATAAATGAGAAACTGGCTCAAGCTTACAGGGACACATGTGCTAGTGTCACCATGGTGACCCCTGGCTTTGTGGACCCTGGACAGATTGTACTAGGAGAGAGCTACCTAGTAACCAATGCAAGCAACTCCACTACCTCCCATAGTGTGGCAGTTGTGAACTTCTCCTGGGGAGGGGTTGATGGCCTAAAGAAAGTTGTGGTGAGTGCAGACCTACCAGTAGACTGTCTGTTGGGCAATGACCTTGAAAGCTCAGCATGGTCAGAAGTGGAGTACAGGACTCATGCAGAAATGCTAGGGATTTCAGAGCATGTCCTTGCCATGACAAGGGCTCAGGCTAAGAAGTGCCTTCCTGAACCAGTGGTGGATCTTGAGACAATAGACCAGCCACAGCCCAAGAGAAGGAGCAAGAGAGGAAAGGCCTCGCCTTCCACCTTGCCCCAGGTTGAGGATCAGGTTTCAGAGGAAACTGATTCTGCAGTCCAAGAGGAGACTGTCTCTGAGGAGCTTGAACCTGACCAGGTTGAGTTTCTGGGGACAGGGGGACCCTCAAGGGCAGACCTGAGGCAGGCTCAATTAGATTGCCCTTCCCTTGAACCCCTCAGACAGCAGGCTGCTGCTGAGGCTGCTGGGGATGCCCAAGGTACCCATACTGTGTATTGGGATGAGGGACTCCTTTACTCAGAGGCTAGAGCCCCCAAGCCTGGCATGACCAGGAGGTTGGTGATACCTCTGCAGTTTAGGGGATTCCTCCTTACCTTGGCCCATGATATTCCCCTTGCAGGACACTTAGGCCAGAACAAGACGTGGGACAGGCTTGTTCCACACTTTCACTGGCCTCACATGTCAGAGGATGTCAAGGAGTTTTGTCGCTCCTGTGTCACTTGCCAAGCCAGTGGTAAGTCAGGTGGCACAACAAAGGCCCCCCTAATACCACTACCTGTGGTGGGGGTCCCCTTTGAGAGAGTTGGAATTGATATTGTGGGTCCAATGGACCCCCAAACAGCATCTGGGAACAGATTCATACTGGTGGTAGTGGATCATGCCACCAGGTACCCAGAGGCTATTCCCCTAAGGACCACCACAGCACCTGTGGTGGCAAAAGCCCTCATTGCAGTTTTCTCAAGAGTGGGCTTTCCTAAGGAGGTACTATCAGATAGAGGGACAAATTTTATGTCCAGCTATCTAAAAGCAATGTGGAAGGAATGTGGAGTAAACTATAAGTTTACCACCCCATATCATCCACAATGCAATGGGCTTGTGGAGAGATTTAACAAGACCCTTAAAGGCATGATAAAAGGATTACCAGAGAAGCTCAGGCGGAAATGGGACATTCTTTTACCCTGCCTGCTCTTTGCTTACAGAGAGGTCCCACAGAAGGGGGTTGGCTACAGCCCTTTTGAACTTTTGTTTGGCCACCCTGTGAGAGGTCCATTGTGTTTGGTGAAGGAAGGATGGGAGTTACCTCTCAAAAAGCCCAAACTAGACATAGTGGACTATGTACTTGGTCTCCGCTCCAGGATGGCTGAGTACATGGAAAGAGCATCCAAAAACCTGGAGGCCAGCCAAGAATTGCAGAAAGCTTGGCATGACCAAAAGGCTGTGCTGGTAGAGTTCCAACCAGGACAGAAGGTATGGGTACTGGAGCCAGTGGCTCCAGCAGCACTCCAAGACAATGGAGTGGACCCTATCCTATTATTGAGAAGAAGGGGGAAGTCACCTACTTGGTAGACTTTGGAACACCCAGGAGCCCTCACAGGGTAATCCATGTGAACCGCTTGAAAGCATTTGTGGACAGGGAGGACATGAGCTTGCTCATGGCCACAGATGGGGAACAGGAGGAAGAGAGTGACCCTCTCCCAGACCTGCTTTCTCAGAACCCTGATGATGGTTCAGTTGATGGAGTAGCCTTGGCAGGCAGCCTCACTGACCAACAACAGAGGGACTGCAGACAAGTTTTGCAGGCTCACAGGCAAATGTTTTCACTCACACCCAGCCAAACTGACTGGTGTACCCATGTTGTGGACACTGGTGACAGTCTGCCTGTCAAGAATAAGATCTACAGGCAACCTGATCATGTCAGGGATTGCATCAAGGCTGAGGTGCAAAAGATGTTGGAGCTTGGAGTGATTGAGCCATCAGAGAGCCCATGGGCCAGCCCAGTAGTCCTGGTGTCAAAACCTCATACCCAAGATGGTAAGAGAGAAATTAGGTTTTGCGTGGATTACAGGGGTCTCAATGCTGTCACTAGGACAGATGCTCACCCCATTCCAAGAGCAGATGAGCTCATTGACAGATTGGCTTCTGCCAAGTTTCTGAGCACATTTGATCTGACAGCTGGCTACTGGCAAATCAGACTAGCTGAGGAGTCAAAAGCCAAGACAGCATTCTCTACCCCTAGTGGACATTATCAGTTTGTGGTAATGCCCTTTGGTTTAAAGAATGCACCTGCCACTTTCCAAAGGTTGGTGAACCAAGTCCTTACTGGGTTGGATGACTTTTGTGCAGCTTATCTGGATGATATTGCTGTCTTTAGCTCCACCTGGGAGGATCACCTGATCCACCTGAAGAAAGTTTTGGAGGCCCTGCAAAAGGCAGGCCTAACTATCAAGGCCACCAAGTGCCAGATAGGGCAGAGTAAGGTTGTATACCTGGGCCACCTAGTAGGTGGAGGCCAGGTTCAGCCACTGGAAAGTAAAATCCAGGCCATACAGGACTGGGCTCCTCCAGTTACCCAGACACAAGTCAGAGCCTTCTTGGGCCTGACTGGGTATTACAGAAAGTTTGTGAAAAACTATGGGTCTATAGTGACACCATTAAATGACTTGACATCCAAGAAGATGCCAAAAAAGGTTCAGTGGACAGTTAGCTGTCAGAAGGCATTTGAAGACCTGAAGAAGGCCATGTGCTCTGCACCTATCCTAAAGAGTCCTGACTACTCCAAACAGTTCATTGTTCAGACAGATGCTTCTGAGTTGGGGGTGGGAGCTGTACTCTCACAACTTAATCAAGATGGTCAAGACCAGCCAATTGCTTTCATTAGCAGGAGGCTAACCCCAAGAGAAAAACGTTGGTCAGCCATTGAGAGGGAGGCCTTTGCTGTGGTTTGGGCATTAAAGAAGTTGAGGTCCTACTTGTTTGGAACTCACTTCCTGGTGCAAACAGACCATAAGCCCCTCTTATGGCTTAATCAGATGAAGGGTGAAAATCCCAAACTGCTCTGGTGGTCCATTTCCCTACAGGGGATGGACTTTACAGTGGAGCACCGCCCAGGGACTGACCATGGTAATGCAGATGGTCTCTCCAGGTACTTCCACTTAGAACATGAAGACTTATCTGGTCAAGGTTAGTTTAATGTCCCTGCGTTTGGGGGGGGGTTGTGTAGGAGAGTAGGGTCTGCTATCCTATGGTCACCCCAAATTTTTGCTTTTTGCTTCACTGGTTTTCGACTACTGAGGCTGTGGGCCTGCTGATCAGACCCCCAGCCTGCTGTTCTCTCACTAAATTAATGACACATGTGCTATAGGCACATACCAATTGGAAATGGACTCCTTGTCAGCCCCTGTAGAATGCACTATAGGTGCACAGGGCACAGGAGCCACTAAGGCCTACCAGGGGCTGCAGCATATCTTTTGCCACCCCTGGCTGGTTCTTAAATTGACACAACTGGCTGATCACTCAGCTGGGGTAAGGTGGTGTACACACCCCTTACTTAGATATAGTATACCTATGTCTAAACCTATATCTGGACACATGTAAACCTGTGAGCCACTCCTATAGTCAGGCCTCACCAATCCTGGAGGCTGGGTGCATGGTTTTATGTGAGATGGAGCTCTAGCATGAGCTGAGCCTGTCTGCAGCCGTCGGGAACAAATCCCTAAGCTGTTTCAGGATAATGCCATACCATATACTATTAAGTGCCTTATAATCCTCGCGGTTATTTAGCAACTTTGGTTTGGCTTTATCAAAACATGTCGTGTAAGGTGTCATACGCTTTGGAATACCATCCCCTCGCCAGTTCTGGCGACGGGGATGGCATTCCACCCCTCTAGAGGGGTAAGACATGTTACTTCACTTTAATGCGGTTGATTTCTCCAAAGGCCTTAAGATCCACAAAATGGATGCCTCTGCCACAGACAAATGTCTGGACCCCTGGAGCTGACCGAAACTCAGTCAAGGGGGTCCTGGACAAAGGGTTTCCTGTCACAGGAGGGTGTCACCGCCCTCCAGACAGGAGATAGTGTATTGTAGCAGGGAGGTTTGAAAGAAACCAGACACTGCCTGGGGCGCACAAGGCTGCCCCTTGCATAATCCGGCCAAACCGGTTCTGGGGCACTCCAGCCCTCGTGCCAGGGCAGCCTGGATCAAAGGAAGGGGGTGTATCCACCCACTTCCTGGGTCCCACCCATAGGAGGGGACCTAGCAGGTAATCACGCCCACCAGATTCGAATAAGAGTGGGAGCAGTGCCAATGCACATCAGATTTCCTGGAAGAAACATTTGAAACGATATTCTGGACCCTTCGCCCTCCATCTCAACGTGGAAGCCCGAAGAATCTCCCTTGTGGTCAAGGAGTGACCACCCTGCAGCAGCAGGCACCATCCAGCCCTCGACGTCTACTTAGTTGCAGTTCCCGCCGGAACTCGAGCGACTGAGATCAACGAGATCAAGCCTGCCTAGCTTCTAACAGCCCGATCCACAGTCCCTACAAAGCTGAGACCCGTGGAGGTGACCGGAAGCGTGGGGCACGCCATCTTGAAGTGACCACGAGACGCTGACCGTGCAGCCCACGAGTGACCCTCGAAGCTGTACACCGGGGTTTGAGAAGCCCCCACCCTGAGCTACTCCTGAGCCGAAGTTCAGCCCTCCACACTCGACGAGTGCTGCGTGGGGCCCTTTGGCACGATTTGGCTCAACGCGTTGGCCCGGTCACTTGCCAGCTGGCTTGTGGTCCCTGTGCCGACGAACTACCTAAAAAGACTTGTGATTCTGGTTGCTCCAGATCCACACCAGCTCCCCTGAAAAGGAGCCCCGACTCTGACCTTCCTGGTCCGAGTGAGAAGCAATCTTCCGATCCTGCGTGGATTGCTCTTACCAAGGCTTGTTTGCTCCAAACCTGAAGCCGACTGCACCGACGGTGAGAGCCTGCGTGGGACAGATCGTGACCTGCTCCTGGACGTCGCAGATGCCCCAGAGCCCACGTGACAGCGGAGAGAAGCTCCTCGACGACCACCTGATTGCGCCCGACATTGCCTGGTTCCGTCCTGGTTCCACCCTGGTCACTGCTGAGTGACCCAGACTCTGTCCCCTCTGCTTTCAGGTACTCTACAACTTGAGTCCACCCTTGGACTCCACCGGACACTTCGTCTTCACCCTGCCTGCAGCCCTTTCAGCTTCAAGCACCAAGAGCCTGCGTGTCAAAACCCGACGCCACTTCGACCCTGTGCACCCACTTCCTGTGGGTGAGGTAACTTTGCTCCGCCGGTGTTCCCACACTGGTGCACACCTCTAGGGTCTGTGTGTTAAGTTTTGTTCCTCTAGGTTCAGCGGAAGTGTCCTTAAACTTTAACTCTTTGACTTTTACGCACCATTGGTTAACATTGGTGCATGCGTGCGCTTTCCGCACATCTCCCGAATCCCGAGGGCCATTCCCGACTTCAGCATTGCTTGTCCTGACTGCTCCCAGCGATTCCCTAGGCCCTAGGCCTAACCACTGCTCGAGTGGCAACTCTTATACCACTTGTTTAGTATATGGTTTGAGTGGCCACCCGCCCTCATCCATAATTGTGCAACTTGTATGTTTAAACAGTGCTTTTGATTTAACGCTTGTGCCCCTTTATTCATAAAGAATACTGGGGATTGTTTTTAGTAATAAACACATATATTTTTATAATATATACTTGTGTGGTGTCCTTTCATTTGGTATTACAGGATTGTATGTGGTAAAACAGCTCGCTTAACACTACCTCTTAAGTTAAGCCTTTAGGCTGCTTAGTCCATGCTACCCCTAGGATAGCTTGTCTAATAAGGTTGACTTACAACCAGACACCATAAGGGGATTGTTTGGTCAGGTAGTAGGTGGTTCCAGAATTGGAAACATCCCCTACCAGGCCAACTTCTCACACACAGCCTGGGGGACCAAGCACAGCCTGGGGACCAAGCACAGCCAGGTGTATCAAGCACAGCCAGGGGGACCAAGAGCAACCAGGGAGACCAAGCACAGCCTGGGGGACCAAGCACAGCCAGGGGGACCAAGAGGAACCAGGGAGACCAAGCATAGCCAGGGGGACCAAGAGCATCCAGGGGGACCAAGCACAGCCTGGGGGACCAAGCACAGCCTGGGGGACCAAGAGCAACCAGGGGGACCAAGCACAGCCAGGGGTACCAAGCACAGCCTGGGGGACCAAGAGCAACCAGGTGGACCAAGCACAGCCTGGGGGACCAAGCACAGCCTGGGGGACCAAGAGCAACCAGGGGGACCAAGCACAGCCTGGGGGACCAAGCACAGCCTGGGGGACCAAACACAGCCTGGGGGACCAAGAGCAACCAGGGGGAGCAAGCACAGCCTGGGGGACCAAGCACAGCTTGGGGACCAAGAGCAACCAGGGGGACCAAGCACAGCCTGGGGGACCAAGCAGCCTGGGGGACCAAGCACAGCCAGGGGTACCAAGCACAGCCAGGGGGACCAAGAACAACCAGGGGGACCAAGCACAGCCTGGGGGACCAAGCACAGCCTGGGGGACCAAGAGCAACCAGGGGGACCAAGCACAGCCTGGGGGACCAAGCACAGCCTGGGGGACTGTAGGAAGGTGGCTACCTGACTATGGTTACCTGTAGGAAGGTGGCTACCTGACTATGGTTACCCCAGATTTTTTGCCTGTGTTTAGCTGGTTTTTTGACTTAGTTGACCTGGTTCCCTGCTAATCAGGGCCCCAGGCCATCTGCTCTCTCTGTAAAATGGATTCCATGTACCCTAGGTACATACCAATTGGAAATGGACTCCTTGTCAGCCCCTGTAGAATGCACTATAGGTGCACAGGGCACAGGAGCCACTAAGGCCTACCAGGGGCTGCAGCATATCTTTTGCCACCCCTGGCTGGTTCTTAAATTGACACAACTGGCTGATCACTCAGCTGGGGTAAGGTGGTGTACACACCCCTTGCTTAGATATAGTATACCTATGTCTAAACCTATATCTGGACACATGTAAACCTGTGAGCCACTCCTATAGACAGGCCTCACCAATCCTGGAGGCTGGGTGCATGGCTTTTATGTGAGATGGAGCTCTAGCGTGAGCTGAGCCTGTCTGCAGCCGTCGGGAACAAATCCCTAAGCTGTTTCAGGATAATGCCATACCATATACTATTAAGTGCCTTATAATCCTCGCGGTTATTTAGCAACTTTGGTTTGGCTTTATCAAAACATGTCGTGTAAGGTGTCATACGCTTTGGAATACCATCCCCTCGCCAGTTCTGGCGACGGGGATGGCATTCCACCCCTCTAGAGGGGTAAGACATGTTACTTTGCTTTAATGCGGTTGATTTCTCCAAAGACCTTAGGATCCACAAAATGGATGCCTCTGCCACAGACAAATGTCTGGACCCCTGGAGCTGACCGAAACCCAGTCAAGGGGGTCCTGGACAAAGGGTTTCCTGTCACAGGAGGGTGTCACCGCCCTCCAGACAGGAGATAGTGTATTGTAGCAGGGAGGTTTGAAAGAAACCAGACACTGCCTGGGGCGCACAAGGCTGCCCCTTGCATAATCCGGCCAAACCGGTTCTGGGGCACTCCAGCCCTCGTGCCAGGGCGGCCTGGATCAAAGGAAGGGGGTGTATCCACCCACTTCCTGGGTCCCACCCATAGGAGGGGACCTAGCAGGTAATCACGCCCACCAGATTCGAATAAGAGTGGGAGCAGTGCCAATGCACATCAGATTTTCCTGGAAGAAACATTTGAAACGATATTCTGGACCCTTCGCCCTCCATCTCAACGTGGAAGCCCGAAGAATCTCCCTTGTGGTCAAGGAGTGACCACCCTGCAGCAGCAGGCACCATCCAGCCCTCGACGTCTACTTGGTTGCAGTTCCCGCCGGAACTCGAGCGACTGAGATCGACGAGATCAAGCCTGCCCAGCTTCTAACAGCCCGATCCACAGTCCCTGCAAAGCTGAGACCCGTGGAGGCGACCGGAAGCGTGGGGCACGCCATCTTGAAGTGACCACGAGACGCTGACCGTGCAGCCCACGAGTGACCCTCGAAGCTGTACACCGGGGTTTGAGAAGCCCCCACCCTGAGCTACTCCTGAGCCGAAGTTCAGCCCTCCACACTCGACGAGTGCTGCGTGGGGCCCTTTGGCACGATTTGGCTCAACGCGTTGGCCCGGTCACTTGCCAGCTGGCTTGTGGTCCCTGTGCCGACGAACTACAAAAGAAGACTCGTGATTCTGGTTGCTCCAGATCCACACCAGCTCCCCTGAAAGGGAGCCCCGACTCTGACCTTCCTGGTCCGAGTGAGACGCCATCTTCCAATCCCGCGTGGATTGCTCTTACCAAGGCTTGTTTGCTCCAAACCGGAAGCCGACTGCACCGACGGTGAGAGCCTGCGTGGGACAGATCGTGACCTGCTCCTGGACGTCGCAGATGCCCCAGAGCCCACGTGACAGCGAAGAGAAGCGCCTCGACGACCACCTGATTGCGCCCGACATTGCCTGGTTCCGTCCTGGTTCCACCCTGGTCACTGCTGAGTGACCCAGACTCTGTCCCCTCTGCTTTCAGGTACTCTACAACTTAAGTCCACCTTTGGACTCCACCGGACACTTCGTCTTCACCCTGCCTGCAGCCCTTTCAGCTTCAAGCACCAAGAGCCTGCGTGTCAAAACCCGACGCCACTTCGACCCTGTGCACCCACTTCCTGTGGGTGAGGTAACTTTGCTCCGCCGGTGTTCCCACACTGGTGCACACCTCTAGGGTCTGTGTGTTAAGTTTTGTTCCTCTAGGTTCAGCGGAAGTGTCCTTAAACTTTAACTATTTGACTTTTACGCACCATTGGTTAACATTGGTGCATGCGTGCGCTTTCCGCACATCTCCCGAATCCCGAGGGCCATTCCCGACTTCAGCATTGCTTGTCCTGACTGCTCCCAGCGATTCCCTAGGCCCTAGGCCTAACCACTGTTCGAGTGGCCTCTCTTATACCACTTGTTTAGTATATGGTTTGAGTGGCCCCCTGCCCTCATCCATAATTGTGCAACTTTGTATGTTTAAACAGTGCTTTTGATTTAACGCTTGTGCTCCTTTATTCATAAAGAATACTGGGGATTGTTTTTAGTAATAAACACATATATTTTTATAATATATACTTGTGTGGTGTCCTTTCATTTGGTATTACAGGATTGTATGTGGTAAAACAGCTCGCTTAACACGACCTCTTAAGTTAAGCCTTTAGGCTGCTTAGTCCATGCTACCACTAGGATAGCTTGTCTAATAAGGTTGACTTACAACCAGACACCATAAGGGGATTGTTTGGTCAGGTAGTAGGTGGTTCCAGAATTGGAAACATCCCCTACCAGGCCAACTTCTCACATTGGTGAGCAGCGGTGCGGATTTGAGCTTGCTGTTGTTTTACCATTGCAATCTTTATATCAAATTGAAAGATCACATCAAGTACCTCTAGGTACATATAAAATCAAAAGCTTAGCATATTAAGTTCTACTGAACTTAGTAGTTGTAGGTTGAAGGGAGTAGCACACCCCTGACTACAACTCACTAGCAAGGTCCAGTAGGAAAACACTTAGTGTAGGTAAGTGCACCACTTACACCTCACTAGTAACCATGTCCGACACAGGAAAGGCCTCAGGGTCTAGTCCTGTGACAGTTGACCCTACCCAGGCAACTTCTGGATATGACAAACTAACCCGCAGAGACTTGATTGTCTTGTGCAAAGCAAGAGGGTTAAAAAGGGGCAGAAGCCCCACCTGCCTAATCCTGATAGGACTCCTAGAACAGGATGACTTAGAGAGGGCAAAAGCAGCTTCCCTAGATACAGGAACTGAAGGGAACCCCCCTGCAGTTGATCCCCCTGAAGAGGAGGATGATGATGACTTGGATGAGGACTCAGAAGTTGAGGACTTAGAAGTACAGGATCAGGGTAGCCAGGTTCCAGTTGGTAGGCTTAGCCAGGCCAACTTGGACCTACTGGGGACTGGAGAGGGCCAGCACCTCCCCAGAACCCAACATATGATTCCCCCAGGCAACAGAAGAGTGAGATCTCCCTCAGGGGACTCTCATATTTCTAGTGCCTCCAGAGAATCACAGAGAAGCATGGGTGCTTCTCAAAAGCTAGAACATAGGGCCAGAATGAGGGCTGTCAAACTCCAGATAGAGAGGGAGGAGGTAGCCTTGGCTCAAGCTAGACTTGCCTTGGCAAGAGAGCAGAAATTGTGTGGCTTAGATGCCACTGGTGGCAGCAATATTCCTAAAGAGAAACCCAGGTCCTATGACAGTAGAAACCTGACAAAGATTGTGCCCCCCTTCAAAGAAGGGGATGACATCCACAAATGGATGACTGCTCTTGAGAGAGCCTGCATGGTACAGCAGGTTCCTGAGGAACAGTGGGCAGCAATCTTATGGTACTCCTTTTCAGAGAAAGGGAGGGACAAGCTCCTCACTGTCAGACAGGAGGATGCAAACAAATACAAAGTCCTGAAGAGTGTTCTGATAGATGGGTTTGGCTTAACCACTGAACAGTACAGGTTGAAGTTCAGAGATACCCAGAAGACACAGACTCAGGATTGGACTGATTTTGTAGATTGTGCTACTAAGGCTCTGGAGGGTTGGCTACATGGCAGCAAAGTACATGACTTTACAGGATTGTATAATTTGATTATGAGGGAGCAGATCCTAAGTAATTGTCAGAACCAGCTCTTACACCAGCACCTGGTAGACTCTGATCTGACCTCTCCCCAAGAATTGGGAAAGAAGGCAGACAAATGGGTCAGAACCAGGATTAGGCCTAAGAATCAGGACAGTAACCAGAAGAAGGAGTCTACCAAGCCTCAAGATAAGGGTGGGGATAAAAGTAAAGAAAAGACTTCCCCAGGGCCCCAAAACTCCAAGGATGGGGGTGGGTCCCAAGACACTTCTTCAACTGAGAAAAAGCCTTATTGTTATGCCTGTAAACAGGTGGGGCATTACAAAACAGACAACTGTTGTCCCAAGAATAACAATAAAGAAAATATACCTCCAAAGCCAGCTTCAACACCTCCTGTTACTGTCAGCAGTAATCCCCCAGGAAGTGGAAGCACACCCAGGAATCTGGGTGGGTTTACTTTTGGAAATCAGGTGGACCCTGGCCTATCCAGGTCCCCATCACCCAATGATCTTGTTTATGAGGTTGGCATGGGGTTTGCCAACTTCTCTGCTTGCCCAAATACTTTGAGCAAGTATAGACAAGAACCCATCATCAATGGTTTGAAAGTTGAGGCTTTTAGAGACACAGGGGCTAGCATCACCATGGTGGCTGATGGCCTAGTCCCCTCTAAGCAACTTTTACCTGGGGCCACATACCAGGTTACAAACATTGATGGAATCCAAACAAATCATCCCATGGCAGTAGTAAGTCTCAGCTGGGGAGGTGTCATTGGCCCAAAGAGAGTGGCAGTGTCACCAAACTTGCCTGTAGACTGCCTACTTGGTAATGATTTGGAGATCTCAGCCTGGGCTGAGGTTGAGCAGGAAACCCATTCTAGAATGGTGAATTCCAATGGAAAGGTTAGTGGGGCTGTAATGGCTACAGCCCCAATTCAAGATGTCCTTCCTGAAAAGGTTGGTAGGGCGGAGATACTCCCTGCCCCATCTTTAGCAAAAGCTCTTCCTGAACAGAATAGCAAAACTGTTATGATAACAGCAGAAACCCAAACTGAGTCTCCTCCTGAAAAGGTTGGTGGGGCTGTGATGGCCACAGCCCAAACTCAAACTGACACGTGTGTTGTGAAACCTGAAATGATGGATAACTCCACACAAACTGAGAGCATGGAGGAGGAAGAGAAATCTCCCCCTCACCAGACTTTAGGACAGGATCAGCCTCCTCAGGGAACTGATCTTACCCCTGATGAAGGAACTGCCCCAGAGGTGGTTGGGCCTAGCCTGACAGAACCTCTGATGTCAGTGGACCCTTCTCAGGTGGGACCCAGTCTGGAGCAGGTAACCTGCCCCTCTCTCCCTTGCCTTAGCCAGCCCAGGGCTGCAGAGGACAAGAAGGACAGTGAGACCCAGAGGGCCCCCTGTCAAATAAAGCACCCCCATCAAAAGATTAGGTGCACCAAAACTAGTAGCCCTAGTAAGGTGAAAACTTTAAAAACTCCTGAGGGAGCTCCCTTAAAAACAGTTAGGGACCTCCCCCAGATGGATTCTGTTGGGCACAGCCAAACCTGGGACCCAAAGGGCCCAAACCTGAACTGTCCCTCCAGCAAGCCAAACAGAGGGACCCAGCCTCCAGCTTTAGGTAGCCAGAGGTTGACCCTGAGAGCACAGTGCAACTCAGTTAAAGAAAGAAAGGCACACATGGTGGAAGATAATTGGAGGAAGCTAAGCCCTAAATTAGTAGAGCCTCACTTCAATACTCCATATCCAAACCAGCCTTTAACTTTGCATAAACACACCCAAGGTAGTGATTCCCTATGGTGGAGACCCTCTAATACCCAAAGGGTGAGGGACTGCTTAGTGGACCATGAGACAGGGGGTACCCATGCTAGTGCAGGTACTTCCTTATATGGCCACTCAGGCAATATAGGCTTACCTGGCCAAGGATAGCCTTATCTCCTTTCGTTTGGGGGGGGGTTATGTAGGAAGGTGGCTACCTGACTATGGTTACCCCAGATTTTTTGCCTGTGTTTAGCTGGTTTTTTGACTTAGTTGACCTGGTTCCCTGCTAATCAGGGCCCCAGGCCATCTGCTCTCTCTGTAAAATGGATTCCATGTACCCTAGGTACATACCAATTGGAAATGGACTCCTTGTCAGCCCCTGTAGAATGCACTATAGGTGCACAGGGCACAGGAGCCACTAAGGCCTACCAGGGGCTGCAGCATATCTTTTGCCACCCCTGGCTGGTTCTTAAATTGACACAACTGGCTGATCACTCAGCTGGGGTAAGGTGGTGTACACACCCCTTGCTTAGATATAGTATACCTATGTCTAAACCTATATCTGGACACATGTAAACCTGTGAGCCACTCCTATAGACAGGCCTCACCAATCCTGGAGGCTGGGTGCATGGCTTTTATGTGAGATGGAGCTCTAGCGTGAGCTGAGCCTGTCTGCAGCCGTCGGGAACAAATCCCTAAGCTGTTTCAGGATAATGCCATACCATATACTATTAAGTGCCTTATAATCCTCGCGGTTATTTAGCAACTTTGGTTTGGCTTTATCAAAACATGTCGTGTAAGGTGTCATACGCTTTGGAATACCATCCCCTCGCCAGTTCTGGCGACGGGGATGGCATTCCACCCCTCTAGAGGGGTAAGACATGTTACTTTGCTTTAATGCGGTTGATTTCTCCAAAGACCTTAGGATCCACAAAATGGATGCCTCTGCCACAGACAAATGTCTGGACCCCTGGAGCTGACCGAAACCCAGTCAAGGGGGTCCTGGACAAAGGGTTTCCTGTCACAGGAGGGTGTCACCGCCCTCCAGACAGGAGATAGTGTATTGTAGCAGGGAGGTTTGAAAGAAACCAGACACTGCCTGGGGCGCACAAGGCTGCCCCTTGCATAATCCGGCCAAACCGGTTCTGGGGCACTCCAGCCCTCGTGCCAGGGCGGCCTGGATCAAAGGAAGGGGGTGTATCCACCCACTTCCTGGGTCCCACCCATAGGAGGGGACCTAGCAGGTAATCACGCCCACCAGATTCGAATAAGAGTGGGAGCAGTGCCAATGCACATCAGATTTTCCTGGAAGAAACATTTGAAACGATATTCTGGACCCTTCGCCCTCCATCTCAACGTGGAAGCCCGAAGAATCTCCCTTGTGGTCAAGGAGTGACCACCCTGCAGCAGCAGGCACCATCCAGCCCTCGACGTCTACTTGGTTGCAGTTCCCGCCGGAACTCGAGCGACTGAGATCGACGAGATCAAGCCTGCCCAGCTTCTAACAGCCCGATCCACAGTCCCTGCAAAGCTGAGACCCGTGGAGGCGACCGGAAGCGTGGGGCACGCCATCTTGAAGTGACCACGAGACGCTGACCGTGCAGCCCACGAGTGACCCTCGAAGCTGTACACCGGGGTTTGAGAAGCCCCCACCCTGAGCTACTCCTGAGC
Organism: Lissotriton helveticus; assembly: GCF_964261635.1. Classification (NCBI taxonomy): domain Eukaryota; kingdom Metazoa; phylum Chordata; class Amphibia; order Caudata; family Salamandridae; genus Lissotriton; species Lissotriton helveticus. The sequence continues at coordinate 1,471,834 of NW_027611694.1, read as the reverse complement.
CGAAGTTCAGCCCTCCACACTCGACGAGTGCTGCGTGGGGCCCTTTGGCACGATTTGGCTCAACGCGTTGGCCCGGTCACTTGCCAGCTGGCTTGTGGTCCCTGTGCCGACGAACTACAAAAGAAGACTCGTGATTCTGGTTGCTCCAGATCCACACCAGCTCCCCTGAAAGGGAGCCCCGACTCTGACCTTCCTGGTCCGAGTGAGACGCCATCTTCCAATCCCGCGTGGATTGCTCTTACCAAGGCTTGTTTGCTCCAAACCGGAAGCCGACTGCACCGACGGTGAGAGCCTGCGTGGGACAGATCGTGACCTGCTCCTGGACGTCGCAGATGCCCCAGAGCCCACGTGACAGCGAAGAGAAGCGCCTCGACGACCACCTGATTGCGCCCGACATTGCCTGGTTCCGTCCTGGTTCCACCCTGGTCACTGCTGAGTGACCCAGACTCTGTCCCCTCTGCTTTCAGGTACTCTACAACTTAAGTCCACCTTTGGACTCCACCGGACACTTCGTCTTCACCCTGCCTGCAGCCCTTTCAGCTTCAAGCACCAAGAGCCTGCGTGTCAAAACCCGACGCCACTTCGACCCTGTGCACCCACTTCCTGTGGGTGAGGTAACTTTGCTCCGCCGGTGTTCCCACACTGGTGCACACCTCTAGGGTCTGTGTGTTAAGTTTTGTTCCTCTAGGTTCAGCGGAAGTGTCCTTAAACTTTAACTATTTGACTTTTACGCACCATTGGTTAACATTGGTGCATGCGTGCGCTTTCCGCACATCTCCCGAATCCCGAGGGCCATTCCCGACTTCAGCATTGCTTGTCCTGACTGCTCCCAGCGATTCCCTAGGCCCTAGGCCTAACCACTGTTCGAGTGGCCTCTCTTATACCACTTGTTTAGTATATGGTTTGAGTGGCCCCCTGCCCTCATCCATAATTGTGCAACTTTGTATGTTTAAACAGTGCTTTTGATTTAACGCTTGTGCTCCTTTATTCATAAAGAATACTGGGGATTGTTTTTAGTAATAAACACATATATTTTTATAATATATACTTGTGTGGTGTCCTTTCATTTGGTATTACAGGATTGTATGTGGTAAAACAGCTCGCTTAACACGACCTCTTAAGTTAAGCCTTTAGGCTGCTTAGTCCATGCTACCACTAGGATAGCTTGTCTAATAAGGTTGACTTACAACCAGACACCATAAGGGGATTGTTTGGTCAGGTAGTAGGTGGTTCCAGAATTGGAAACATCCCCTACCAGGCCAACTTCTCACATTACCCCAGATTTTTTGCCTGTGTTTAGCTGGTTTTTTGACTTAGTTGACCTGGTTCCCTGCTAATCAGGGCCCCAGGCCATCTGCTCTCTCTGTAAAATGGATTCCATGTACCCTAGGTACATACCACAATTGGAAATGGACTCCTTGTCAGCCCCTGTATAATGCACTATAGGTGCCAAGGGCATAGGAGCCACCAAGGCCTACCAGGGGCTGCAGCATATCTTTTGCCACCCCTGGCTGGTTCTTAAATTGACACAACTGGCTGATCACTCAGCTGGGGTAAGGTGGTGTAACCACCCCTTACTTAGATATAGTATACCTATAACTAAACCTATATCTGGACACATATCAACCTGTGAGCCACTCCTATGGAAGGCCTAATGTGAGAAGTTGGCCTGATAGGTGATGTTTCCAATTCTGGAACCACCTATTATCAGACCAAACAATCCCTTATGGTGTCTGGTTGTAAGTCAACCTTATTAGACAAGCTATCCTAGGGGTAGCATGGACTAAGCAGCCTAAAGGCTTAACTTAAGAGGTCGTGTTAAGCGAGCTGTTTTACCACATACAATCCTGTAATATCAAATGAAAGGACACCACACAAGTATATATTATAAAAATATATGTGTTTATTACTAAAGACAATCCCCAGTATTCTTTATGAATAAAGGGGCACAAGCGTTAAATCAAAAGCACTGTTTAAACATACAAGTTGCACAATTATGGATGAGGGCGGGTGGCCACTCAAACCATATACTAAACAAGTGGTATAAGAGATGCCACTCGAGCAGTGGTTAGGCCTAGGGCCTAGGGAATCGCTGGGAGCAGTCAGGACAAGCAATGCTGAAGTCGGGAATGGCCCTTGGGCTTCGGCTGCACCAGTGCTGCTTCGGCTGCACTGGTGCAGCTTCTCAGACTTGAGGCGTTGCACCAGTGCAGCATAGAAAAGAAACTTTTTAATAAAAGGATTTAAAACTAATTCAAGATATACATTATCTAAGGAATGTTATAAAAACTCAGATATGGAGAATATTTTTCATTTTCGTCCATTTTTGACCGTTTTGGAGCACTTTGAAGCACTGATGCAGCTTTGGGATTTTTATGGTTATTTTGATCAGAGATGCTCCTAATGTGTTTAAAATTCATGTGGGATGTATCCAAGACACTGCCATCACACCTATATAGTTTTTAAATGATTTTGATGTATTAAAATTTTGACCTCCATAAGGGGGGAAAGGTTGAACTTTTACCCCGCTCGGAGTTCCATGACTTTCGTGACCTTGTCCCCCTGAAATTTAAAATTGCATTTTCAAAGTAATGTGTACAACTATTCATTCTGTGTCATTCATTGTGTGTTTAGCATGCTATTGGGCCACTGTAGCACTTGTTTTTTTTCGTTTTTATGCATTTTTGACCGTTTTTGAACACTTTGATGCTCCAAATGGTCTTTGGACTTAGTCACTTTTTGCTTCATGGAGATTTCAAAAGTGTTAGAAAGTCACTTTGGAGGCACACAGGACAGTGCAAATGCACCTATATAGCAATCAGGACACTCCAATCACACCTATATAGTTTTTAAATGATTTTGATGAATTAAACATTTTGACCTCCATGAGGGGTGGAAAGTTTGAACTTTTACCCCGCTCGGAGTTCCATGACTTCTGTGACCTCGTCCCCCTGAAATTTAAAATAGCATTTTCCAAGTAATTTGTAAATATATTCATTCTGGGTCATTCATTGTGTGTTTAGCATGCTATTGGGCCAGTGTAGCACTTTGTTTTTTTCATTTTTATGCATTTGTGACCGTTTTTAAACACTTTCATGCACCAATGATGTCTTTGTACTTCGTCATTTTTCACTTCATGGGGACTTCAAAAGTGTTAGAAATTCATTTTGGAGGCACACAGAACAGTGCAAATGCAGTTACATAGCATTCAGGAGACTGCAATTACACCTATATAGTTTTTAAAAGATTTTGATGTAATAACATTTTTGACCTCCATGGGGAGGGCCCTTAAGCTGAACTTTTACCCAGCTCGGAGTTCCATGACCTTGTCCAACTGAAATTGAAAATCGAATTTTCAAAGTGTTTAGTAAAACTGTTCATTCTGTGTCATTCATTATGTCTTTAGCCTGCTATTGGACCACTGCAGCACTATGTTTTGTTAATTTTAACCCAATGTTGACCTTTTTTGACCACTTTGATGCACCAGTGAAGTTTTTGGACTTAGTCATTTTTCACTTTATGGTGACTTCAAAAGTGTTAGAAATTCATTTTGTAAATACCTAGAACGGTGCAAATGCAGCCATATAGCATTCAGGGCACAACAATTACACCTATATAGTTTTTAAATGATTTTGATGCAATAACATTTTTGACCTCCATGGGGAGGGCACTCAAGCTAAACTTTTACCTAGCTCCGAGTTCCACGACCTCGGGTGGAAAAAGTGACTTTGCCCCCTTAAACCCAAAAACTTCAAAAAGTCACCCCTGGAGGCCAGAAATGGGTCTTAGACACTCTTGGTATGTCATCTGAGGTATACTATGGTGTTCTTGGGTCCAGAACTAGAAATGTGATGTGACTCTGATATCTAGGGCCTATAATGGAAAAAATGAATTTGACACCAAACACCTCAAAATGTCTGAAATAGGACTCAGACATGTACCTGGAGGCTGGAAATGAGCCCTAGACACTCTTGCTATATCACCTGAGATATAATATAGGGTCCTGGTGGCCACAGGGACCCAAAAACAGTCAGGTGGGTTGATACTGAAAATTAGCAAAAATCGTCCCAAAATTTTTTTTGACAAGATTTGCTAATTTTCCAAATAGCTCAGAATGGATATCAGAGACACTGTCTGAGTGCGCAAGATATGAATACACTTGTCAGAAAGGTCAGCTCTGATGCTTTCATGTGATATATATAACTTTGATATTATATAAAGTTTTTTTTCCGCTACCAACCAAGGGAAACACCTGATATCGTACCCGATTTTGAGAACATTGGGCTGGGTGGAAAAAGTCACTTTGCCCCCTTAAACCCAAAAACTTCAAAAGGTCACCCCTGGAGGCCAGAAATGGGTCTTAGACACTCTTGGTATGTCATCTGAGGTATACTATGGTGTTCTTGGGTCCAGAACTAGAAATGTGATGTGACTCTGATATCTAGGGCCTATAATGGAAAAAATGAATTTGACACCAAACACCTCAAAATGTCTGAAATAGGACTCAGACATGTACCTGGAGGCTGGAAATGAGCCCGAGACACTCTTGCTATATCACCTGAGATATAATATAGGGTCCTGGTGGCCACAGGGACCCAAAAACAGTCAGGTGGGTTGATACTGAAAATTAGCAAAAATCGTCCCAAAATTTTTTTTGACAAGATTTGCTAATTTTCCAAATAGCTCAGAATGGATATCAGAGACACTGTCTGAGTGCGCAAGATATGAATACACTTGTCAGAAAGGTCAGCTCTGATGCTTTCATGTGATATATATAACTTTGATATTATATAAAGTTTTTTTTCCGCTACCAACCAAGGGAAACACCTGATATCGTACCCGATTTTGAGAACATTGGGCTGGGTGGAAAAAGTCACTTTGCCCCCTTAAACCCAAAAACTTCAAAAGGTCACCCCTGGAGGCCAGAAATGGGTCTTAGACACTCTTGGTATGTCATCTGAGGTATACTATGGTCTTCTTGGGTCCAGAACTAGAAATCTGATGTGACTCTGATATCTAGGAGCTATAATGGAAAAAAATGAATTTGACACCAAACACCTCAAAATGTCACAAATAGGAGTCAGACATGTACCTGGAGGCTGGAAATGAGCCCTAGCCACTCTTGTTATATAATCTGAGATATATTATGGGGTCCTGGTGGCTACAGGGACCTGAAAACAGTCATGAGGGTTGATACCGAAAATTAGCAAAAATCGTCAAAAAAAGTTTTTTTGACAAGATTTGCTAATTTTCCAAATAGCTCAGAATGGATATCACAGTCACTTTGTGAGTACCCAGGACCTAAATATACTTGTTAGAAAGCTCAGATCTGATGCTTTCATTTGATCTATCTACCTTTGCTATTATCTGAAGTTTTTATTTCAGCTTCCAGCCATGGGAAAAACCTGACATTGTACCCGATTTTGAGCACCTTAGGCTGGATGGAAGAAGTGACTTTGCCCCCTTAAACCCCAAAACTTCAAAAAGTCATCCCTGGAGGCCAGAAATGGGTCTTAGACACTCCTGGTATGTCATCTGAGGTATACTAAGGGGTCCTTAGGTCCAGAACTAGAAATTTGATGTGACTCTGAGCTCAATGTGATGTGACTCTGAGCTATATGGCCTATAATGGAAAAAATGAGTTTGACCCCAAACACCTCGAAATGTCACAAATAGGAGTCAGACATGTACCTGGAGGCTGGAAATGAGCCCTAGCCACTCTTGTTATATCATCTGAGATATATTATGGGGTCCTGGTGGCTACAGGGACCCGAAAACAGTCATGAGGGTTGATACCGAAAATTAGCAAAAATCGTCAAAAAAAGTTTTTTTGACAAGATTTGCTAATTTTCCAAATAGCTCAGAATGGATATCACAGTCACTTTGTGAGTACCCATGACCTAAATATACTTGTTAGAAAGCTCAGATCTGATGCTTTCATTTGATCTATCTACCTTTGCTATTATCTGAAGGTTTTTTTTCAGCTTCCAGCCAAGGGAAGAACCTGACATCGTACCCGATTTTGAGCAACGTAGCCTGGATTGAAGAAGTGACTATGCCCCCTTAAACCCCAAAACTTCAAAAAGTCATCCCTGGAGGCCAGAAATGGGTCTTAGACACTCCTGGTATGTCATCTGAGGTATACTAAGGGGTCCTTAGGTCCAGAACTAGAAATTTGATGTGACTCTGAGCTCAATGTGATGTGACTCTGAGCTCTATGGCCTATATTGGGAAAAATTAGTTTGATCCCAAACACCTCGAAATGTCACAAATAGGAGTCAGACATGTACCTGGAGGCTGGAAATGAGCCCTAGCCACTCTTGTTATATCATCTGAGATATATTATGGGGTCCTGGTGGCTACAGGGACCTGAAAACAGTCATACAAAGCAATTTGAATCCATACGAGGCAATTTTTAATTTGCGGCCATCTGGTCACCCTTTGAAATGGATAGGATATACTACAGAGGATGTAGTGCACTCTATTTCTTGAAGCATATGATGTACTGACTTAATTTCAATTGCAGTATGTAGCTAAGACATTTACAATTCATAGTGGTAACTCTCATGGTTGTGGCTTATAGGGACAAGGTACAAATCAAGTGTAACCTTCAGGTAAGTTTTTATTTTTCACTTTCATGTGTGTTGTAGAACACTTTATACTTTTGGCTATAATTCATAGTCTGTACATTATAGAGACATAATTTAAACAGCACTTTGTTCCTAGTGATGCACATCTTACCCATGTGAATTATTATGTGTGTGGCGTATTGTAAAGTTGTCAAAATTTGAGGTTGAATGTATGACGTTTTTCAATACCGTCGCATGTACGAAAAAGTATGCCTTACATTTTGTCCCATACTTCTAAAACCATACAATCTGGATCCATAATTGGAAGTGCAGCATTAAGCTAACATGATGCCACTGTATTGTGTTCATTTTCATGCATGTGGAAAGCTTCAAAGTGGTGTGAATCTTTCAGCGATTAAACACATATTTTTTAAAAAATTCCTCCAGCTTTTGCAAAATGTGTCACGTATGTTATGTCATCAGTCAAGATCCATATTAGATAGAGCTTGATTTCCAACTGCAACACATTCTATAACATAGCCTACTACAGTGTGCCATTTTATATGCATGTGGCTCACACACAAGGTGCATACAAAGCAATTTGAATCCATACGAGGCGATTTTTAATTTGCGGCCATCTGGTCACCCATTGAAATGGATAGGATATATTACATAGTATGTGGTGCACTATAAATCTTGAACCATATGAGGTACTGACCTAATTTCAATCACAGTATGTAGCTAAGACATCTACACTTTATAGTGGTAACTCTCATATTTGTGGCTTATAGGGACAAGGTACAAATCAAGTGTAATCTTCAGGAAAAGTTTTTATTTTTCACTTTCATGTGTGTTGAAGAACACTTTATGCTTTTGGCTACAAAATGTGAAGTTGAATGTATGATGTTTTTCAATAACGTCACATGTGTGAAAAAATATGCCTTACGTTGTGGCCCATAATTCTAAAACCATACAATCTGGATCCATAATTCTGAGTGCAGCATACAGTTACCATCATGCCACTGCCCTGTGGTCATTGTCATGCCTGTGCCATGCTTAGAAGTGGTGAGAATCATTCAGTGATTAACAAATAGCTCAGAATGGATATCACAGTCACTTCGTGAGTACCCATGACCTAAATATACTCATTAGAAAGCTCAGATCTGATGCTTTCATTTGATCTATCTACCTTTGCTATTATCTGAAGTTTTTTTTTCAGCTTCCAGCCAAGGGAAGAACCTGACATCGTACCCGATTTTGAGCAACGTAGCCTGGATGGAAGAAGTGACTATGCCCCCTTAAACCCCAAAACTTCAAAAAGTCATCCCAGGAGGCCAGAAGTCATCCCTGGACTGCGGCCTTATGTCCAAAGCCATCCAACAAGAGCATTTTTTTTTTAATTCGGTCGATTTAAAAAAAATCTGCGAACTATTTTATTTCTCTCAAAAAAGTGCCAAAAAGTGACTTTTTGTGCAAAAAAGTGCCCGTACAATATTTTTTCATCTAATAAACTTTTTATGACTCAGAATACACTTAGGCTTCAGGTCAATGTGTTTTCGTTTGGGGGAGGGGCCCAGGGAAAAAAACACCTTTTTTTTCTCGGATTGGTCAAACCTCGTTTTTACTACCTTTAAAAAATATCAAAACCATAAACCAGGAGCCCTAATTATATTCTTGATACTGAGCGGCAGGCAGGCAACTAGAGCTACATTTCAGGGGGGGGGCTAATTCTTCCAACCATAGACAGAGTGACTGAAAGAAGGGGCGAAAACACAACAAAAGCCTCATTTACAAGTAAATGGTCTTTTAAAGACCTGTTAAGTCCTCGGGTGCGGCTGCAACGAGATGGTCACCAGCCCCCGAAGCTGTCTCTGCCCGGGCTGACAGACACGACGGGGGGGGCTGAAGCCCCGTGAGCCCAATGGATGTTGCATAGACCCTAAACCTTATCTGCAGATGAACAGTACCACTCAGTGAGGGGTCCCGTTCATCTGCAGATAAGGTTTAGGGTCTATGAAATACTGCTGTTGTCTTGCGTACATTCTGAGTTCCATTGCAGGGGCCTCATTTATGAGAAATGACGCAACGCTGCGTGAAAGCAGCGATGCGTCACTTTTCAGTGCGCACTCCTTGCGACATTCCTGATGCGTCATATTTAATGTATGATGCATCATGTCGCAAGGAGTTACAGATACGTCAGTATTTCTGACGTATCTGTAAGCGCAAAAGTGAAGCATTGCTAGAGTGTGTCACAAAAGTGACGCAACTCCAGCAATGCGTCCTTTCACATGGGGCAAACCCCATGTGAAAGGGCCTGCGTCAGTCTTACGCCTGCTGTGAGGCAGGCTCAAGAATTTGACGCAACGGTGTCCTAAAAGTGACGCAGTGAAATCTCATAATTTCACTGCGTCACTTTTACGACCCTTCCTTGCGTCAATACACCACCCTTGCATACATATACCTGGCGCAGGTATAATGTGGCGCAGGGGTTTACAAAGAGACGATTCTACCTAGATGCGTCTCTTTGTAAATATGACTCAACAAGGCGCATTTTTTATGCATCGGTGGCGTAAAAGTGAGGCATAGCCTTATAAATGAGACCCCAAGTACTTGCCTTCTCGTGGAGTCAAGTGAGCTGAAACCTTTGGCCAGACCAATTTTAAGATCTTCGAGAACAGTACTTGCCAGGAGCATCTTTGAATAATAAAACAACTTCTTTGAAGTCAGCCTTCTCATCCAGATTACCACATACCCTTTTGAGCGAGGATCGCTAAGACTAAAACACAACACGACTGTGTGAAACATTACGCGTTCCTTATTATTTTGTATTAATATGTCTATATCACAAAAGACGGGGACTGCGTAGCTGTGCCCTCAGCTGATAAAGTGACAAACTTGAACACTGTTTTTTTCTAAGACTTCAACCACAGACATTCAAAAGCAAATTATACATACACAGTGCAAGTTTATAAAATATTACAATTGATTGCGTTAATTGACTCGTTCACAAATAATGTCTTATTCAATCAGGTGAGGAGTTCTGATGGAGGGAGTATCATGCAACCCTTTCCCTACCCCTTATCCGAAATCCCACGTGTGCAGTACTGTCCCTGTGTTTCACAGTCTCTCTGCCTGAAGAGGAAGCTTCCATCTTTCCTTATGTCATTAAAGCTTGCAGGTTTAATGACGTTAGACTTCGCAAAGTATAAACTTGTATGTTTGCTTTTGAGGAAGACTTAGACCATGCAACACAGGAACATATTTTACAAAAGTTTGGATTGAATTCCATTATATCCGTTGGCAAGATGTCTAAAATCCCCAAAAATATATTAATATATTTTTACATCCTTGACTTCCGGTGATCAGTTACATCTGCTGACCAGTTTAATCACCAATGCCCCCAAATAAAATCTTAGATATTCTCTCTGCTTTAGTCGCTTCTGGACAGGTTCATTGAACATATTATTTTGTCAAACATTCTAGCCTCTAACATGTGTTTGGCAAGACTGCTTTGCATATGTGTGGTCTCTGTCTGGAATGGCATAGTGTGTGAAAAACAATGACCTGGAATGCAGTCTAAGCAAAGGCAAGAAACTGGAATTAATAATATCATTCCCTTCATCGTATTGTCCCTTTGAAGGTTTGACCTGTGCGTGTTTTGTAAAGAAGTCTTCCCTTTAAAAACTTAGGCCCCCATTTCTGAAAGTCTGTGGTGTGCAGAACACTTCGTGCTGGAACAGTTACTGCTGGTGGTAGCAAACTCCACTTGGCTTGTGAAATACATTAGCATCGTTTTGCTTTTTGTGTAATAATGAAATGGAGCAAACATATTTTTTTGTTTCAGTCCATGCTACAGCAAGATTGTTGCACAATTGCAAAAATGAACAAGCTGGCTCCGTGGAGCCGACAGGGGGAGGGAACAGGAGATGTGCATGCGTACAGAGTGCACATCTCCTGTCCGTACACGTGCACATCTCCTGTCCGCGGAATTCAAGCTTTATTTCAGCAAGTAGGAAGAATCTTGCACAGGCCACCAGCCCCATGATTGTGGCCAGTCAGAGTGCGTCACAATGTGAAACTAATCTCATAAATATTAATGAGGTAGGCAGGATTGGGACCTACTCCAAATTAGCATTTTGTGAACTAACCTATTAGTATGTAAACAAGATGATATAAATCAACACTGGTATCAAACTGCAAGCAGTTTTTACTGCCAGTGTTACTGCATCGCTGGCCCGTAGTCACATACTCTGTAGCACCTCTTTTTCGGATGAGTCCCCCCACTTCTTTTTTTAGGACTTGAGCCCTGGTGAAGGGTCTCAAAATCCAGCAATAAAGGGAATGTGTGAAGCTAATTTAATAGTGACAAAAAGTAATCCTGCTGAAATAAACAAAACAAGCATTGGCATAGCCAATAGGTCTTGCCTTTGGGAACTAATAAGTGTTAAGGCAGAGATATTGAGTTTGTGTTTGTTTTTAAGCTGTGTTGTGCAGAAGTCTGCAGTATGCTGAAATGTTATAATAAAGAAGTGTGAGAAGCATTTTTGTTACTTATGATGTATAATGTACAACAAAATGACGATGATAAAAAACTATTAATTAGAAGTAATGATTTGTGTTTTTTTATGTTTGAATGCTGGCACCTTGTATCTGCCTGTTCTAATCGTTGCCTTTTTATGGTGTTTATTGTTAAAGGTGTGGTAAATAAATAATTAATTACCGGTTCTATTTTTCGGGATACTCATACAAACAGATAGCTCAATAAATAAGAGTCAAGATTCGAGGTAGCTAGAGTGTACAGGCTTTAATCAGGCATAAAAGGACAGGAACAGGACAGCCTGCATGGGAATGGGATGGCAGGGCCCGACAGCTGCCGGGGGCAGGATCTGGGAATGATGCGCATAACTTTTAATAACAGAACATTAGTATATATAGTTAAACAAAATACATTGCATTCAATACAGTAGGCGTAGCAGTAGGCGGAGTTTGTAGCAGTCGCGAAAGATAAGGGCAAAATGAGGTAACAAGAAGGCGTGTACAGGGCGTATACACAGACATGTGATGTAAACGTAACAGAATATGTCATAAACGGGGCGGAAACATGGAGGGGGCTACCTGAGCAGCTGGGACCTCTAACCTAGTGGTGCGCGCAAACTGACAATGACGTGTTACCAGGGAGAACTGGGGGGCTATGACTTCTGCGCTAGAAGAGGAGACTAAAGTCTGGAGTGTCAGAGCGACATGTACCCAGGCATATCTAGTATCTGGTGTTTAGAGTACATGTTGATAGAATCCAAAAGTTATCAGAGTAAAGGCTAACAGACATTAAGACTGGTGCATGCATAATTCTACATGTAGTGCGTGTGCGGGGAATATTCTATAAATATTAATACAGTATTTCTCTTACATGGAGACATAAAGGCTAGACCATGACAGAAACTATTGATGCGATTCAGTAGCTTAGGAATGCAGAGAAGGAGGGCTGGACTGATGTGAGAAGTTGGCCTGGTAGGGGATGTTTCCAATTCTGGAACCACCTACTACCTGACCAAACAATCCCTTATGGTGTCTGGTTGTAAGTCAACCTTATTAGACAAGCTATCCTAGGGGTAGCATGGACTAAGCAGCCTAAAGGCTTAACTTAAGAGGTCGTGTTAAGCGAGCTGTTTTACCACATACAATCCTGTAATACCAAATGAAAGGACACCACACAAGTATATATTATAAAAATATATGTGTTTATTACTAAAAACAATCCCCAGTATTCTTTATGAATAAAGGGGCACAAGCGTTAAATCAAAAAGCACTGTTTAAACATACAAGTTGCACAATTATGGATGAGGGCAGGGGGCCACTCAAACCATATACTAAACAAGTGGTATAAGAGAGGCCACTCGAACAGTGGTTAGGCCTAGGGCCTAGGGAATCGCTGGGAGCAGTCAGGACAAGCAATGCTGAAGTCGGGAATGGCCCTCGGGATTCGGGAGATGTGCGGAAAGCGCACGTATGCACCAATGTTAACCAATGGTGCGTAAAAGTCAAATAGTTAAAGTTTAAGGACACTTCCGCTGAACCTAGAGGAACAAAACTTAACACACAGACCCTAGAGGTGTGCACCAGTGTGGGAACACCGGCGGAGCAAAGTTACCTCACCCACAGGAAGTGGGTGCACAGGGTCGAAGTGGCGTCGGGTTTTGACACGCAGGCTCTTGGTGCTTGAAGCTGAAAGGGCTGCAGGCAGGGTGAAGACGAAGTGTCCGGTGGAGTCCAAGGGTGGACTCAAGTTGTAGAGTACCTGAAAGCAGAGGGGACAGAGTCTGGGTCACTCAGCAGTGACCAGGGTGGAACCAGGACGGAACCAGGCAATGTCGGGCGCAATCAGGTGGTCGTCGAGGAGCTTCTCTCCGCTGTCACGTGGGCTCTGGGGCATCTGCGACGTCCAGGAGCAGGTCACGATCTGTCCCACGCAGGCTCTCACCGTCGGTGCAGTCGGCTTCCGGTTTGGAGCAAACAAGCCTTGGTAAGAGCAATCCACGCAGGATCGGAAGATTGCTTCTCACTCGGACCAGGAAGGTCAGAGTCGGGGCTCCTTTTCAGGGGAGCTGGTGTGGATCTGGAGCAACCAGATTCACGAGTCTTCTTTGGTAGTTCGTCGGCACAGGGACCACAAGCCAGCTGGCAAGTGACCGGGCCAACGCGTTGAGCCAAATCGTGCCAAAGGGCCCCACGCAGCACTCGTCGAGTGTGGAGGGCTGAACTTCGGCTCAGGAGTAGCTCAGGGTGGGGGCTTCTCAAACCCCGGTGTACAGCTTCGAGGGTCACTCGTGGGCTGCACGGTCAGCGTCTCGTGGTCACTTCAAGATGGCGTGCCCCACGCTTCCGGTCGCCTCCACGGGTCTCAGCTTTGCAGGGACTGTGGATCGGGCTGTTAGAAGCTGGGCAGGCTTGATCTCGTCGATCTCAGTCGCTCGAGTTCCGGCGGGAACTGCAACCAAGTAGACGTCGAGGGCTGGATGGTGCCTGCTGCTGCAGGGTGGTCACTCCTTGACCACAAGGGAGATTCTTCGGGCTTCCACGTTGAGATGGAGGGCGAAGGGTCCAGAATATCGTTTCAAATGTTTCTTCCAGGAAATCTGATGTGCATTGGCACTGCTCCCACTCTTATTCGAATCTGGTGGGCGTGATTACCTGCTAGGTCCCCTCCTATGGGTGGGACCCAGGAAGTGGGTGGATACACCCCCTTCCTTTGATCCAGGCCGCCCTGGCACGAGGGCTGGAGTGCCCCAGAACCGGTTTGGCCGGATTATGCAAGGGGCAGCCTTGTGCGCCCCAGGCAGTGTCTGGTTTCTTTCAAACCTCCCTGCTACAATACACTATCTCCTGTCTGGAGGGCGGTGACACCCTCCTGTGACAGGAAACCCTTTGTCCAGGACCCCCTTGACTGGGTTTCGGTCAGCTCCAGGGGTCCAGACATTTGTCTGTGGCAGAGGCATCCATTTTGGGGATCTTAAGGCCTTTGGAGAAATCAACCGCATTAAAGTGAAGTAACATGTCTTACCCCTCTAGAGGGGTGGAATGCCATCCCCGTCGCCAGAACTGGCGAGGGGATGGTATTCCAAAGCGTATGACACCTTACACGACATGTTTTGATAAAGCCAAACCAGAGTTGCTAAATAACCGCGAGGATTATAAGGCACTTAATAGTATATGGTATGGCATTATCCTGAAACAGCTTAGGGATTTGTTCCCGACGGCTGCAGACAGGCTCAGCTCATGCTAGAGCTCCATCTCACATAAAAACCATGCACCCAGCCTCCAGGATTGGTGAGGCCTGTCTATAGGAGTGGCTCACAGGTTTACATGTGTCCAGATATAGGTTTAGACATAGGTATACTATATCTAAGCAAGGGGTGTGTACACCACCTTACCCCAGCTGAGTGATCAGCCAGTTGTGTCAATTTAAGAACCAGCCAGGGGTGGCAAAAGATATGCTGCAGCCCCTGGTAGGCCTTAGTGGCTCCTGTGCCCTGTGCACCTATAGTGCATTCTACAGGGGCTGACAAGGAGTCCATTTCCAATTGATATGTGCCTATAGCACATGTGTCATTAATTTAGTGAGAGAACAGCAGGCTGGGGGTCTGATCAGCAGGCCCACAGCCTCAGTAGTCGAAAACCAGTGAAGCAAAAAGCAAAAATTTGGGGTGACCATAGGATAGCAGACCCTACTCTCCTACACAACCCCCCCCCAAACGCAGGGACATTAAACTAACCTTGACCAGATAAGTCTTCATGTTCTAAGTGGAAGTACCTGGAGAGACCATCTGCATTACCATGGTCAGTCCCTGGGCGGTGCTCCACTGTAAAGTCCATCCCCTGTAGGGAAATGGACCACCTGAGCAGTTTGGGATTTTCACCCTTCATCTGATTAAGCCATAAGAGGGGCTTATGGTCTGTTTGCACCAGGAAGTGAGTTCCAAACAAGTAGGACCTCAACTTCTTTAATGCCCAAACCACAGCAAAGGCCTCCCTCTCAATGGCTGACCAACGTTTTTCTCTTGGGGTTAGCCTCCTGCTAATGAAAGCAATTGGCTGGTCTTGACCATCTTGATTAAGTTGTGAGAGTACAGCTCCCACCCCCAACTCAGAAGCATCTGTCTGAACAATGAACTGTTTGGAGTAGTCAGGACTCTTTAGGATAGGTGCAGAGCACATGGCCTTCTTCAGGTCTTCAAATGCCTTCTGACAGCTAACTGTCCACTGAACCTTTTTTGGCATCTTCTTGGATGTCAAGTCATTTAATGGTGTCACTATAGACCCATAGTTTTTCACAAACTTTCTGTAATACCCAGTCAGGCCCAAGAAGGCTCTGACTTGTGTCTGGGTAACTGGAGGAGCCCAGTCCTGTATGGCCTGGATTTTGCTTTCCAGTGGCTGAACCTGGCCTCCACCTACTAGGTGGCCCAGGTATACAACCTTACTCTGCCCTATCTGGCACTTTGTGGCCTGGATAGTTAGGCCTGCCTTTTGCAGGGCCTCCAAAACTTTCTTCAGGTGGATCAGGTGATCCTCCCAGGTGGAGCTAAAGACAGCAATATCATCCAGATAAGCTGCACAAAAGTCATCCAACCCAGTAAGGACTTGGTTCACCAACCTTTGGAAAGTGGCAGGTGCATTCTTCAAACCAAAGGGCATTACCACAAACTGATAATGTCCACTAGGGGTAGAGAATGCTGTTTTGGCTTTTGACTCCTCAGCTAGTCTGATTTGCCAGTAGCCAGCTGTCAGATCAAATGTGCTCAGAAACTTGGCAGAAGCCAATCTGTCAATGAGCTCATCTGCTCTTGGAATGGGGTGAGCATCTGTCCTAGTGACAGCATTGAGACCCCTGTAATCCACGCAAAACCTCATTTCTCTCTTACCATCTTGGGTATGAGGTTTTGGCACCAGGACTACTGGGCTGGCCCATGGGCTCTCTGATGGCTCAATCACTCCAAGCTCCAACATCTTTTGCACCTCAGCCTTGATGCAATCCCTGACATGATCAGGTTGCCTGTAGATCTTATTCTTGACAGGCAGACTGTCACCAGTGTCCACAACATGGGTACACCAGTCAGTTTGGCTGGGTGTGAGTGAAAACATTTGCCTGTGAGCCTGCAAAACTTGTCTGCAGTCCCTCTGTTGCTGGTCAGTGAGGCTGCCTGCCAAGGCTACTCCTTCAACTGAACCATCATCAGGGTTCTGGGAAAGCAGGTCTGGGAGAGGGTCACTCTCTTCCTCCTGTTACCCATCTGTGGCCATGAGCAAGCTCATGTCCTCCCTGTCTACAAATGCTTTCAAGCGATTCACATGGATTACCCTGTGAGGGCTCCTGGGTGTTCCAAAGTCTACCAAGTAGGTGACTTCCCCTTTCTTCTCAATAATAGGATAGGGTCCACTCCATTTGTCTTGGAGTGCTGCTGGAGCCACTGGCTCCAGTACCCATACCTTCTGTCCTGGTTGGAACTCTACCAGCACAGCCTTTTGGTCATGCCAAGCTTTCTGCAATTCTTGGCTGGCCTCCAGGTTTTTGGATGCTCTTTCCATGTACTCAGCCATCCTGGAGCGGAGACCAAGTACATAGTCCACTATGTCTAGTTTGGGCTTTTTGAGAGGTAACTCCCATCCTTCCTTCACCAAACACAATGGACCTCTCACAGGGTGGCCAAACAAAAGTTCAAAAGGGCTGTAGCCAACCCCCTTCTGTGGGACCTCTCTGTAAGCAAAGAGCAGGCAGGGTAAAAGAATGTCCCATTTCCGCCTGAGCTTCTCTGGTAATCCCTTTATCATGCCTTTAAGGGTCTTGTTAAATCTCTCCACAAGCCCATTGCATTGTGGATGATATGGGGTGGTAAACTTATAGTTTACTCCACATTCCTTCCACATTGCTTTTAGATAGCTGGACATAAAATTTGTCCCTCTATCTGATAGTACCTCCTTAGGAAAGCCCACTCTTGAGAAAACTGCAATGAGGGCTTTTGCCACCACAGGTGCTGTGGTGGTCCTTAGGGGAATAGCCTCTGGGTACCTGGTGGCATGATCCACTACCACCAGTATGAATCTGTTCCCAGATGCTGTTTGGGGGTCCATTGGACCCACAATATCAATTCCAACTCTCTCAAAGGGGACCCCCACCACAGGTAGTGGTATTAGGGGGGCCTTTGTTGTGCCACCTGACTTACCACTGGCTTGGCAAGTGACACAGGAGCGACAAAACTCCTTGACATCCTCTGACATGTGAGGTCAGTGAAAGTGTGGAACAAGCCTGTCCCACGTCTTGTTCTGGCCTAAGTGTCCTGCAAGGGGAATATCATGGGCCAAGGTAAGGAGGAATCCCCTAAACTGCAGAGGTATCACCAACCTCCTGGTCATGCCAGGCTTGGGGGTTCTAGCCTCTGAGTAAAGGAGTCCCTCATCCCAATACACAGTATGGGTACCTTGGGCATCCCCAGCAGCCTCAGCAGCAGCCTGCTGTCTGAGGGGTTCAAGGGAAGGGCAATCTAATTGAGCCTGCCTCAGGTCTGCCCTTGAGGGTCCCCCTGTCCCCAGAAACTCAACCTGGTCAGGTTCAAGCTCCTCAGAGACAGTCTCCTCTTGGGCTGCAGAATCAGTTTCCTCTGAAAGCTGATCCTCAACCTGGGGCAAGGTGGAAGGCGAGGCCTTTCCTCTCTTGCTCCTTCTCTTGGGTTGTGGCTGGTCTATTGTCTCAAGATCCACCACTGGTTCAGGAAGGCACTTCTTAGCCTGAGCCCTTGTCATGGCAAGGACATGCTCTGAAATCCCTAGCATTTCTGCATGAGTCCTGTACTCCACTTCTGACCATGCTGAGCTTTCAAGGTCATTGCCTAACAGACAGTCTACTGGTAGGTCTGCACTCACCACAACTTTCTTTAGGCCATCAACCCCTCCCCAGGAGAAGTTCACAACTGCCACACTATGGGAGGTAGTGGAGTTGCTTGCATTGGTTACTAGGTAGCTCTCTCCTAGTACAATCTGTCCAGGGTCCACAAAGCCAGGGGTCACCATGGTGACACTAGCACATGTGTCCCTGTAAGCTTGAGCCAGTTTCTCATTTATTAAGGGAGTCTGCCTGTATTTGCCCAGGTTAGTGGGGCTTACTGCAGTGGGCAACTCAATGTCCACATCATACAGGAGAACTGCCTGTGTAGGGACTCTGACTAGGCCAGATCCTACTTCAATACCCAGGGTCAACCCAGCTACACCCTTGGACTGTGTTCCACCACTGCTTACTGTACTTGGGGTTGCAGTTGCTTTGGGAGCTGTAGTGGTGGGAACTGGATTTGCCTTGGTGCACTCACTGCCCCAGTGTGAAACTGATTTGCAGGTATTACACCAAGGTGTCTTTGGACCTTTGTTCTTCTTCTTCTTGTTACCATTTTGGGAACCACCCTCCTTACTATTAGTTTGGGGGCCTGAAGACTTCTGGTCTTTTTCTTTATCTTTCTGATTCTGATTACCACCCTTCTGGTCTGTTTTCTTCTGGTCACCACCTTGGTTCTGGGGTTTCTGCTTAATCCTTGTTCTGACCCATTTGTCTGCCTTCTTTCCCAATTCTTGGGGAGAGGTCAGATCAGAGTCAATAAGGTATTGATGCAACAGCTGGTTTGTACAGTTATTAAGGATCTGTTCTCTCATCATAAGATTGTACAATCCTGTATAGTCTGAAACTTTACTTCCCTGTAACCAACCCTCCAAAGCCTTAGTGGCACACTCCACAAAATCAGTCCAGTCTTGAGTCTGTGCTTTCTGGGTGTCTCTGAACAACAACCTGTATTGCTCAGTGGTTAGGCCATACCCTTCAATGAGAGCACTCTTCAAAACAGAGTAGTTTTTGGCATCCTCAGGTCTAACTGTGAGGAGCCTGTCCCTCCCTTTCTCAGAAAAGGAGTACCACAAAATTGCAGCCCACTGATTCTCAGGAACCTGCTGTACCATGCAGGCTCTCTCAAGAGCAGTCATCCATTTGTGGATGTCATCCCCTTCTTTAAAGGGGGGCACAATCTTGGTCAGGTTTCTATTGTCATAGGCCCTGTCTTTTTCTCTTGGAAAATTGCTGCCACCAGTGACATCTAAGCCACTTAATTTCTGCTCCCTTGCCAAGGCAAGTTTAGCTTGAGCTAAGGTAAGCTTAGCTTGACTCAGGGCTACCTCCTCTCTCTCTATCTGGAGTCTGACAGCCCTCATTCTAGCCCTATGCTCAGCTTTCTGAGAAGCACTCATGCCTCTCTCTGATTCTCTGGAGGCACTAGAAAGATGAGAGTCCCCTGAGGGAGATCTCACTCTTCTGTTGCCTGGGAGAATCATCTGTTGGGTTCTGGGGAGGTGCTGGCCCTCTCCATTCCCCAGTAGGTCCAGGTTGGCCTGGCTAAGCCTACCAACTGGAACCTGGCTACCCTGATCCTGTACTCCTAAGTCCTCAACATCTGAGTCCTCATCCAAGTCATCATCATCCTCCTCTTCAAGGGGATCAACTGCAGGGGGGTTCCCTCCAGTTCCTGTATCTAGGGAAGCTGCTTTTGCCTTCTCTAAGTCGTCCTGCTCTAGGATTTCTACCAGGATTAGGCAGGTGGGGCTTCTGCCCCTTTTTAACCCTCTTGCTTTGCACAAGGCAATCAAGTCTCTGCGGGTTAGTTTGTCATATCCAAAAGTTGCCTGGGTAGGGTCAACTGTCACAGGACTAGACCCTGAGGCCTTTCCTGTGTCAGACATGGTTACTAGTGAGGTGTAAGTGGTGCACTTACCTACACTAAGTGTTTTCCTACTGGACCTTGCTAGTGAGTTGTAGTCAGGGGTGTGCTACTCCCTTCAACCTACAACTACTAAGTTCAGTAGAACTTAATATGCTAAGCTTTTGATTTTATATGTACCTAGAGGTACTTGATGTGATCTTTCAATTTGATATAAAGATTGCAATGGTAAAACAACAGCAAGCTCAAATCCGCACCGCTGCTCACCAATGTGAGAAGTTGGCCTGGTAGGGGATGTTTCCAATTCTGGAACCACCTACTACCTGACCAAACAATCCCTTATGGTGTCTGGTTGTAAGTCAACCTTATTAGACAAGCTATCCTAGGGGTAGCATGGACTAAGCAGCCTAAAGGCTTAACTTAAGAGGTCGTGTTAAGCGAGCGGTTTTACCACATACAATCCTGTAATACCAAATGAAAGGACACCACACAAGTATATATTATAAAAATATATGTGTTTATTACTAAAAACAATCCCCAGTATTCTTTATGAATAAAGGGGCACAAGCGTTAAATCAAAAGCACTGTTTAAACATACAAGTTGCACAATTATGGATGAGGGCGGGGGGCCACTCAAACCATATACTAAACAAGTGGTATAAGAGAGGCCACTCGAACAGTGGTTAGGCCTAGGGCCTAGGGAATCGCTGGGAGCAGTCAGGACAAGCAATGCTGAAGTCGGGAATGGCCCTCGGGATTCGGGAGATGTGCGGAAAGCGCACGCATGCACCAATGTTAACCAATGGTGCGTAAAAGTCAAATAGTTAAAGTTTAAGGACACTTCCGCTGAACCTAGAGGAACAAAACTTAACACACAGACCCTAGAGGTGTGCACCAGTGTGGGAACACCGGCGGAGCAAAGTTACCTCACCCACAGGAAGTGGGTGCACAGGGTCGAAGTGGCGTCGGGTTTTGACACGCAGGCTCTTGGTGCTTGAAGCTGAAAGGGCTGCAGGCAGGGTGAAGACGAAGTGTCCGGTGGAGTCCAAGGGTGGACTCAAGTTGTAGAGTACCTGAAAGCAGAGGGGACAGAGTCTGGGTCACTCAGAAGTGACCAGGGTGGAACCAGGACGGAACCAGGCAATGTCGGGCGCAATCAGGTGGTCGTCGAGGAGCTTCTCTCCGCTGTCACGTGGGCTCTGGGGCATCTGCGACGTCCAGGAGCAGGTCACGATCTGTCCCACGCAGGCTCTCACCGTCGGTGCAGTCGGCTTCAAGTTTGGAGCAAACAAGCCTTGGTAAGAGCAATCCACTCAGGGTCGGAAGATTGCTTCTCACTCGGACCAGGAAGGTCAGAGTCGGGGCTCCTTTTCAGGGGAGCTGGTGTGGATCTGGAGCAACCAGATTCACGAGTCTTCTTAGGTAGTTCGTCGGCACAGGGACCACAAGCCAGCTGGCAAGTGACCGGGCCAATGCTTTGAGCCAAATCGTGCCAAAGGGCCCCACGCAGCACTCGTCGAGTGTGGAGGGCTGAACTTCGGCTCAGGAGTAGCTCAGGGTGGGGGCTTCTCAAACCCCGGTGTACAGCTTCGAGGGTCACTCGTGGGCTGCACGGTCAGCGTCTCGTGGTCACTTCAAGATGGCGTGCCCCACGCTTCCGGTCGCCTCCACGGGTCTCAGCTTTGCAGGGACTGTGGATCGGGCTGTTAGAAGCTGGGCAGGCTTGATCTCGTCGATCTCAGTCGCTCGAGTTCCGGCGGGAACTGCAACTAAGTAGACGTCGAGGGCTGGATGGTGCCTGCTGCTGCAGGGTGGTCACTCCTTGACCACAAGGGAGATTCTTCGGGCTTCCACATTGAGATGGAGGGCGAAGGGTCCAGAATATCGTTTCAAATGTTTCTTCCAGGAAATCTGATGTGCATTGGCACTGCTCCCACTCTTATTCGAATCTGGTGGGCGTGATTACCTGCTAGGTCCCCTCCTATGGGTGGGACCCAGGAAGTGGGTGGATACACCCCCTTCCTTTGATCCAGGCCGCCCTGGCACGAGGGCTGGAGTGCCCCAGAACCGGTTTGGCCGGATTATGCAAGGGGCAGCCTTGTGCGCCCCAGGCAGTGTCTGGTTTCTTTCAAACCTCCCTGCTACAATACACTATCTCCTGTCTGGAGGGCGGTGACACCCTCCTGTGACAGGAAACCCTTTGTCCAGGACCCCCTTGACTGGGTTTCGGTCAGCTCCAGGGGTCCAGACATTTGTCTGTGGCAGAGGCATCCATTTTGTGGATCTTAAGGCCTTTGGAGAAATCAACCGCATTAAAGTGAAGTAACATGTCTTACCCCTCTAGGGGGGTGGAATGCCATCCCCGTCGCCAGAACTGGCGAGGGGATGGTATTCCAAAGCGTATGACACCTTACACGACATGTTTTGATAAAGCCAAACCAAAGTTGCTAAATAACCGCGAGGATTATAAGGCACTTAATAGTATATGGTATGGCATTATCCTGAAACAGCTTAGGGATTTGTTCCCGACGGCTGCAGACAGGCTCAGCTCATGCTAGAGGTCCATCTCACATAAAAACCATGCACCCAGCCTCCAGGATTGGTGAGGCCTGTCTATAGGAGTGGCTCACAGGTTTACATGTGTCCAGATATAGGTTTAGACATAGGTATACTATATCTAAGCAAGGGGTGTGTACACCACCTTACCCCAGCTGAGTGATCAGCCAGTTGTGTCAATTTAAGAACCAGCCAGGGGTGGCAAAAGATATGCTGCAGCCCCTGGTAGGCCTTAGTGGCTCCTGTGCCCTGTGCACCTATAGTGCATTCTACAGGGGCTGATAAGGAGTCCATTTCCAATTGGTATGTGCCTATAGCACATGTGTCATTAATTTAGTGAGAGAACAGCAGGCTGGGGGTCTGATCAGCAGGCCCACAGCCTCAGTAGTCGAAAACCAGTGAAGCAAAAAGCAAAAATTTGGGGTGACCATAGGATAGCAGACCCTACTCTCCTACACTTGGGTTGTGGCTGGTCTATTGTTTCAAGATCCACCACTGGTTCAGGAAGGCACTTCTTAGCCTGAGCCCTTGTCATGGCAAGGACATGCTCTGAAATCCCTAGCATTTCTGCATGAGTCCTGTACTCCACTTCTGACCATGCTGAGCTTTCAAGGTCATTTCCTAACAGACAGTCTACTGGTAGGTCTGCACTCACCACAACCTTCTTTAGGCCATCAACCCCTCCCCAGGAGAAGTTCACAACTGCCACACTATGGGAAGTAGTGGAGTTGCTTGCATTGGTTACTAGGTAGCTCTCACCTAGTACAATCTGTCCAGGGTCCACAAAGTCAGGTGTCACCATTGTGACACTGGCACATGTGTCCCTGTAAGCTTGAGCCAGTTTCTCATTAATTAAGGGAGTCTGCCTGTATTTGCCCAGGTTACTGGGGCTTACTGCAGTGGGCAACTCAATGTCCACATCATACAGGAGAACTGCCTGTGTAGGGATTCTGACTAGGCCAGATCCTACTTCAATACCCAGGGTCAACCCAGCTACACCCTTGGACTGTGTTCCACCACTGCTTACTGTACTTGGGGTTGCAGTTGCTTTAGGAGCTGGAGTGGTGGGGACTGGATTTGCCTTGGTGCATTCACTGCCCCAGTGTGAAACTGATTTGCAGGTATTACACCAAGGTGTCTTTGGACCTTTGTTCTTCTTCTTCTTGTTTCCATTTTGGGAACCACCCTCCTTACTATTAGTTTGGGGGCCTGAAGACTTCTGGTCTTTTTCTTTATCTTTCTGATTACCACCCTTCTGGTCTGTTTTCTTCTGGTCACCACCTTGGTTCTGGGGTTTCTGCTTAATCCTTGTTCTGACCCATTTGTCCGCCTTCTTTCCCAATTCTTGGGGAGAGGTCAGATCAGAGTCAATAAGGTATTGATGCAACAGCTGGTTTGTACAGTTATTAAGGATCTGTTCTCTCATTATAAGATTGTACAATCCTGTATAGTCTGAAACTTTACTTCCCTGCAACCAACCCTCCAAAGCCTTAGTGGCACACTCAACGAAATCAGTCCAGTCTTGAGTCTGTGCTTTTTGGGTGTCTCTGAACAACAACCTGTATTGCTCAGTGGTTAGGCCAAACCCTTCAATAAGAGCACTCTTCAAAACAGAGTCGTTTTTGTCATCCTCAGGTCTAACTGTGAGGAGCCTGTCCCTCCCTTTCTCAGAAAAGGAGTACCATAAAATTGCAGCCCACTGATCTTGAGGAACCTGCTGTACCATGCAGGCTCTCTCCAGAGCAGTCATCCATTTGTGGATGTCATCCCCTTCTTTAAAGGGGGGCACAATTTTTGTCAGGTTTCTATTGTCATAGCCCCTGTCTTTTTCTCTTGGAAAATTGCTGCCACCAGTGGCATCTAAGCCACTTAATTTCTGCTCTCTTGCCAAGGTAAATCTAGCTTGAGCCAAGGTAAGTTTAGCTTGAGCCAGGGCTACCTCCTCCCTCTCTATTTGGAGTCTGACAGCCCTCATTCTGGCCCTATGCTCAGTCTTTTGAGAGGCAGTCATACCTCTCTCAGATTCTCTGGAGGCACTAGAAATATGAGAGTCCCCTGAGGGAGATCTCACTCTTCTGTTGCCTGGGAGAATAAGACTGTGGGATCTGGGGAGGTGCTGGCCCTCTCCATTTCCCAGTAGGTCTAAGTTGGCCTGGTTAAGCCTGGCAACTAGGACCTGGCTACCCCTCTGATCCTGATCTTCGGTGTCCTCAACATCTGAGTCCTCCTCCCCCTCCTCTCCATCTTCCTCCTGAGGGGTGTCAGTTACAGGGGGTTTCTCTCCACTTCCTGACTGTAAGGGAATTCCATTCACCTTCTCTAAGTCATCCTGTTCTAGGATGTCTATCAGGATTTGGCAGGTGGGACTTCTGCCCCTTTTTAACCCTCTTGATTTGCACAAGGCAATCAAGTCCCTTCGGGTTAGTTTGTCATAGCTGGAAGTTGCCTGGGTAAGGTCAACTGTCACAGGAGCAGACCCTGAGGCTTTTCCTGTGTCAGACATGACTCTAGTGTGGTGTAAGTGATGCACCTACCTACACTAAGTGTTTTCCTACTGTACCTTACTAGTGAGTTGTAGTCAGGGTGTGCTAATCCCTTCAACCTACAACTACTAAGTTCAGTAGAACTTAATATGCTAAGCTTTTGATTTTATATGTACCTAGAGGTACTTGATGTGATCTTTCAATTTGATACAAAGATTGCAATGGTAAAACAACAGCAAGCTCAAATCCGCACCGCTGCTCACCAATGTGAGAAGTTGGCCTGGTAGGGGATGTTTCCAATTCTGGAACCACCTACTACCTGACCAAACAATCCCTTATGGTGTCTGGTTGTAAGTCAACCTTATTAGACAAGCTATCCTAGGGGTAGCATGGACTAAGCAGCCTAAAGGCTTAACTTAAGAGGTCGTGTTAAGCGAGCTGTTTTACCACATACAATCCTGTAATATCAAATGAAAGGACACCACACAAGTATATATTATAAAAATATATGTGTTTATTACTAAAAACAATCCCCAGTATTCTTTATGAATAAAGGGGCACAAGCGTTAAATCAAAAGCACTGTTTAAACATACAAAGTTGCACAATTATGGATGAGGGCAGGGGGCCACTCAAACCATATACTAAACAAGTGGTATAAGAGAGGCCACTCGAGCAGTGGTTAGGCCTAGGGCCTAGGGAATCGCTGGGAGCAGTCAGGACAAGCAATGCTGAAGTCGGGAATGGACCTCGGGATTCGGGAGAGGTGCGGGAAGCGCACGCACGCACCAATGTTAACCAATGGTGCGTAAAAGGTGTAAAGTTAAAGTTAAAGGACACTTCCGCTGAACCTAGAGGAACAAAACTTAACACACAGACCCTAGAGGTGTGCACCAGTGTGGGAACACCGGCGGAGCAAAGTTACCTCACCCACAGGAAGTGGGTGCACAGGGTCGAAGTGGCGTCGGGTTCTGACACGCAGGCTCTTGGTGCTTGGAGCTGAAAGGGCTGTAGGCGGGTTAAAGATGAAGTGTCCGGTGGAGTCCAAGGGTGGACTCAAGTCGAAGAGTACCTGAAAGCAGAGGGGACAGAGTCTGGGTCACTCAGCAGTGACCAGGGTGGAACCAGGACGGAACCAGGCAATGTCGGGCGCAATCAGGTGGTCGTCGAGGAGCTTCTCTCCGCTGTCACGTGGGCTCTGGGGCATCTGCGACGTCCAGGAGCAGGTCACGATCTGTCCCACGCAGGCTCTCACCGTCGGTGCAGTCAGCTTCAAGTTTGGAGCAAACAAGCCTTGGCAAGAGCGATCCACGCGGGATCAGAAGATTGCTTCTCACTCGGACCAGGAAGGTCAGAGTCGGGGCTCCTTTTCAGGGGAGCTGGTGTGGATCTGGAGCAACCAGATTCACGAGTCTTCTTAGTCGTTTCGTCGGCACAGGGACCACTAGCCAGCTGGCAAGTGACCGGGCCAACGCGTTGAGCCAAATAGAGCCAAAGGGCCCCACGCAGCACTCGTCGAGTGTGGAGGGCTGAACTTCGGCTCAGGAGCAGCTCAGGGTGGGGGCTTCTCAAATCCCGGTGCACAGCTTCGAGGATCACTCGTGGGCTGCACGGTCAGCGTCTCGTGGTCAATTCAAGATGGCGTGCCCCACGCTTCCGGTCGCCTCCACGGGTCTCAGCTTTGCAGGGACTGTGGATCGGGCTGTTAGAAGGCAGGCAGGCTTGATCTCGTCAATCTCAGTCGCTCGAGTTCCGGCGGGAACTGCAACTAAGTAGACGTCGAGGGCTGGATGGTGCCTGCTGCTGCAGGGTGGTCACTCCTTGACCACAAGGGAGATTCTTCGGGCTTCCACGTTGAGATGGAGGGCGAAGGGTCCAGAATTTCGTTTCAAATGTTTCTTCCAGGAAATCTGATGTGCATTGGCACTGCTCCCACTCTTATTCGAATCTGGGGGGAGTGATTACCTGCTAGGTCCCCTCCTATGGGTGGGACCCAGGAAGTGGGTGGATACACCCCCTTCCTTTGATCCAGGCCGCCCTGGCACGAGGGCTGGAGTGCCCCAGAACCGGTTTGGCCGGATTATGCAAGGGGCAGCCTTGTGCGCCCCAAGCAGTGTCTGGTTTCTTTCAAACCTCCCTGCTACAATCCACTATCTCCTGTCTGGAGGGCGGTGACACCCTCCTGTGACAGGAAACCCTTTGTCCAGGACCCATTTGGTTGAGTTTCGGTCAACTGCAGGGGTCCAGACATTTGTCTGTGGCAGAGGCATCCATTTTGTGGATCTTAAGGTCTTTGGAGAAATTAACCGCATTTAAGTGAAGTAACATGTCTTACCCCTCTAGAGGGGTGGAATGCCATCCCCGTCACCAGAACTGGCGAGGGGATGGTATTCCAAATCGTATGACACCTTACACGACATGTTTTGATAAAGCCAAACCAAAGTTGCTATTTAACCGCGAGGATTATAAGGCACTTAAGAGTATATGGTATGGCATTATCCTGAAACAGCTTAGGGAGTTGTTCCCGACAGCTGCAGACAGGCTCAGCTCATGCTAGAGCTCCATCTCACATAAAACCACGCACTCTGCCTCCAGGATTGATGAGGCCTTCCATAGGAGTGGCTCACAGGTTTACATGTGTCCAGATATAGGTTTAGACATAGGTATACTATATCTAAGCAAGGGGTGTGTACACCACCTTACCCCAGCTGAGTGATCAGCCAGTTGTGTCAATTTAAGAACCAGCCAGGGGTGGCAAAAGATAGGCTGCAGCCCCTGGTAGGCCTTGGTGGCCCCTATGCCCTGGGCACCTATAGTGCATTATACAGGGGCTGACAAGGAGTCCATTTCCAATTGGTATGTGCCTATAGCACATGTGTCAGTAATTTAGTGAGAGAACAGCAGGCTGGGGGTCTGATCAGCAGGCCCACAGCCTCAGTAGTCGAAAACCAGTGAAGCAAAAAGCAAAAATTTGGGGTGACCATAGGATAGCAGACCCTACTCTCCTACACCTGCCTTCTGCAGGGCCTCCAAAACTTTCTTCAGGTGGATCAGGTGATCCTCCCAGGTGGAGCTAAAGACAGCAATATCATCTAGATATGCTGCGCAAAAGTCATCCAACCCAGTAAGGACTTGGTTCACCAACCTTTGGAAAGTGGCAGGTGCATTCTTCAAACCAAAGGGCATTACCACAAACTGATAATGACCACTAGGGGTAGAGAATGCTGTTTTGGCTTTTGACTCCTCAGCTAGTCTGATTTGCCAGTAGCCAGCTGTCAGATCGAATGTGCTCAGAAACTTGGCAGAAGCCAATCTGTCAATGAGCTCATCTGCTCTTGGAATGGGGTGAGCATCTGTCCTAGTGACAGCATTGAGACCCCTGTAATCCACGCAAAACCTCATTTCTCTCTTTCCATCTTGGGTATGAGGTTTTGGCACCAGGACTACTGGGCTGGCCCATGGGCTCTCTGATGGCTCAATCACTCCAAGCTCCAACATCTTTTGCACCTCAGCCTTGATGCAATCCCTGACATGGTCAGGTTGCCTGTAGATCTTATTCTTGACAGGCAGACTGTCACCAGTGTCCACTACATGGGTACACCAGTCAGTCTGGCTGGGTGTGAGTGAAAACAAATGCCTGTGGGCCTGCAAAACTTGTCTGCAGTCCA
Organism: Lissotriton helveticus; assembly: GCF_964261635.1. Taxonomy (NCBI): domain Eukaryota; kingdom Metazoa; phylum Chordata; class Amphibia; order Caudata; family Salamandridae; genus Lissotriton; species Lissotriton helveticus. Next base: position 1,443,316 of record NW_027611694.1, on the reverse strand, counting down.
TCTGTTGCTGGTCAGTGAGGCTGCCTGCCAAGGCTACTCCATCCACTGAACCATCATCAGGGTTCTGAGAAAGCAGGTCTGGGAGAGGGTCACTCTCTTCCTCCTGTTCCCCATCTGTGGCCATGAGCAAGCTCATGTCCTCCCTGTCCACAAATGCTTTCAAGCGATTCACATGGATTACCCTGTGAGGGCTCCTGGGTGTTCCAAAGTCCACCAAGTAGGTGACTTCCCCCTTCTTCTCAATAATAGGATAGGGTCCACTCCATTTGTCTTGGAGTGCTGCTGGAGCCACTGGCTCCAGTACCCATACCTTCTGTCCTGGTTGGAACTCTACCAGCACAGCCTTTTGGTCATGCCAAGCTTTCTGTAATTCTTGGCTGGCCTCCAGGTTTTTGGATGCTCTTTCCATGTACTCAGCCATCCTGGAGCGGAGACCAAGTACATAGTCCACTATGTCTAGTTTGGGCTTTTTGAGAGGTAACTCCCATCCTTCCTTCACCAAACACAATGGACCCCTCACAGGGTGGCCAAACAAAAGTTCAAAAGGGCTGTAGCCAACCCCCTTCTGTGGGACCTCTCTGTAAGCAAAGAGCAGGCAGGGTAAAAGAATGTCCCATTTCCGCCTGAGCTTCTCTGGTAATCCTTTTATCATGCCTTTTAGGGTCTTGTTAAATCTCTCCACAAGCCCATTGCATTGGGGATGATATGGGGTGGTAAACTTATAGTTTACTCCACATTCCTTCCACATTGCTTTCAGATAGCTAGACATAAAATTCGTGCCTCTATCTGATAGTACCTCCTTAGGAAAGCCCACTCTTGAGAAAACTGCAATGAGGGCCTTTGCCACCACAGGGGCTGTGGTGGTCCTTAGGGGAATAGCCTCTGGATACCTGGTGGCATGATCCACTACCACCAGTATGAATCTGTTCCCAGATGCTGTTTGGGGGTCCATTGGACCCACAATATCAATTCCAACTCTTTCAAAGGGAACTCCCACCACAGGTAGTGGTATTAGGGGGGCCTTTGTTGTGCCACCTGACTTACCACTGGCTTGGCAAGTGACACAGGAGCGACAAAACTCCTTGACATCCTCTGACATGTGAGGCCAGTGAAAGTGTGAAACAAGCCTGTCCCACGTCTTGTTCTGGCCTAAGTGTCCTGCAAGGGGAATATCATGGGCCAAGGTAAGGAGGAACCCCCTAAACTGCAGAGATATAACCAACCTCCTGGTCATGCCAGGCTTGGGGGCTCTAGCCTCTGAGTAAAGGAGTCCATCATCCCAATACACAGTATGGGTACCTTGGGCATCCCCAGCAGCCTCAGCAGCAGCCTGCTGTCTGAGGGGTTCAAGGGAAGGGCAATCTAATTGAGCCTGCCTCAGGACTGCCCTTGAGGGTCCCCCTGTCCCCAGAAACTCAACCTGGTCAGGTTCAAGCTCCTCAGAGACAGTCTCCTCTTGGACTGCAGAATCAGTTTCCTCTGAAACCTGATCCTCAACCTGGGGCAAGGTGGAAGGCTGAGCCTTTCCTCTCTTGCTCCTTCTCTTGGGTTGTGGCTGGTCTATTGTTTCAAGATCCACCACTGGTTCAGGAAGGCACTTCTTAGCCTGAGCCCTTGTCATGGCAAGGACATGCTCTGAAATCCCTAGCATTTCTGCATGAGTCCTGTACTCCACTTCTGACCATGCTGAGCTTTCAAGGTCATTTCCTAACAGACAGTCTACTGGTAGGTCTGCACTCACCACAACCTTCTTTAGGCCATCAACCCCTCCCCAGGAGAAGTTCACAACTGCCACACTATGGGAAGTAGTGGAGTTGCTTGCATTGGTTACTAGGTAGCTCTCACCTAGTACAATCTGTCCAGGGTCCACAAAGTCAGGTGTCACCATTGTGACACTGGCACATGTGTCCCTGTAAGCTTGAGCCAGTTTCTCATTAATTAAGGGAGTCTGTCTGTATTTGCCCAGGTTACTGGGGCTTACTGCAGTGGGCAACTCAATGTCCACATCATACAGGAGAACTGCCTGTGTAGCATTGCTTGTCCTGACTGCTCCCAGCGATTCCCTAGGCCCTAGGCCTAACCACTGCTCGAGTGGCATCTCTTATACCACTTGTTTAGTATATGGTTTGAGTGGCCACCCGCCCTCATCCATAATTGTGCAACTTGTATGTTTAAACAGTGCTTTTGATTTAACGCTTGTGCCCCTTTATTCATAAAGAATACTGGGGATTGTTTTTAGTAATAAACACATATATTTTTATAATATATACTTGTGTGGTGTCCTTTCATTTGATATTACAGGATTGTATGTGGTAAAACAGCTCGCTTAACACGACCTCTTAAGTTAAGCCTTTAGGCTGCTTAGTCCATGCTACCCCTAGGATAGCTTGTCTAATAAGGTTGACTTACAACCAGACACCATAAGGGGATTGTTTGGTCAGGTAGTAGGTGGTTCCAGAATTGGAAACATCCCCTACCAGGCCAACTTCTCACATTGGTGAGCAGCGGTGCGGATTTGAGCTTGCTGTTGTTTTACCATTACAATCTTTATATCAAATTGAAAGATCACATCAAGTACCTCTAGGTACATATAAAATCAAAAGCTTAGCATATTAAGTTCTACTGAACTTAGTAGTTGTAGGTTGAAGGGAGTAGCACACCCCTGACTACAACTCACTAGCAAGGTCCAGTAGGAAAACACTTAGTGTAGGTAAGTGCACCACTTACACCTCACTAGTAACCATGTCTGACACAGGAAAGGCCTCAGGGTCTAGTCCTGTGACAGTTGACCCTACCCAGGCAACTTCTGGATATGACAAACTAACCCGCAGAGACTTGATTGTCTTGTGCAAAGCAAGAGGGTTAAAAAGGGGCAGAAGCCCCACCTGCCTAATCCTGGTAGAACTCCTAGAACAGGATGACTTAGAGAAGGCAAAAGCAGCTTCCCTAGATACAGGAACTGGAGGGAACCCCCCTGCAGTTGATCCCCCTGAAGAGGAGGATGATGATGACTTGGATGAGGACTCAGATGTTGAGGACTTAGAAGTACAGGATCAGGGTAGCCAGGTTCCAGTTGGTAGGCTTAGCCAGGCCAACTTGGACCTACTGGGGAATGGAGAGGGCCAGCACCTCCCCAGAACCCAACATGTGATTCTCCCAGGCAACAGAAGAGTGAGATCTCCCTCAGGGGACTCTCATCTTTCTAGTGCCTCCAGAGAATCAGAGAGAGGCATGAGTGCTTCTCAGAAAGCTGAGCATAGGGCTAGAATGAGGGCTGTCAGACTCCAGATAGAGAGAGAGGAGGTAGCCCTGAGTCAAGCTAAGCTTACCTTAGCTCAAGCTAAACTTGCCTTGGCAAGAGAGCAGAAATTAAGTGGCTTAGATGTCACTGGTGGCAGCAATTTTCCAAGAGAAAAAGACAGGGCCTATGATAATAGAAACCTGACCAAAATTGTGCCCCCCTTTAAAGAAGGGGATGACATCCACAAATGGATGACTGCTCTTGAGAGAGCCTGCATGGTACAGCAGGTTCCTGAGAATCAGTGGGCTGCAATTTTGTGGTACTCCTTTTCTGAGAAAGGGAGGGACAGGCTCCTCACAGTTAGACCTGAGGATGCCAAAAACTACTCTGTTTTGAAGAGTGCTCTCATTGAAGGGTATGGCCTAACCACTGAGCAATACAGGTTGTTGTTCAGAGACACCCAGAAAGCACAGACTCAAGACTGGACTGATTTTGTGGAGTGTGCCACTAAGGCTTTGGAGGGTTGGTTACAGGGAAGTAAAGTTTCAGACTATACAGGATTGTACAATCTTATGATGAGAGAACAGATCCTTAATAACTGTACAAACCAGCTGTTGCATCAATACCTTATTGACTCTGATCTGACCTCTCCCCAAGAATTGGGAAAGAAGGCAGACAAATGGGTCAGAACAAGGATTAAGCAGAAACCCCAGAACCAAGGTGGTGACCAGAAGAAAACAGACCAGAAGGGTGGTAATCAGAATCAGAAAGATAAAGAAAAAGACCAGAAGTCTTCAGGCCCCCAAACTAATAGTAAGGAGGGTGGTTCCCAAAATGGTAACAAGAAGAAGAAGAACAAAGGTCCAAAGACACCTTGGTGTAATACCTGCAAATCAGTTTCACACTGGGGCAGTGAGTGCACCAAGGCAAATCCAGTTCCCACCACTACAGCTCCTAAAGCAACTGCAACCCCAAGTACAGTAAGCAGTGGTGGAACACAGTCCAAGGGTGTAGCTGGGTTGACCCTGGGTATTGAAGTAGGATCTGGCCTAGTCAGAGTCCCTACACAGGCAGTTCTCCTGTATGATGTGGACATTGAGTTGCCCACTGCAGTAAGCCCCACTAACCTGGGCAAATACAGGCAGACTCCCTTAATAAATGAGAAACTGGCTCAAGCTTACAGGGACACATGTGCTAGTGTCACCATGGTGACCCCTGGCTTTGTGGACCCTGGACAGATTGTACTAGGAGAGAGCTACCTAGTAACCAATGCAAGCAACTCCACTACCTCCCATAGTGTGGCAGTTGTGAACTTCTCCTGGGGAGGGGTTGATGGCCTAAAGAAAGTTGTGGTGAGTGCAGACCTACCAGTAGACTGTCTGTTAGGCAATGACCTTGAAAGCTCAGCATGGTCAGAAGTGGAGTACAGGACTCATGCAGAAATGCTAGGGATTTCAGAGCATGTCCTTGCCATGACAAGGGCTCAGGCTAAGAAGTGCCTTCCTGAACCAGTGGTGGATCTTGAGACAATAGACCAGCCACAACCCAAGAGAAGGAGCAAGAGAGGAAAGGCCTCGCCTTCCACCTTGCCCCAGGTTGAGGATCAGGTTTCAGAGGAAACTGATTCTGCAGTCCAAGAGGAGACTGTCTCTGAGGAGCTTGAACCTGACCAGGTTGAGTTTCTGGGGACAGGGGGACCCTCAAGGGCAGACCTGAGGCAGGCTCAATTAGATTGCCCTTCCCTTGAACCCCTCAGACAGCAGGCTGCTGCTGAGGCTGCTGGGGATGCCCAAGGTACCCATACTGTGTATTGGGATGAGGGACTCCTTTACTCAGAGGCTAGAACCCCCAAGCCTGGCATGACCAGGAGGTTGGTGATACCTCTGCAGTTTAGGGGATTCCTCCTTACCTTGGCCCATGATATTCCCCTTGCAGGACACTTAGGCCAGAACAAGACGTGGGACAGGCTTGTTCCACACTTTCACTGGCCTCACATGTCAGAGGATGTCAAGGAGTTTTGTCGCTCCTGTGTCACTTGCCAAGCCAGTGGTAAGTCAGGTGGCACAACAAAGGCCCCCCTAATACCACTACCTGTGGTGGGGGTCCCCTTTGAGAGAGTTGGAATTGATATTGTGGGTCCAATGGACCCCCAAACAGCATCTGGGAACAGATTCATACTGGTGGTAGTGGATCATGCCACCAGGTACCCAGAGGCTATTCCCCTAAGGACCACCACAGCACCTGTGGTGGCAAAAGCCCTCATTGCAGTTTTCTCAAGAGTGGGCTTTCCTAAGGAGGTACTATCAGATAGAGGGACAAATTTTATGTCCAGCTATCTAAAAGCAATGTGGAAGGAATGTGGAGTAAACTATAAGTTTACCACCCCATATCATCCACAATGCAATGGGCTTGTGGAGAGATTTAACAAGACCCTTAAAGGCATGATAAAAGGATTACCAGAGAAGCTCAGGCGGAAATGGGACATTCTTTTACCCTGCCTGCTCTTTGCTTACAGAGAGGTCCCACAGAAGGGGGTTGGCTACAGCCCTTTTGAACTTTTGTTTGGCCACCCTGTGAGAAGTTGGCCTGGTAGGGGATGTTTCCAATTCTGGAACCACCTACTACCTGACCAAACAATCCCCTTATGGTGTCTGGTTGTAAGTCAACCTTATTAGACAAGCTATCCTAGTGGTAGCATGGACTAAGCAGCCTAAAGGCTTAACTTAAGAGGTCGTGTTAAGCGAGCTGTTTTACCACATACAATCCTGTAATACCAAATGAAAGGACACCACACAAGTATATATTATAAAAATATATGTGTTTATTACTAAAAACAATCCCCAGTATTCTTTATGAATAAAGGGGCACAAGCGTTAAATCAAAAGCACTGTTTAAACATACAAAGTTGCACAATTATGGATGAGGGCAGGGGGCCACTCAAACCATATACTAAACAAGTGGTATAAGAGAGGCCACTCGAACAGTGGTTAGGCCTAGGGCCTAGGGAATCGCTGGGAGCAGTCAGGACAAGCAATGCTGAAGTCGGGAATGGCCCTCGGGATTCGGGAGATGTGCGGAAAGCGCACGCAGGCACCAATGTTAACCAATGGTGCGTAAAAGTCAAATAGTTAAAGTTTAAGGACACTTCCGCTGAACCTAGAGGAACAAAACTTAACACACAGACCCTAGAGGTGTGCACCAGTGTGGGAACACCGGCGGAGCAAAGTTACCTCACCCACAGGAAGTGGGTGCACAGGGTCGAAGTGGCGTCGGGTTTTGACACGCAGGCTCTTGGTGCTTGAAGCTGAAAGGGCTGCAGGCAGGGTGAAGACGAAGTGTCCGGTGGAGTCCAAGGGTGGACTCAAGTTGTAGAGTACCTGAAAGCAGAGGGGACAGAGTCTGGGTCACTCAGCAGTGACCAGGGTGGAACCAGGACGGAACCAGGCAATGTCGGGCGCAATCAGGTGGTCGTCGAGGCGCTTCTCTTCGCTGTCACGTGGGCTCTGGGGCATCTGCGACGTCCAGGAGCAGGTCACGATCTGTCCCACGCAGGCTCTCACCGTCGGTGCAGTCGGCTTCCGGTTTGGAGCAAACAAGCCTTGGTAAGAGCAATCCACGCGGGATTGGAAGATGGCGTCTCACTCGGACCAGGAAGGTCAGAGTCGGGGCTCCCTTTCAGGGGAGCTGGTGTGGATCTGGAGCAACCAGAATCACGAGTCTTCTTTTGTAGTTCGTCGGCACAGGGACCACAAGCCAGCTGGCAAGTGACCGGGCCAACGCGTTGAGCCAAATCGTGCCAAAGGGCCCCACGCAGCACTCGTCGAGTGTGGAGGGCTGAACTTCGGCTCAGGAGTAGCTCAGGGTGGGGGCTTCTCAAACCCCGGTGTACAGCTTCGAGGGTCACTCGTGGGCTGCACGGTCAGCGTCTCGTGGTCACTTCAAGATGGCGTGCCCCACGCTTCCGGTCGCCTCCACGGGTCTCAGCTTTGCAGGGACTGTGGATCGGGCTGTTAGAAGCTGGGCAGGCTTGATCTCGTCGATCTCAGTCGCTCGAGTTCCGGCGGGAACTGCAACCAAGTAGACGTCGAGGGCTGGATGGTGCCTGCTGCTGCAGGGTGGTCACTCCTTGACCACAAGGGAGATTCTTCGGGCTTCCACGTTGAGATGGAGGGCGAAGGGTCCAGAATATCGTTTCAAATGTTTCTTCCAGGAAATCTGATGTGCATTGGCACTGCTCCCACTCTTATTCCAATCTGGGGGGCGTGATTACCTGCTAGGTCCCCTCCTATGGGTGGGACCCAGGAAGTGGGTGGATACACCCCCTTCCTTTGATCCAGGCCGCCCTGGCACGAGGGCTGGAGTGCCCCAGAACCGGTTTGGCCGGATTATGCAAGGGGCAGCCTTGTGCGCCCCAAGCAGTGTCTGGTTTCTTTCAAACCTCCCTGCTACAATACACTATCTCCTGTCTGGAGGGCGGTGACACACTCCTGTGACAGGAAACCCTTTGTCCAGGACCCCCTTGACTGGGTTTCGGTCAGCTCCAGGGGTCCAGACATTTGTCTGTGGCAGAGGCATCCATTTTGTGGATCTTAAGGTCTTTGGAGAAATCAACCGCATTAAAGTAAAGTAACATGTCTTACCCCTCTAGAGGGGTGGAATGCCATCCCCGTCGCCAGAACTGGCGAGGGGATGGTATTCCAAAGCGTATGACACCTTACACGACATGTTTTGATAAAGCCAAACCAAAGTTGCTAAATAACCGCGAGGATTATAAGGCACTTAATAGTATATGGTATGGCATTATCCTGAAACAGCTTAGGGATTTGTTCCCGACAGCTGCAGACAGGCTCAGCTCATGCTAGAGCTCCATCTCACATGAAACCACGCACTCTGCCTCCAGGATTGATGAGGCCTTCCATAGGAGTGGCTCACAGGTTAATATGTGTCCAGATATAGGTTTAGATATAGGTATACTATATCTAAGCAAGGGGTGTTTACACCACCTTACCCCAGCTGAGTGATCAGCCAGTTGTGTCAATTTAAGAACCAGCCAGGGGTGGCAAAAGATATGCTGCAGCCCCTGGTAGGCCTTGGTGGCTCCTATGCCCTGGGCACCTATAGTGCATTATACAGGGGCTGACAACGAGTCCATTTCCAATTTGTGGTATGTACCTAGGGTACATGGAATCCATTTTACAGAGAGAGCAGATGGCCTGGGGCCCTGATTAGCAGGGAACCAGGTCAACTAAGTCAAAAACCAGCTAAACACAGGCAAAAAATCCGGGGTAACCATAGTCAGGTAGCCACCTTCCTACATAACCCCCCCCCAAACGAAAGGAGATAAGGCTATCCTTGGCCAGGTAAGCCTATATTGCCTGAGTGGCCATATAAGGAAGTACCTGCACTAGCATGGGTACCCCCTGTCTCATGGTCCACTAAGCAGTCCCTCACCCTTTGGGTATTAGAGGGTCTCCACCATAGGGAATCACTACCTTGGGTGTGTTTATGCAAAGTTAAAGGCTGGTTTGGATATGGAGTTTTGAAGTGAGGCTCTACTAAGTTAGGGCTTGGCTTCCTCCAATTATCTTCCACCATGTGTGCCTTTCTTTCTTTAACTGAGTTGCACTGTGCTCTCAGGGTCAACCTCTGGCTACCTAAAGCTGGAGGCTGGGTCCCTCTGTTTGGCTTGCTGGAGGGACAGTTCAGGTTTGGGCCCTTTGGGTCCCAGGTTTGGCTGTGCCCAACAGAATCCATCTGTGGGAGGTCCCTAACTGTTTTTAAGGGGGCTCCCTTAGGAGTTTTTAAAGTTTTCACCTTACTAGGGCTACTAGTTTTGGTGCACCTAATCTTTTGATGGGGGTGCTTTATTTGACAGGGGGCCCTCTGGGTCTCACTGTCCTTCTTGTCCTCTGCAGCCCTGGGCTGGCTAAGGCAAGGTAGAGAGGGGCAGGTTACCTGCTCCAGACTGGGTCCCACCTGAGAAGGGTCCACTGACATCAGAGGTTCTGTCAGGCTAGGCCCAACCACCTCTGGGGCAGCTCCTTCATCAGGGGTAAGATCAGTTCCCTGAGGAGGCTGATCCTGTCCTAAAGTCTGGTGAGGGGGAGATTTCTCTTCCTCCTCCATGCTCTCAGTTTGTGTGGAGTTATCCATCATTTCAGGTTTCACAACACACATGTCAGTTTGAGTTTGGGCTGTGGCCATCACAGCCCCACCACCCTTTTCAGGAGGAGACTCAGTTTGGGTTTCTGCTGTTATCATAACAGCTTTGCTATTCTGTTCAGGAAGAGCTTTTACTAAAGATGGGGCAGAGAGTTTCTCAGCCCTACCAACCTTTTCAGGAAGGACATCTTGGATTGGGGCTGTAGCCAGTACAGCCTCACTAACCTTTCCATGGGAATTCACCATTCTAGAATGGGTTTCCTGTTCAACCTCAGCCCAGGCTGAGATTTCTAAATCATTACCCAGTAGACAGTCTACAGGCAAGTTTGGGGACACTGCCACTCTCTTTGGGCCAGTGACACCTCCCCAGCTGAGACTTACTACTGCCATGGGATGATTTGTTTGGATGCCATCAATGTTTATTACCTGGTATGTGGCACCAGGTAAAAGTTGCTTAGAGGGGACTATGCCATCAGCCACCATGGTGATGCTAGCCCCTGTGTCTCTAAAAGCTTCAACTCTTAAACCATTGATGATGGGTTCTTGTCTATACTTGCTCAAAGTATTTGGGCAAGCAGAGAAGTTGGCAAACCCCATGCCAGCCTCATAAACAAGATCATTGGGGGATGGGGACCTGGATAGGCCAGGGTCCACCTGATTTCCAAAAGTAAACCCACCCAGATTCCTGGGTGTGCTTCCACTTCCTGGGGGATTACTGCTGACAGTAACAGGAGGTGTTGAAGCTGGCTTTGGAGGTATATTTTCTTTATTGTTATTCTTGGGACAACAGCTGTCTGTTTTGTAATGCCCCACCTGTTTACAGGGATAACAATAGGGTTTTTTTCTCATTTGAAGAAGTGTCTTGGGACCCACCCCCATCCTTGGAGTTTTGGGGCCCTGGGGAAGTCTTTTCTTTACTTTTATCCCCACCCTTATCTTGAGGCTTGGTAGACTCCTTCTTCTGGTTACTGTCCTGATTCTTAGGCCTAATCCTGGTTCTGACCCATTTGTCTGCCTTCTTTCCCAATTCTTGGGGAGAGGTCAGATCAGAGTCTACCAGGTGCTGGTGTAAGAGCTGGTTCTGACAATTACTTAGGATCTGCTCCCTCATAATCAAATTATACAATCCTGTAAAGTCATGTACTTTGCTGCCATGTAGCCAACCCTCCAGAGCCTTAGTTGCACAATCAACAAAATCAGTCCAGTCCTGAGTCTGTGTCTTCTGGGTGTCTCTGAACTTCAACCTGTACTGTTCAGTGGTTAAGCCAAACCCATCTATCAGAACACTCTTCAGGACTTTGTAATTGTTTGCATCCTCATGTCTGACAGTGAGGAGCTTGTCCCTCCCTTTCTCTGAAAAGGAGTACCATAAGATTGCTGCCCACTGTTCCTCAGGAACCTGCTGTACCATGCAGGCTCTCTCAAGAGCAGTCATCCATTTGTGGATGTCATCCCCTTCTTTGAAGGGGGGCACAATCTTTGTCAGGTTTCTACTATCATAGGACCTGGGTTTCTCTTTAGGAATATTGCTGCCACCAGTGGCATCTAAGCCACACAATTTCTGCTCTCTTGCCAAGGCAAGTTTAGCTTGAGCTAAGGTAAGCTTAGCTTGACTCAGGGCTACCTCCTCTCTCTCTATCTGGAGTCTGACAGCCCTCATTCTAGCCCTATGCTCAGCTTTTTGAGAAGCACTCATGCCTCTCTCTGATTCTCTGGAGGCACTAGAAAGATGAGAGTCCCCTGAGGGAGATCTCACTCTTCTGTTGCCTGGGAGAATCATATGTTGGGTTCTGGGGAGGTGCTGGCCCTCTCCATTCCCCAGTAGGTCCAAGTTGGCCTGGCTAAGCCTACCAACTGGAACCTGGCTACCCTGATCCTGTACTTCTAAGTCCTCAACCTCTGAGTCCTCATCCAAGTCATCATCATCCTCCTCTTCAGGGGGATCAACTGCAGGGGGGTTCCCTCCAGTTCCTGTATCTAGGGAAGCTGCTTTTGCCTTCTCTAAGTCATCCTGTTCTAGGAGTTCTATCAGGATTAGGCAGGTGGGGCTTCTGCCCCTTTTTAACCCTCTTGCTTTGCACAAGACAATCAAGTCTCTGCGGGTTAGTTTGTCATATCCAGAAGTTGCCTGGGTAGGGTCAACTGTCACAGGACTAGACCCTGAGGCCTTTCCTGTGTCGGACATGGTTACTAGTGAGGTGTAAGTGGTGCACTTACCTACACTAAGTGTTTTCCTACTGGACCTTGCTAGTGAGTTGTAGTCAGGGGTGTGCTACTCCCTTCAACCTACAACTACTAAGTTCAGTAGAACTTAATATGCTAAGCTTTTGATTTTATATGTACCTAGAGGTACTTGATGTGATCTTTCAATTTGATATAAAGATTGCAATGGTAAAACAACAGCAAGCTCAAATCCGCACCGCTGCTCACCAATGTGAGAAGTTGGCCTGGTAGGGGATGTTTCCAATTCTGGAACCACCTACTACCTGACCAAACAATCCCCTTATGGTGTCTGGTTGTAAGTCAACCTTATTAGACAAGCTATCCTAGTGGTAGCATGGACTAAGCAGCCTAAAGGCTTAACTTAAGAGGTCGTGTTAAGCGAGCTGTTTTACCACATACAATCCTGTAATACCAAATGAAAGGACACCACACAAGTATATATTATAAAAATATATGTGTTTATTACTAAAAACAATCCCCAGTATTCTTTATGAATAAAGGGGCACAAGCGTTAAATCAAAAGCACTGTTTAAACATACAAAGTTGCACAATTATGGATGAGGGCAGGGGGCCACTCAAACCATATACTAAACAAGTGGTATAAGAGAGGCCACTCGAACAGTGGTTAGGCCTAGGGCCTAGGGAATCGCTGGGAGCAGTCAGGACAAGCAATGCTGAAGTCGGGAATGGCCCTCGGGATTCGGGAGATGTGCGGAAAGCGCACGCAGGCACCAATGTTAACCAATGGTGCGTAAAAGTCAAATAGTTAAAGTTTAAGGACACTTCCGCTGAACCTAGAGGAACAAAACTTAACACACAGACCCTAGAGGTGTGCACCAGTGTGGGAACACCGGCGGAGCAAAGTTACCTCACCCACAGGAAGTGGGTGCACAGGGTCGAAGTGGCGTCGGGTTTTGACACGCAGGCTCTTGGTGCTTGAAGCTGAAAGGGCTGCAGGCAGGGTGAAGACGAAGTGTCCGGTGGAGTCCAAGGGTGGACTCAAGTTGTAGAGTACCTGAAAGCAGAGGGGACAGAGTCTGGGTCACTCAGCAGTGACCAGGGTGGAACCAGGACGGAACCAGGCAATGTCGGGCGCAATCAGGTGGTCGTCGAGGCGCTTCTCTTCGCTGTCACGTGGGCTCTGGGGCATCTGCGACGTCCAGGAGCAGGTCACGATCTGTCCCACGCAGGCTCTCACCGTCGGTGCAGTCGGCTTCCGGTTTGGAGCAAACAAGCCTTGGTAAGAGCAATCCACGCGGGATTGGAAGATGGCGTCTCACTCGGACCAGGAAGGTCAGAGTCGGGGCTCCCTTTCAGGGGAGCTGGTGTGGATCTGGAGCAACCAGAATCACGAGTCTTCTTTTGTAGTTCGTCGGCACAGGGACCACAAGCCAGCTGGCAAGTGACCGGGCCAACGCGTTGAGCCAAATCGTGCCAAAGGGCCCCACGCAGCACTCGTCGAGTGTGGAGGGCTGAACTTCGGCTCAGGAGTAGCTCAGGGTGGGGGCTTCTCAAACCCCGGTGTACAGCTTCGAGGGTCACTCGTGGGCTGCACGGTCAGCGTCTCGTGGTCACTTCAAGATGGCGTGCCCCACGCTTCCGGTCGCCTCCACGGGTCTCAGCTTTGCAGGGACTGTGGATCGGGCTGTTAGAAGCTGGGCAGGCTTGATCTCGTCGATCTCAGTCGCTCGAGTTCCGGCGGGAACTGCAACCAAGTAGACGTCGAGGGCTGGATGGTGCCTGCTGCTGCAGGGTGGTCACTCCTTGACCACAAGGGAGATTCTTCGGGCTTCCACGTTGAGATGGAGGGCGAAGGGTCCAGAATATCGTTTCAAATGTTTCTTCCAGGAAATCTGATGTGCATTGGCACTGCTCCCACTCTTATTCCAATCTGGGGGGCGTGATTACCTGCTAGGTCCCCTCCTATGGGTGGGACCCAGGAAGTGGGTGGATACACCCCCTTCCTTTGATCCAGGCCGCCCTGGCACGAGGGCTGGAGTGCCCCAGAACCGGTTTGGCCGGATTATGCAAGGGGCAGCCTTGTGCGCCCCAAGCAGTGTCTGGTTTCTTTCAAACCTCCCTGCTACAATACACTATCTCCTGTCTGGAGGGCGGTGACACACTCCTGTGACAGGAAACCCTTTGTCCAGGACCCCCTTGACTGGGTTTCGGTCAGCTCCAGGGGTCCAGACATTTGTCTGTGGCAGAGGCATCCATTTTGTGGATCTTAAGGTCTTTGGAGAAATCAACCGCATTAAAGTAAAGTAACATGTCTTACCCCTCTAGAGGGGTGGAATGCCATCCCCGTCGCCAGAACTGGCGAGGGGATGGTATTCCAAAGCGTATGACACCTTACACGACATGTTTTGATAAAGCCAAACCAAAGTTGCTAAATAACCGCGAGGATTATAAGGCACTTAATAGTATATGGTATGGCATTATCCTGAAACAGCTTAGGGATTTGTTCCCGACAGCTGCAGACAGGCTCAGCTCATGCTAGAGCTCCATCTCACATGAAACCACGCACTCTGCCTCCAGGATTGATGAGGCCTTCCATAGGAGTGGCTCACAGGTTAATATGTGTCCAGATATAGGTTTAGATATAGGTATACTATATCTAAGCAAGGGGTGTTTACACCACCTTACCCCAGCTGAGTGATCAGCCAGTTGTGTCAATTTAAGAACCAGCCAGGGGTGGCAAAAGATATGCTGCAGCCCCTGGTAGGCCTTGGTGGCTCCTATGCCCTGGGCACCTATAGTGCATTATACAGGGGCTGACAACGAGTCCATTTCCAATTTGTGGTATGTACCTAGGGTACATGGAATCCATTTTACAGAGAGAGCAGATGGCCTGGGGCCCTGATTAGCAGGGAACCAGGTCAACTAAGTCAAAAACCAGCTAAACACAGGCAAAAAATCCGGGGTAACCATAGTCAGGTAGCCACCTTCCTACACACCCTGTGAGAGGTCCATTGTGTTTGGTGAAGGAAGGATGGGAGTTACCTCTCAAAAAGCCCAAACTAGACATAGTGGACTATGTACTTGGTCTCCGCTCCAGGATGGCTGAGTACATGGAAAGAGCATCCAAAAACCTGGAGGCCAGCCAAGAATTGCAGAAAGCTTGGCATGACCAAAAGGCTGTACTGGTAGAGTTCCAACCAGGACAGAAGGTATGGGTACTGGAGCCAGTGGCTCCAGCAGCACTCCAAGACAAATGGAGTGGACCCTATCCTATTATTGAGAAGAAAGGGGAAGTCACCTACTTGGTAGACTTTGGAACACCCAGGAGCCCTCACAGGGTAATCCATGTGAATCGCTTGAAAGCATTTGTAGACAGGGAGGACATGAGCTTGCTCATGGCCACAGATGGGGAACAGGAGGAAGAGAGTGACCCTCTCCCAGACCTGCTTTCCCAGAACCCTGATGATGGTTCAGTTGATGGAGTAGCCTTGGCAGGCAGCCTCACTGACCAGCAACAGAGGGACTGCAGACAAGTTTTGCAGGCTCACAGGCAAATGTTTTCACTCACACCCAGCCAAACTGACTGGTGTACCCATGTTGTGGACACTGGTGACAGTCTGCCTGTCAAGAATAAGATCTACAGGCAACCTGATCATGTCAGGGATTGCATCAAGGCTGAGGTGCAAAAGATGTTGGAGCTTGGAGTGATTGAGCCATCAGAGAGCCCAAGGGCCAGCCCAGTAGTCCTGGTGCCAAAACCTCATACCCAAGATGGTAAGAGAGAAATGAGGTTTTGCGTGGATTACAGGGGTCTCAATGCTGTCACTAGGACAGATGCTCACCCCATTCCAAGAGCAGATGAGCTCATTGACAGATTGGCTTCTGCCAAGTTTCTGAGCACATTTGATCTGACAGCTGGCTACTGGCAAATCAGACTAGCTGAGGAGTCAAAAGCCAAAACAGCATTCTCTACCCCTAGTGGACATTATCAGTTTGTGGTAATGCCCTTTGGTTTGAAGAATGCACCTGCCACTTTCCAAAGGTTGGTGAACCAAGTCCTTACTGGGTTGGATGACTTTTGTGCAGCTTATCTGGATGATATTGCTGTCTTTAGCTCCACCTGGGAGGATCACCTGATCCACCTGAAGAAAGTTTTGGAGGCCCTGCAAAAGGCAGGCCTAACTATCAAGGCCACAAAGTGCCAGATAGGGCAGAGTAAGGTTGTATACCTGGGCCACCTAGTAGGTGGAGGCCAGGTTCAGCCACTGGAAAGCAAAATCCAGGCCATACAGGACTGGGCTCCTCCAGTTACCCAGACACAAGTCAGAGCCTTCTTGGGCCTGACTGGGTATTACAGAAAGTTTGTGAAAAACTATGGGTCTATAGTGACACCATTAAATGACTTGACATCCAAGAAGATGCCAAAAAAGGTTCAGTGGACAGTTAGCTGTCAGAAGGCATTTGAAGACCTGAAGAAGGCCATGTGCTCTGCACCTATCCTAAAGAGTCCTGACTACTCCAAACAGTTCATTGTTCAGACAGATGCTTCTGAGTTGGGGGTGGGAGCTGTACTCTCACAACTTAATCAAGATGGTCAAGACCAGCCAATTGCTTTCATTAGCAGGAGGCTAACCCCAAGAGAAAAACGTTGGTCAGCCATTGAGAGGGAGGCCTTTGCTGTGGTTTGGGCATTAAAGAAGTTGAGGTCCTACTTGTTTGGAACTCACTTCCTGGTGCAAACAGACCATAAGCCCCTCTTATGGCTTAATCAGATGAAGGGTGAAAATCCCAAACTGCTCAGGTGGTCCATTTCCCTACAGGGGATGGACTTTACAGTGGAGCACCGCCCAGGGACTGACCATGGTAATGCAGATGGTCTCTCCAGGTACTTCCACTTAGAACATGAAGACTTATCTGGTCAAGGTTAGTTTAATGTCCCTGCGTTTGGGGGGGGGTTGTGTAGGAGAGTAGGGTCTGCTATCCTATGGTCACCCCAAATTTTTGCTTTTTGCTTCACTGGTTTTCGACTACTGAGGCTGTGGGCCTGCTGATCAGACCCCCAGCCTGCTGTTCTCTCACTAAATTAATGACACATGTGCTATAGGCACATACCAATTGGAAATGGACTCCTTGTCAGCCCCTGTAGAATGCACTATAGGTGCACAGGGCACAGGAGCCACTAAGGCCTACCAGGGGCTGCAGCATATCTTTTGCCACCCCTGGCTGGTTCTTAAATTGACACAACTGGCTGATCACTCAGCTGGGGTAAGGTGGTGTACACACCCCTTGCTTAGATATAGTATACCTATGTCTAAACCTATATCTGGACACATGTAAACCTGTGAGCCACTCCTATAGACAGGCCTCACCAATCCTGGAGGCTGGGTGCTTGGTTTTTATGTGAGATGGAGCTCTAGCATGAGCTGAGCCTGTCTGCAGCCGTCGGGAACAAATCCCTAAGCTGTTTCAGGATAATGCCATACCATATACTATTAAGTGCCTTATAATCCTCGCGGTTATTTAGCAACTCTGGTTTGGCTTTATCAAAACATGTCGTGTAAGGTGTCATACGCTTTGGAATACCATCCCCTCGCCAGTTCTGGCGACGGGGATGGCATTCCACCCCTCTAGAGGGGTAAGACATGTTACTTCACTTTAATGCGGTTGATTTCTCCAAAGGCCTTAAGATCCACAAAATGGATGCCTCTGCCACAGACAAATGTCTGGACCCCTGGAGCTGACCGAAACCCAGTCAAGGGGGTCCTGGACAAAGGGTTTCCTGTCACAGGAGGGTGTCACCGCCCTCCAGACAGGGGATAGTGTATTGTAGCAGGGAGGTTTGAAAGAAACCAGACACTGCCTGGGGCGCACAAGGCTGCCCCTTGCATAATCCGGCCAAACCGGTTCTGGGGCACTCCAGCCCTCGTGCCAGGGCGGCCTGGATCAAAGGAAGGGGGTGTATCCACCCACTTCCTGGGTCCCACCCATAGGAGGGGACCTAGCAGGTAATCACGCCCACCAGATTCGAATAAGAGTGGGAGCAGTGCCAATGCACATCAGATTTCCTGGAAGAAACATTTGAAACAATATTCTGGACCCTTCGCCCTCCATCTCAACGTGGAAGCCCGAAGAATCTCCCTTGTGGTCAAGGAGTGACCACCCTGCAGCAGCAGGCACCATCCAGCCCTCGACGTCTACTTAGTTGCAGTTCCCGCCGGAACTCGAGCGACTGAGATCGACGAGATCAAGCCTGCCCAGCTTCTAACAGCCCGATCCACAGTCCCTGCAAAGCTGAGACCCGTGGAGGCGACCGGAAGCGTGGGGCACGCCATCTTGAAGTGACCACGAGACGCTGACCGTGCAGCCCACGAGTGACCCTCGAAGCTGTACACCGGGGTTTGAGAAGCCCCCACCCTGAGCTACTCCTGAGCCGAAGTTCAGCCCTCCACACTCGACGAGTGCTGCGTGGGGCCCTTTGGCACGATTTGGCTCAACGCGTTGGCCCGGTCACTTGCCAGCAGGCTTGTGGTCCCTGTGCCGACGAACTACAAAAGAAGACTCGTGATTCTGGTTGCTCCAGATCCACACCAGCTCCCCTGAAAGGGAGCCCCGACTCTGACCTTCCTGGTCCGAGTAAGACGCCATCTTCCAATCCCGCGTGGATTGCTCTTACCAAGGCTTGTTTGCTCCAAACCGGAAGCCGACTGCACCGACGGTGAGAGCCTGCGTGGGACAGATCGTGACCTGCTCCTGGACGTCGCAGATGCCCCAGAGCCCACGTGACAGCGAAGAGAAGCGCCTCGACGACCACCTGATTGCGCCCGACATTGCCTGGTTCCGTCCTGGTTCCACCCTGGTCACTGCTGAGTGACCCAGACTCTGTCCCCTCTGCTTTCAGGTACTCTACAACTTGAGTCCACCCTTGGACTCCACCGGACACTTCGTCTTCACCCTGCCTGCAGCCCTTTCAGCTTCAAGCACCAAGAGCCTGCGTGTCAAAACCCGACGCCACTTCGACCCTGTGCACCCACTTCCTGTGGGTGAGGTAACTTTGCTCCGCCGGTGTTCCCACACTGGTGCACACCTCTAGGGTCTGTGTGTTAAGTTTTGTTCCTCTAGGTTCAGCGGAAGTGTCCTTAAACTTTAACTATTTGACTTTTACGCACCATTGGTTAACATTGGTGCATGCGTGCGCTTTCCGCACATCTCCCGAATCCCGAGGGCCATTCCCGACTTCAGCATTGCTTGTCCTGACTGCTCCCAGCGATTCCCTAGGCCCTAGGCCTAACCACTGTTCGAGTGGCCTCTCTTATACCACTTGTTTAGTATATGGTTTGAGTGGCCCCCTGCCCTCATCCATAATTGTGCAACTTTGTATGTTTAAACAGTGCTTTTGATTTAACGCTTGTGCCCCTTTATTCATAAAGAATACTGGGGATTGTTTTTAGTAATAAACACATATATTTTTATAATATATACTTGTGTGGTGTCCTTTCATTTGGTATTACAGGATTGTATGTGGTAAAACAGCTCGCTTAACACGACCTCTTAAGTTAAGCCTTTAGGCTGCTTAGTCCATGCTACCCCTAGGATAGCTTGTCTAATAAGGTTGACTTACAACCAGACACCATAAGGGGATTGTTTGGTCAGGTAGTAGGTGGTTCCAGAATTGGAAACATCCCCTACCAGGCCAACTTCTCACAAGGTCCCTAACTGTTTTTAAGGGGGCTCCCTCAGGAGTTTTTAAAGTTTTCACCTTACTAGGGCTACTAGTTTTGGTGCACCTAATCTTTTGATGGGGGTGCTTTATTTGACAGGGGGCCCTCTGGGTCTCACTGTCCTTCTTGTCCTCTGCAGCCCTGGGCTGGCTAAGGCAAGGTAGAGAGGGGCAGGTTACCTGCTCCAGACTGGGTCCCACCTGAGAAGGGTCCACTGACATCAGAGGTTCTGTCAGGCTAGGCCCAACCACCTCTGGGGCAGCTCCTTCATCAGGGGTAAGATCAGTTCCCTGAGGAGGCTGATCCTGTCCTAAAGTCTGGTGAGGGGGAGATTTCTCTTCCTCCTCCATGCTCTCAGTTTGTGTGGAGTTATCCATCATTTCAGGTTTCACAACACACATGTCAGTTTGAGTTTGGGCTGTGGCCATCACAGCCCCACCAACCTTTTCAGGAGGAGACTCAGTTTGGGTTTCTGCTGTTACCATAACAGCTTTGCTATTCTGTTCAGGAAGAGCTTTTACTAAAGATGGGGCAGAGAGTTTCTCAGCCCTACCAACCTTTTCAGGAAGGACATCTTGGATTGGGGCTGTAGCCAGTACAGCCTCACTAACCTTTCCATGGGAATTCACCATTCTAGAATGGGTTTCCTGTTCAACCTCAGCCCAGGCTGAGATTTCTAAATCATTACCCAGTAGACAGTCCACAGGCAAGTTTGGTGACACTGCCACTCTCTTTGGGCCAGTGACACCTCCCCAGCTGAGACTTACTACTGCCATGGGATGATTTGTTTGGATGCCATCAATGTTTATTACCTGGTATGTGGCACCAGGTAAAAGTTGCTTAGAGGGGACTATGCCATCAGCCACCATGGTGATGCTAGCCCCTGTGTCTCTAAAAGCTTCAACTCTTAAACCATTGATGATGGGTTCTTGTCTATACTTGCTCAAAGTATTTGGGCAAGCAGAGAAGTTGGCAAACCCCATGCCAGCCTCATAAACAAGATCATTGGGTGATGGGGACCTGGATAGGCCAGGGTCCACCTGATTTCCAAAAGTAAACCCACCCAGATTCCTGGGTGTGCTCCCACTTCCTGGGGGATTACTGCTGACAGTAACAGGAGGTGTTGAAGCTGGCTTTGGAGGTATATTTTCTTTATTGTTATTCTTGGGACAACAGCTGTCTGTTTTGTAATGCCCCACCTGTTTACAGGGATAACAATAGGGTTTTTTCTCAGTTGAAGAAGTGTCTTGGGACCCACCCCCATCCTTGGAGTTTTGGGGCCCTGGGGAAGTCTTTTCTTTATTTTTATCCCCACCCTTATCTTGAGGCTTGGTAGACTCCTTCTTCTGGTTACTGTCCTGATTCTTAGGCCTAATCCTGGTTCTGACCCATTTGTCTGCCTTCTTTCCCAATTCTTGGGGAGAGGTCAGATCAGAGTCTACCAGGTGCTGGTGTAAGAGCTGGTTCTGACAATTACTTAGGATCTGCTCCCTCATAATCAAATTATACAATCCTGTAAAGTCATGTACTTTGCTGCCATGTAGCCAACCCTCCAGAGCCTTAGTTGCACAATCAACAAAATCAGTCCAGTCCTGAGTCTGTGTCTTCTGGGTGTCTCTGAACTTCAACCTGTACTGTTCAGTGGTTAAGCCAAACCCATCTATCAGAACACTCTTCAGGACTTTGTAATTGTTTGCATCCTCATGTCTAACAGTGAGGAGCTTATCTCTCCCTTTCTCTGAAAAGGAGTACCATAAGATTGCTGCCCACTGTTCCTCAGGAACCTGCTGTACCATGCAGGCTCTCTCAAGAGCAGTCATCCATTTGTGGATGTCATCCCCTTCTTTGAAGGGGGGCACAATCTTTGTCAGGTTTCTACTATCATAGGACCTGGGTTTCTCTTTAGGAATATTGCTGCCACCAGTGGCATCTAAGCCACACAATTTTTTCTCTCTTGCCAGGGCAAGTTTAGCTTGGGCCATGCTAAGTTTAGCCTGAGCCAAGGCTACCTCCTCCCTCTCTATTTGGAGTTGGACAGCCCTCATTCTGGCCCTATGCTCAGCTTTCTGAGAAGCAGTCATGCCTCTCTCTGATTCTCTGGAGGCACTAGAAAGATGAGAGTCCCCTGAGGGAGATCTCACTCTTCTGTTGCCTGGGAGAATCACATGTTGGGTTCTGGGGAGGTGCTGGCCCTCTCCATTCCCCAGTAGGTCCAAGTTGGCCTGGCTAAGCCTACCAACTGGAACCTGGCTACCCTGATCCTGTACTTCTAAGTCCCCAACATCTGAGTCCTCATCCAAGTCATCATCATCCTCCTCTTCAGGGGGATCAACTACAGGGGGGTTCTCTCCATTTCCTGTGTCTAGGGAAGCTGCTTTAGCCTTCTCTAAGTCATCCTGTTCTAGGATTTCTACCAGGGTTAGGCAGGTGGGGCTTCTGCCCCTTTTTAACCCTCTTGCTTTGCACAAGGCAATCAAGTCTCTGCGGGTTAGTTTGTCATATCCAAAAGTTGCCTGGGTAGGGTCAACTGTCACAGGACTAGACCCTGAGGCCTTTCCTGTGTCAGACATGGTTACTAGTGAGGTGTAAGTGGTGCACTTACCTACACTAAGTGTTTTCCTACTGGACCTTGCTAGTGAGTTGTAGTCAGGGGTGTGCTACTCCCTTCAACCTACAACTACTAAGTTCAGTAGAACTTAATATGCTAAGCTTTTGATTTTATATGTACCTAGAGGTACTTGATGTGATCTTTCAATTTGATATAAAGATTGCAATGGTAAAACAACAGCAAGCTCAAATCCGCACCGCTGCTCACCAATGTGAGAAGTTGGCCTGGTAGGGGATGTTTCCAATTCTGGAACCACCTACTACCTGACCAAACAATCCCCTTATGGTGTCTGGTTGTAAGTCAACCTTATTAGACAAGCTATCCTAGGGGTAGCATGGACTAAGCAGCCTAAAGGCTTAACTTAAGAGGTCGTGTTAAGCGAGCTGTTTTACCACATACAATCCTGTAATACCAAATGAAAGGACACCACACAAGTATATATTATAAAAATATATGTGTTTATTACTAAAAACAATCCCCAGTATTCTTTATGAATAAAGGGGCACAAGCGTTAAATCAAAAGCACTGTTTAAACATACAAGTTGCACAATTATGGATGAGGGCGGGGGGCCACTCAAACCATATACTAAACAAGTGGTATAAGAGAGGCCACTCGAACAGTGGTTAGGCCTAGGGCCTAGGGAATCGCTGGGAGCAGTCAGGACAAGCAATGCTGAAGTCGGGAATGGCCCTCGGGATTCGGGAGATGTGCGGAAAGCGCACGCATGCACCAATGTTAACCAATGGTGCGTAAAAGTCAAATAGTTAAAGTTTAAGGACACTTCCGCTGAACCTAGAGGAACAAAACTTAACACACAGACCCTAGAGGTGTGCACCAGTGTGGGAACACCGGCAGAGCAAAGTTACCTCACCCACAGGAAGTGGGTGCACAGGGTCGAAGTGGCGTCGGGTTTTGACACGCAGGCTCTTGGTGCTTGAAGCTGAAAGGGCTGCAGGCAGGGTGAAGACGAAGTGTCCGGTGGAGTCCAAGGGTGGACTCAAGTTGTAGAGTACCTGAAAGCAGAGGGGACAGAGTCTGGGTCACTCAGCAGTGACCAGGGTGGAACCAGGACGGAACCAGGCAATGTCGGGCGCAATCAGGTGGTCGTCGAGGCGCTTCTCTTCGCTGTCACGTGGGCTCTGGGGCATCTGCGACGTCCAGGAGCAGGTCACGATCTGTCCCACGCAGGCTCTCACCGTCGGTGCAGTCGGCTTCCGGTTTGGAGCAAACAAGCCTTGGTAAGAGCAATCCACGCGGGATTGGAAGATGGCGTCTCACTCGGACCAGGAAGGTCAGAGTCGGGGCTCCCTTTCAGGGGAGCTGGTGTGGATCTGGAGCAACCAGAATCACGAGTCTTCTTTTGTAGTTCGTCGGCACAGGGACCACAAGCCAGCTGGCAAGTGACCGGGCCAACGCGTTGAGCCAAATCGTGCCAAAGGGCCCCACGCAGCACTCGTCGAGTGTGGAGGGCTGAACTTCGGCTCAGGAGTAGCTCTGGGTGGGGGCTTCTCAAACCCCGGTGTACAGCTTCGAGGGTCACTCGTGGGCTGCACGGTCAGCGTCTCGTGGTCACTTCAAGATGGCGTGCCCCACGCTTCCGGTCGCCTCCACGGGTCTCAGCTTTGCATGGACTGTGGATCGGGCTGTTAGAAGCTGGGCAGGCTTGATCTCGTCGATCTCAGTCGCTCGAGTTCCGGCGGGAACTGCAACTAAGTAGACGTCGAGGGCTGGATGGTGCCTGCTGCTGCAGGGTGGTCACTCCTTGACCACAAGGGAGATTCTTCGGGCTTCCACGTTGAGATGGAGGGCGAAGGGTCCAGAATATCGTTTCAAATGTTTCTTCCAGGAAATCTGATGTGCATTGGCACTGCTCCCACTCTTATTCGAATCTGGTGGGCGTGATTACCTGCTAGGTCCCCTCCTATGGGTGGGACCCAGGAAGTGGGTGGATACACCCCCTTCCTTTGATCCAGGCCGCCCTGGCACGAGGGCTGGAGTGCCCCAGAACCGGTTTGGCCGGATTATGCAAGGGGCAGCCTTGTGCGCCCCAGGCAGTGTCTGGTTTCTTTCAAACCTCCCTGCTACAATACACTATCTCCTGTCTGGAGGGCGGTGACACCCTCCTGTGACAGGAAACCCTTTGTCCAGGACCCCCTTGACTGGGTTTCGGTCAGCTCCAGGGGTCCAGACATTTGTCTGTGGCAGAGGCATCCATTTTGTGGATCTTAAGGCCTTTGGAGAAATCAACCGCATTAAAGTGAAGTAACATGTCTTACCCCTCTAGAGGGGTGGAATGCCATCCCCGTCGCCAGAACTGGCGAGGGGATGGTATTCCAAAGCGTATGACACCTTACACGACATGTTTTGATAAAGCCAAACCAGAGTTGCTAAATAACCGCGAGGATTATAAGGCACTTAATAGTATATGGTATGGCATTATCCTGAAACAGCTTAGGGATTTGTTCCCGACGGCTGCAGACAGGCTCAGCTCATGCTAGAGCTCCATCTCACATAAAAACCATGCACCCAGCCTCCAGGATTGGTGAGGCCTGTCTATAGGAGTGGCTCACAGGTTTACATGTGTCCAGATATAGGTTTAGACATAGGTATACTATATCTAAGCAAGGGGTGTGTACACCACCTTACCCCAGCTGAGTGATCAGCCAGTTGTGTCAATTTAAGAACCAGCCAGGGGTGGCAAAAGATATGCTGCAGCCCCTGGTAGGCCTTAGTGGCTCCTATGCCCTGTGCACCTATAGTGCATTCTACAGGGGCTGACAAGGAGTCCATTTCCAATTGGTATGTACCTAGGGTACATGGAATCCATTTTACAGAGAGAGCAGATGGCCTGGGGCCCTGATTAGCAGGGAACCAGGTCAACTAAGTCAAAAAACCAGCTAAACACAGGCAAAAAATCTGGGGTAACCATAGTCAGGTAGCCACCTTCCTACATAACCCCCCCCCAAACGAAAGGAGATAAGGCTATCCTTGGCCAGGTAAGCCTATATTGCCTGAGTGGCCATATAAGGAAGTACCTGCACTAGCATGGGTACCCCCTGTCTCATGGTCCACTAAGCAGTCCCTCACCCTTTGGGTATTAGAGGGTCTCCACCATAGGGAATCACTACCTTGGGTGTGTTTATGCAAAGTTAAAGGCTGGTTTGGATATGGAGTATTGAAGCGAGGCTCTACTAATTTAGGGCTTAGCTTCCTCCAATTATCTTCCACCATGTGTGCCTTTCTCTCTCTAACTGAGTTGCACTGTGCTCTCAGGGTCAACCTCTGGCTACCTAAAGCTGGAGGCTGGGTCCCTCTGTTTGGCTTGCTGGAGGGACAGTTCAGGTTTGGGCCCCTTGGGTCCCAGGTTTGGCTGTGCCCAACAGAATCCATCTGTGGGAGGTCCCTAACTGTTTTTAAGGGGGCTCCCTCAGGAGTTTTTAAAGTTTTCACCTTACTAGGGCTACTAGTTTTGGTGCACCTAATCTTTTGATGGGGGTGCTTTATTTGACAGGGGGCCCTCTGGGTCTCACTGTCCTTCTTGTCCTCTGCAGCCCTGGGCTGGCTAAGGCAAGGTAGAGAGGGGCAGGTTACCTGCTCCAGACTGGGTCCCACCTGAGAAGGGTCCACTGACATCAGAGGTTCTGTCAGGCTAGGCCCAACCACCTCTGGGGCAGCTCCTTCATCAGGGGTAAGATCAGTTCCCTGAGGAGGCTGATCCTGTCCTAAAGTCTGGTGAGGGGGAGATTTCTCTTCCTCCTCCATGCTCTCAGTTTGTGTGGAGTTATCCATCATTTCAGGTTTCACAACACACATGTCAGTTTGAGTTTGGGCTGTGGCCATCACAGCCCCACCAACCTTTTCAGGAGGAGACTCAGTTTGGGTTTCTGCTGTTACCATAACAGCTTTGCTATTCTGTTCAGGAAGAGCTTTTACTAAAGATGGGGCAGAGAGTTTCTCAGCCCTACCAACCTTTTCAGGAAGGACATCTTGGATTGGGGCTGTAGCCAGTACAGCCTCACTAACCTTTCCATGGGAATTCACCATTCTAGAATGGGTTTCCTGTTCAACCTCAGCCCAGGCTGAGATTTCTAAATCATTACCCAGTAGACAGTCCACAGGCAAGTTTGGTGACACTGCCACTCTCTTTGGGCCAGTGACACCTCCCCAGCTGAGACTTACTACTGCCATGGGATGATTTGTTTGGATGCCATCAATGTTTATTACCTGGTATGTGGCACCAGGTAAAAGTTGCTTAGAGGGGACTATGCCATCAGCCACCATGGTGATGCTAGCCCCTGTGTCTCTAAAAGCTTCAACTCTTAAACCATTGATGATGGGTTCTTGTCTATACTTGCTCAAAGTATTTGGGCAAGCAGAGAAGTTGGCAAACCCCATGCCAGCCTCATAAACAAGATCATTGGGTGATGGGGACCTGGATAGGCCAGGGTCCACCTGATTTCCAAAAGTAAACCCACCCAGATTCCTGGGTGTGCTCCCACTTCCTGGGGGATTACTGCTGACAGTAACAGGAGGTGTTGAAGCTGGCTTTGGAGGTATATTTTCTTTATTGTTATTCTTGGGACAACAGCTGTCTGTTTTGTAATGCCCCACCTGTTTACAGGGATAACAATAGGGTTTTTTCTCAGTTGAAGAAGTGTCTTGGGACCCACCCCCATCCTTGGAGTTTTGGGGCCCTGGGGAAGTCTTTTCTTTATTTTTATCCCCACCCTTATCTTGAGGCTTGGTAGACTCCTTCTTCTGGTTACTGTCCTGATTCTTAGGCCTAATCCTGGTTCTGACCCATTTGTCTGCCTTCTTTCCCAATTCTTGGGGAGAGGTCAGATCAGAGTCTACCAGGTGCTGGTGTAAGAGCTGGTTCTGACAATTACTTAGGATCTGCTCCCTCATAATCAAATTATACAATCCTGTAAAGTCATGTACTTTGCTGCCATGTAGCCAACCCTCCAGAGCCTTAGTTGCACAATCAACAAAATCAGTCCAGTCCTGAGTCTGTGTCTTCTGGGTGTCTCTGAACTTCAACCTGTACTGTTCAGTGGTTAAGCCAAACCCATCTATCAGAACACTCTTCAGGACTTTGTAATTGTTTGCATCCTCATGTCTAACAGTGAGGAGCTTATCTCTCCCTTTCTCTGAAAAGGAGTACCATAAGATTGCTGCCCACTGTTCCTCAGGAACCTGCTGTACCATGCAGGCTCTCTCAAGAGCAGTCATCCATTTGTGGATGTCATCCCCTTCTTTGAAGGGGGGCACAATCTTTGTCAGGTTTCTACTATCATAGGACCTGGGTTTCTCTTTAGGAATATTGCTGCCACCAGTGGCATCTAAGCCACACAATTTTTTCTCTCTTGCCAGGGCAAGTTTAGCTTGGGCCATGCTAAGTTTAGCCTGAGCCAAGGCTACCTCCTCCCTCTCTATTTGGAGTTGGACAGCCCTCATTCTGGCCCTATGCTCAGCTTTCTGAGAAGCAGTCATGCCTCTCTCTGATTCTCTGGAGGCACTAGAAAGATGAGAGTCCCCTGAGGGAGATCTCACTCTTCTGTTGCCTGGGAGAATCACATGTTGGGTTCTGGGGAGGTGCTGGCCCTCTCCATTCCCCAGTAGGTCCAAGTTGGCCTGGCTAAGCCTACCAACTGGAACCTGGCTACCCTGATCCTGTACTTCTAAGTCCCCAACATCTGAGTCCTCATCCAAGTCATCATCATCCTCCTCTTCAGGGGGATCAACTACAGGGGGGTTCTCTCCATTTCCTGTGTCTAGGGAAGCTGCTTTAGCCTTCTCTAAGTCATCCTGTTCTAGGATTTCTACCAGGGTTAGGCAGGTGGGGCTTCTGCCCCTTTTTAACCCTCTTGCTTTGCACAAGGCAATCAAGTCTCTGCGGGTTAGTTTGTCATATCCAAAAGTTGCCTGGGTAGGGTCAACTGTCACAGGACTAGACCCTGAGGCCTTTCCTGTGTCAGACATGGTTACTAGTGAGGTGTAAGTGGTGCACTTACCTACACTAAGTGTTTTCCTACTGGACCTTGCTAGTGAGTTGTAGTCAGGGGTGTGCTACTCCCTTCAACCTACAACTACTAAGTTCAGTAGAACTTAATATGCTAAGCTTTTGATTTTATATGTACCTAGAGGTACTTGATGTGATCTTTCAATTTGATATAAAGATTGCAATGGTAAAACAACAGCAAGCTCAAATCCGCACCGCTGCTCACCAATGTGAGAAGTTGGCCTGGTAGGGGATGTTTCCAATTCTGGAACCACCTACTACCTGACCAAACAATCCCCTTATGGTGTCTGGTTGTAAGTCAACCTTATTAGACAAGCTATCCTAGGGGTAGCATGGACTAAGCAGCCTAAAGGCTTAACTTAAGAGGTCGTGTTAAGCGAGCTGTTTTACCACATACAATCCTGTAATACCAAATGAAAGGACACCACACAAGTATATATTATAAAAATATATGTGTTTATTACTAAAAACAATCCCCAGTATTCTTTATGAATAAAGGGGCACAAGCGTTAAATCAAAAGCACTGTTTAAACATACAAGTTGCACAATTATGGATGAGGGCGGGGGGCCACTCAAACCATATACTAAACAAGTGGTATAAGAGAGGCCACTCGAACAGTGGTTAGGCCTAGGGCCTAGGGAATCGCTGGGAGCAGTCAGGACAAGCAATGCTGAAGTCGGGAATGGCCCTCGGGATTCGGGAGATGTGCGGAAAGCGCACGCATGCACCAATGTTAACCAATGGTGCGTAAAAGTCAAATAGTTAAAGTTTAAGGACACTTCCGCTGAACCTAGAGGAACAAAACTTAACACACAGACCCTAGAGGTGTGCACCAGTGTGGGAACACCGGCGGAGCAAAGTTACCTCACCCACAGGAAGTGGGTGCACAGGGTCGAAGTGGCGTCGGGTTTTGACACGCAGGCTCTTGGTGCTTGAAGCTGAAAGGGCTGCAGGCAGGGTGAAGACGAAGTGTCCGGTGGAGTCCAAGGGTGGACTCAAGTTGTAGAGTACCTGAAAGCAGAGGGGACAGAGTCTGGGTCACTCAGCAGTGACCAGGGTGGAACCAGGACGGAACCAGGCAATGTCGGGCGCAATCAGGTGGTCGTCGAGGCGCTTCTCTTCGCTGTCACGTGGGCTCTGGGGCATCTGCGACGTCCAGGAGCAGGTCACGATCTGTCCCACGCAGGCTCTCACCGTCGGTGCAGTCGGCTTCCGGTTTGGAGCAAACAAGCCTTGGTAAGAGCAATCCACGCGGGATTGGAAGATGGCGTCTCACTCGGACCAGGAAGGTCAGAGTCGGGGCTCCCTTTCAGGGGAGCTGGTGTGGATCTGGAGCAACCAGAATCACGAGTCTTCTTTTGTAGTTCGTCGGCACAGGGACCACAAGCCAGCTGGCAAGTGACCGGGCCAACGCGTTGAGCCAAATCGTGCCAAAGGGCCCCACGCAGCACTCGTCGAGTGTGGAGGGCTGAACTTCGGCTCAGGAGTAGCTCTGGGTGGGGGCTTCTCAAACCCCGGTGTACAGCTTCGAGGGTCACTCGTGGGCTGCACGGTCAGCGTCTCGTGGTCACTTCAAGATGGCGTGCCCCACGCTTCCGGTCGCCTCCACGGGTCTCAGCTTTGCATGGACTGTGGATCGGGCTGTTAGAAGCTGGGCAGGCTTGATCTCGTCGATCTCAGTCGCTCGAGTTCCGGCGGGAACTGCAACTAAGTAGACGTCGAGGGCTGGATGGTGCCTGCTGCTGCAGGGTGGTCACTCCTTGACCACAAGGGAGATTCTTCGGGCTTCCACGTTGAGATGGAGGGCGAAGGGTCCAGAATATCGTTTCAAATGTTTCTTCCAGGAAATCTGATGTGCATTGGCACTGCTCCCACTCTTATTCGAATCTGGTGGGCGTGATTACCTGCTAGGTCCCCTCCTATGGGTGGGACCCAGGAAGTGGGTGGATACACCCCCTTCCTTTGATCCAGGCCGCCCTGGCACGAGGGCTGGAGTGCCCCAGAACCGGTTTGGCCGGATTATGCAAGGGGCAGCCTTGTGCGCCCCAGGCAGTGTCTGGTTTCTTTCAAACCTCCCTGCTACAATACACTATCTCCTGTCTGGAGGGCGGTGACACCCTCCTGTGACAGGAAACCCTTTGTCCAGGACCCCCTTGACTGGGTTTCGGTCAGCTCCAGGGGTCCAGACATTTGTCTGTGGCAGAGGCATCCATTTTGTGGATCTTAAGGCCTTTGGAGAAATCAACCGCATTAAAGTGAAGTAACATGTCTTACCCCTCTAGAGGGGTGGAATGCCATCCCCGTCGCCAGAACTGGCGAGGGGATGGTATTCCAAAGCGTATGACACCTTACACGACATGTTTTGATAAAGCCAAACCAGAGTTGCTAAATAACCGCGAGGATTATAAGGCACTTAATAGTATATGGTATGGCATTATCCTGAAACAGCTTAGGGATTTGTTCCCGACGGCTGCAGACAGGCTCAGCTCATGCTAGAGCTCCATCTCACATAAAAACCATGCACCCAGCCTCCAGGATTGGTGAGGCCTGTCTATAGGAGTGGCTCACAGGTTTACATGTGTCCAGATATAGGTTTAGACATAGGTTTACTATATCTAAGCAAGGGGTGTGTACACCACCTTACCCCAGCTGAGTGATCAGCCAGTTGTGTCAATTTAAGAACCAGCCAGGGGTGGCAAAAGATATGCTGCAGCCCCTGGTAGGCCTTAGTGGCTCCTATGCCCTGTGCACCTATAGTGCATTCTACAGGGGCTGACAAGGAGTCCATTTCCAATTGGTATGTACCTAGGGTACATGGAATCCATTTTACAGAGAGAGCAGATGGCCTGGGGCCCTGATTAGCAGGGAACCAGGTCAACTAAGTCAAAAAACCAGCTAAACACAGGCAAAAAATCTGGGGTAACCATAGTCAGGTAGCCACCTTCCTACAATACCTATATCTAAACCTATATCTGGACACATATCAACCTGTGAGCCACTCCTATGGAAGGCCTAATGTGAGAAGTTGGCCTGATAGGTGATGTTTCCAATTCTGGAACCACCTATTATCAGACCAAACAATCCCTTATGGTGTCTGGTTGTAAGTCAACCTTATTAGACAAGCTATCCTAGGGGTAGCATGGACTAAGCAGCCTAAAGGCTTAACTTAAGAGGTCGTGTTAAGCGAGCTGTTTTACCACATATGTGAGAAGTTGGCCTGGTAGGGGATGTTTCCAATTCTGGAACCACCTACTACCTGACCAAACAATCCCCTTATGGTGTCTGGTTGTAAGTCAACCTTATTAGACAAGCTATCCTAGGGGTAGCATGGACTAAGCAGCCTAAAGGCTTAACTTAAGAGGTCGTGTTAAGCGAGCTGTTTTACCACATACAATCCTGTAATACCAAATGAAAGGACACCACACAAGTATATATTATAAAAATATATGTATTTATTACTAAAAACAATCCCCAGTATTCTTTATGAATAAAGGGGCACAAGCGTTAAATCAAAAGCACTGTTTAAAACATACAAGTTGCACAATTATGGATGAGGGCGGGTGGCCACTCAAACCATATACTAAACAAGTGGTATAAGAGAAGCCACTCGAACAGTGGTTAGGCCTAGGGCCTAGGGAATCGCTGGGAGCAGTCAGGACAAGCAATGCTGAAGTCGGGAATGGCCCTCGGGATTCGGGAGATGTGCGGAAAGCGCACGCATGCACCAATGTTAACCAATGGTGCGTAAAAGTCAAAGAGTTAAAGTTAAAGGACACTTCCGCTGAACCTAGAGAAACAAAACTTAACACACAGACCCTAGAGGTGTGCACCAGTGTGGGAACACCGGCGGAGCAAAGTTACCTCACCCACAGGAAGTGGGTGCACAGGGTCGAAGTGACGTCGGGTTTTGACTCGCAGGCTCTTGGTGCTTGAAGCTGAAAGGGCTGCAGGCGGGTTGAAGATGAAGTGTCCGGTGGAGTCCAAGGGTGGACTCAAGTTGTAGAGTACCTGAAAGCAGAGGGGACAGAGTCTGGGTCACTCAGCAGTGACCAGGGTGGAACCAGGACGGAACCAGGCAATGTCGGGCGCAATCAGGTGGTCGTCGAGGAGCTTCTCTCCGCTGTCACGTGGGCTCTGGGGCATCTGCGACGTCCAGGAGCAGGTCACGATCTGTCCCACGCAGGCTCTCACCGTCGGTGCAGTCGGCTTCCTGTTTGGAGCAAACAAGCCTTGGTAAGAGCAATCCACGCGGGATCGGAAGATTGCTTCTCACTCGGACCAGGAAGGTCAGAGTCGGGGCTCCTTTTCAGGGGAGCTTGTGTGGATCTGGAGCAACCAGAATCACAAGTCTTCTTCGGTAGTTCGTCGGCACAGGGACCACGAGCCAGCTGGCAAGTGACCGGGCCAACGCGTTGAGCCAACTCGTGCCAAAGGGCCCCACGCAGCACTCGTCGAGTGTGGAGGGCTGAACTTCGGCTCAGGAGTAGCTCAGGGTGGGGGCTTCTCAAACCCCGGTGCACAGCTTCGAGGGTCACTCGTGGGCTGCACGGTCAGCGTCTCGTGGTCAATTCAAGATGGCGTGCCCCACGCTTCCGGTCGCCTCCACGGGTCTCAGCTTTGCAGGGACTGTGGATCGGGCTGTTAGAAGCTGGGCAGGCTTGATCTCGTTGATCTCAGTCGCTCGAGTTCCGGCGGGAACTGCAACTAAGTAGACGTCGAGGGCTGGATGGTGCCTGCTGCTGCAGGGTGGTCACTCCTTGGCCACAAGGGAGATTCTTCGGGCTTCCAAGTTGAAATGGGAGTCCAAGGGTCCAGAGTTTCGTTTCTAATGTTTCTTCCAGGAAATCTGATGTGCATTGGCACTGCTCCCACTCTTATTCGAATCTGGTGGGCGTGATTACCTGCTAGGTCCCCTCCTATGGGTGGGACCCAGGAAGTGGGTGGATACACCCCCTTCCTTTGATCCAGGCCGCCCTGGCACGAGGGCTGGAGTGCCCCAGAACCGGTTTGGCCGGATTATGCAAGGGGCAGCCTTGTGCGCCCCAAGCAGTGTCTGGTTTCTTTCAAACCTCCCTGCTACAATACACTATCTCCTGTCTGGAGGGCGGTGACACCCTCCTGTGACAGGAAACCCTTTGTCCAGGACCCCCTTGACTGAGTTTCGGTCAGCTCCAGGGGTCCAGACATTTGTCTGTGGCAGAGGCATCCATTTTGTGGATCTTAAGGTCTTTGGAGAAATCAACCGCATTAAAGTAAAGTAACATGTCTTACCCCTCTAGAGGGGTGGAATGCCATCCCCGTCGCCAGAACTGGCGAGGGGATGGTATTCCAAAGCGTATGACACCTTACACGACATGTTTTGATAAAGCCAAACCAAAGTTGCTAAATAACCGCGAGGATTATAAGGCACTTAATAGTATATGGTATGGCATTATCCTGAAACAGCTTAGGGATTTGTTCCCGACGGCTGCAGACAGGCTCAGCTCATGCTAGAGCTCCATCTCACATAAAACCACGCACTCAGCCTCCAGGATTGATGAGGCCTTTCTATAGGAGTGGCTCACAGGTTTACATGTGTCCAGATATAGGTTTAGACATAGGTATACTATATCTAAGCAAGGGGTGTGTACACCACCTTACCCCAGCTGAGTGATCAGCCAGTTGTGTCAATTTAAGAACCAGCCAGGGGTGGCAAAAGATATGCTGCAGCCCCTGGTAGGCCTTAGTGGCTCCTGTGCCCTGTGCACCTATAGTGCATTCTACAGGGGCTGACAAGGAGTCCATTTCCAATTGGTATGTACCTAGGGTACATGGAATCCATTTTACAGAGAGAGCAGATGGCCTGGGGCCCTGATTAGCAGGGAACCAGGTCAACTAAGTCAAAAAACCAGCTAAACACAGGCAAAAAATCTGGGGTAACCATAGTCAGGTAGCCACCTTCCTACATAACCCCCCCCAAACGAAAGGAGATAAGGCTATCCTTGGCCAGGTAAGCCTATATTGCCTGAGTGGCCATATAAGGAAGTACCTGTGTAGGAAGGTGGCTACCTGACTATGGTTACCCCAGATTTTTTGCCTGTGTTTAGCTGGTTTTTTGACTTAGTTGACCTGGTTCCCTGCTAATCAGGGCCCCAGGCCATCTGCTCTCTCTGTAAAATGGATTCCATGTACCCTAGGTACATACCAATTGGAAATGGACTCCTTGTCAGCCCCTGTAGAATGCACTATAGGTGCACAGGGCACAGGAGCCACTAAGGCCTACCAGGGGCTGCAGCATATCTTTTGCCACCCCTGGCTGGTTCTTAAATTGACACAACTGGCTGATCACTCAGCTGGGGTAAGGTGGTGTACACACCCCTTGCTTAGATATAGTATACCTATGTCTAAACCTATATCTGGACACATGTAAACCTGTGAGCCACTCCTATAGACAGGCCTCACCAATCCTGGAGGCTGGGTGCATGGTTTTTATGTGAGATGGAGCTCTAGCATGAGCTGAGCCGTCTGCAGCCGTCGGGAACAAATCCCTAAGCTGTTTCAGGATAATGCCATACCATATACTATTAAGTGCCTTATAATCCTCGCGGTTATTTAGCAACTCTGGTTTGGCTTTATCAAAACATGTCGTGTAAGGTGTCATACGCTTTGGAATACCATCCCCTCGCCAGTTCTGGCGACGGGGATGGCATTCCACCCCTCTAGAGGGGTAAGACATGTTACTTCACTTTAATGCGGTTGATTTCTCCAAAGGCCTTAAGATCCACAAAATGGATGCCTCTGCCACAGACAAATGTCTGGACCCCTGGAGCTGACCGAAACCCAGTCAAGGGGGTCCTGGACAAAGGGTTTCCTGTCACAGGAGGGTGTCACCGCCCTCCAGACAGGAGATAGTGTATTGTAGCAGGGAGGTTTGAAAGAAACCAGACACTGCCTGGGGCGCACAAGGCTGCCCCTTGCATAATCCGGCCAAACCGGTTCTGGGGCACTCCAGCCCTCGTGCCAGGGCGGCCTGGATCAAAGGAAGGGGGTGTATCCACCCACTTCCTGGGTCCCACCCATAGGAGGGGACCTAGCAGGTAATCACGCCCACCAGATTCGAATAAGAGTGGGAGCAGTGCCAATGCACATCAGATTTCCTGGAAGAAACATTTGAAACGATATTCTGGACCCTTCGCCCTCCATCTCAACGTGGAAGCCCGAAGAATCTCCCTTGTGGTCAAGGAGTGACCACCCTGCAGCAGCAGGCACCATCCAGCCCTCGACGTCTACTTGGTTGCAGTTCCCGCCGGAACTCGAGCGACTGAGATCGACGAGATCAAGCCTGCCCAGCCTCTAACAGCCCGATCCACAGTCCCTGCAAAGCTGAGACCCGTGGAGGCGACCGGAAGCGTGGGGCACGCCATCTTGAAGTGACCACGAGACGCTGACCGTGCAGCCCACGAGTGACCCTCGAAGCTGTACACTGGGGTTTGAGAAGCCCCCACCCTGAGCTACTCCTGAGCCGAAGTTCAGCCCTCCACACTCGACGAGTGCTGCGTGGGGCCCTTTGGCACGATTTGGCTCAACGCGTTGGCCCGGTCACTTGCCAGCTGGCTTGTGGTCCCTGTGCCGACGAACTACAAAAGAAGACTCGTGATTCTGGTTGCTCCAGATCCACACCAGCTCCCCTGAAAGGGAGCCCCGACTCTGACCTTCCTGGTCCGAGTGAGACGCCATCTTCCAATCCCGCGTGGATTGCTCTTACCAAGGCTTGTTTGCTCCAAACCGGAAGCCGACTGCACCGACGGTGAGAGCCTGCGTGGGACAGATCGTGACCTGCTCCTGGACGTCGCAGATGCCCCAGAGCCCACGTGACAGCGAAGAGAAGCGCCTCGACGACCACCTGATTGCGCCCGACATTGCCTGGTTCCGTCCTGGTTCCACCCTGGTCACTGCTGAGTGACCCAGACTCTGTCCCCTCTGCTTTCAGGTACTCTACAACTTGAGTCCACCCTTGGACTCCACCGGACACTTCGTCTTCACCCTGCCTGCAGCCCTTTCAGCTTCAAGCACCAAGAGCCTGCGTGTCAAAACCCGACGCCACTTCGACCCTGTGCACCCACTTCCTGTGGGTGAGGTAACTTTGCTCCGCCGGTGTTCCCACACTGGTGCACACCTCTAGGGTCTGTGTGTTAAGTTTTGTTCCTCTAGGTTCAGCGGAAGTGTCCTTAAACTTTAACTATTTGACTTTTACGCACCATTGGTTAACATTGGTGCATGCGTGCGCTTTCCGCACATCTCCCGAATCCCGAGGGCCATTCCCGACTTCAGCATTGCTTGTCCTGACTGCTCCCAGCGATTCCCTAGGCCCTAGGCCTAACCACTGTTCGAGTGGCCTCTCTTATACCACTTGTTTAGTATATGGTTTGAGTGGCCCCCTGCCCTCATCCATAATTGTGCAACTTGTATGTTTAAACAGTGCTTTTGATTTAACGCTTGTGCCCCTTTATTCATAAAGAATACTGGGGATTGTTTTTAGTAATAAACACATATATTTTTATAATATATACTTGTGTGGTGTCCTTTCATTTGGTATTACAGGATTGTATGTGGTAAAACAGCTCGCTTAACACGACCTCTTAAGTTAAGCCTTTAGGCTGCTTAGTCCATGCTACCCCTAGGATAGCTTGTCTAATAAGGTTGACTTACAACCAGACACCATAAGGGGATTGTTTGGTCAGGTAGTAGGTGGTTCCAGAATTGGAAACATCCCCTACCAGGCCAACTTCTCACATTGGTGAGCAGCGGTGCGGATTTGAGCTTGCTGTTGTTTTACCATTGCAATCTTTATATCAAATTGAAAGATCACATCAAGTACCTCTAGGTACATATAAAATCAAAAGCTTAGCATATTAAGTTCTACTGAACTTAGTAGTTGTAGGTTGAAGGGAGTAGCACACCCCTGACTACAACTCACTAGCAAGGTCCAGTAGGAAAACACTTAGTGTAGGTAAGTGCACCACTTACACCTCACTAGTAACCATGTCTGACACAGGAAAGGCCTCAGGGTCTAGTCCTGTGACAGTTGACCCTACCCAGGCAACTTTTGGATATGACAAACTAACCCGCAGAGACTTGATTGCCTTGTGCAAAGCAAGAGGGTTAAAAAGGGGCAGAAGCCCCACCTGCCTAATCCTGGTAGAAATCCTAGAACAGGATGACTTAGAGAAGGCAAAAGCAGCTTCCCTAGATACAGGAACTGGAGGGAACCCCCCTGCAGTTGATCCCCTTGAAGAGGAGGATGATGATGACTTGGATGAGGACTCAGATGCTGGGGACTTAGAAGTACAAGATCAGGGTAGCCAGGTTCCAGTTGGTAGGCTTAGCCAGGCCAACTTGGACCTACTGGGGAATGGAGAGGGCCAGCACCTCCCCAGAACCCAACATGTGATTCTCCCAGGCAACAGAAGAGTGAGATCTCCCTCAGGGGACTCTCATCTTTCTAGTGCCTCCAGAGAATCAGAGAGAGGCATGAGTGCTTCTCAGAAAGCTGAGCATAGGGCTAGGATGAGGGCTGTCAAACTCCAGATAGAGAGAGAGGAGGTAGCCCTGAGTCAAGCTAGACTCACCTTAGCTCAAGCTAAACTTGCCTTGGCAAGAGAGCAGAAATTGTGTGGCTTAGATGCCACTGGTGGCAGCAATATTCCAAAAGAGAAACCCAGGTCCTATGATAGTAGAAACCTGACAAAGATTGTGCCCCCCTTCAAAGAAGGGGATGACATCCACAAATGGATGACTGCTCTTGAGAGAGCCTGCATGGTACAGCAGGTTCCTGAGGAACAGTGGGCAGCAATCTTATGGTACTCCTTTTCAGAGAAAGGGAGAGATAAGCTCCTCACTGTTAGACATGAGGATGCAAACAATTACAAAGTCCTGAAGAGTGTTCTGATAGATGGGTTTGGCTTAACCACTGAACAGTACAGGTTGAAGTTCAGAGACACCCAGAAGACACAGACTCAGGACTGGACTGATTTTGTTGATTGTGCAACTAAGGCTCTGGAGGGTTGGCTACATGGCAGCAAAGTACATGACTTTACAGGATTGTATAATTTGATTATGAGGGAGCAGATCCTAAGTAATTGTCAGAACCAGCTCTTACACCAGCACCTGGTGGACTCTGATCTGACCTCTCCCCAAGAATTGGGAAAGAAGGCAGACAAGTGGGTCAGAACCAGGATTAGGCCTAAGAATCAGGACAGTAACCAGAAGAAGGAGTCTACCAAGCCTCAAGATAAGGGTGGGGATAAAAGTAAAGAAAAGACTTCCCCAGGGCCCCAAAACTCCAAGGATGGGGGTGGGTCCCAAGACACTTCTTCAACTGAGAAAAAACCCTATTGTTATCCCTGTAAACAGGTGGGGCATTACAAAACAGACAGCTGTTGTCCCAAGAATAACAATAAAGAAAATATACCTCCAAAGCCAGCTTCAACACCTCCTGTTACTGTCAGCAGTAATCCCCCAGGAAGTGGGAGCACACCCAGGAATCTGGGTGGGTTTACTTTTGGAAATCAGGTGGACCCTGGCCTATCCAGGTCCCCATCACCCGATGATCTTGTTTATGAGGCTGGCATGGGGTTTGCCAACTTCTCTGCTTGCCCAAATACTTTGAGCAAGTATAGACAAGAACCCATCATCAATGGTTTAAGAGTTGAAGCTTTTAGAGACACAGGGGCTAGCATCACCATGGTGGCTGATGGCATAGTCCCCTCTAAGCAACTTTTACCTGGTGCCACATACCAGGTAATAAACATTGATGGCATCCAAACAAATCATCCCATGGCAGTAGTAAGTCTCAGCTGGGGAGGTGTCACTGGCCCAAAGAGAGTGGCAGTGTCACCAAACTTGCCTGTGGACTGTCTACTGGGTAATGATTTAGAAATCTCAGCCTGGGCTGAGGTTGAACAGGAAACCCATTCTAGAATGGTGAATTCCCATGGAAAGGTTAGTGAGGCTGTACTGGCTACAGCCCCAATCCAAGATGTCCTTCCTGAAAAGGTTGGTAGGGCTGAGAAACTCTCTGCCCCATCTTTAGTAAAAGCTCTTCCTGAACAGAATAGCAAAGCTGTTATGATAACAGCAGAAACCCAAACTGAGTCTCCTCCTGAAAAGGTTGGTGGGGCTGTGATGGCCACAGCCCAAACTCAAACTGACATGTGTGTTGTGAAACCTGAAATGATGGATAACTCCACACAAACTGAGAGCATGGAGGAGGAAGAGAAATCTCCCCCTCACCAGACTTTAGGACAGGATCAGCCTCCTCAGGGAACTGATCTTACCCCTGATGAAGGAGCTGCCCCAGAGGTGGTTGGGCCTAGCCTGACAGAACCTCTGATGTCAGTGGACCCTTCTCAGGTGGGACCCAGTCTGGAGCAGGTAACCTGCCCCTCTCTACCTTGCCTTAGCCAGCCCAGGGCTGCAGAGGACAAGAAGGACAGTGAGACCCAGAGGGCCCCCTGTCAAATAAAGCACCCCCATCAAAAGATTAGGTGCACCAAAACTAGTAGCCCTAGTAAGGTGAAAACTTTAAAAACTCCTGAGGGAGCCCCCTTAAAAACAGTTAGGGACCTCCCACAGATGGATTCTGTTGGGCACAGCCAAACCTGGGACCCAAGGGGCCCAAACCTGAACTGTCCCTCCAGCAAGCCAAACAGAGGGACCCAGCCTCCAGCTTTAGGTAGCCAGAGGTTGACCCTGAGAGCACAGTGCAACTCAGTTAAAGAGAGAAAGGCACACATGGTGGAAGATAATTGGAGGAAGCTAAGCCCTAAATTAGTAGAGCCTCGCTTCAATACTCCATATCCAAACCAGCCTTTAACTTTGCATAAACACACCCAAGGTAGTGATTCCCTATGGTGGAGACCCTCTAATACCCAAAGGGTGAGGGACTGCTTAGTGGACCATGAGACAGGGGGTACCCATGCTAGTGCAGGTACTTCCTTATATGGCCACTCAGGCAATATAGGCTTACCTGGCCAAGGATAGCCTTATCTCCTTTCGTTTGGGGGGGGGTTATGTAGGAAGGTGGCTACCTGACTATGGTTACCCCAGATTTTTTGCCTGTGTTTAGCTGGTTTTTTGACTTAGTTGACCTGGTTCCCTGCTAATCAGGGCCCCAGGCCATCTG
Source organism: Lissotriton helveticus (assembly GCF_964261635.1). Taxonomy (NCBI): domain Eukaryota; kingdom Metazoa; phylum Chordata; class Amphibia; order Caudata; family Salamandridae; genus Lissotriton; species Lissotriton helveticus. Next base: position 1,403,216 of record NW_027611694.1, on the reverse strand, counting down.
CTCTCTCTGTAAAATGGATTCCATGTACCCTAGGTACATACCAATTGGAAATGGACTCCTTGTCAGCCCCTGTAGAATGCACTATAGGTGCACAGGGCACAGGAGCCACTAAGGCCTACCAGGGGCTGCAGCATATCTTTTGCCACCCCTGGCTGGTTCTTAAATTGACACAACTGGCTGATCACTCAGCTGGGGTAAGGTGGTGTACACACCCCTTGCTTAGATATAGTATACCTATGTCTAAACCTATATCTGGACACATGTAAACCTGTGAGCCACTCCTATAGACAGGCCTCACCAATCCTGGAGGCTGGGTGCATGGTTTTTATGTGAGATGGAGCTCTAGCATGAGCTGAGCCGTCTGCAGCCGTCGGGAACAAATCCCTAAGCTGTTTCAGGATAATGCCATACCATATACTATTAAGTGCCTTATAATCCTCGCGGTTATTTAGCAACTCTGGTTTGGCTTTATCAAAACATGTCGTGTAAGGTGTCATACGCTTTGGAATACCATCCCCTCGCCAGTTCTGGCGACGGGGATGGCATTCCACCCCTCTAGAGGGGTAAGACATGTTACTTCACTTTAATGCGGTTGATTTCTCCAAAGGCCTTAAGATCCACAAAATGGATGCCTCTGCCACAGACAAATGTCTGGACCCCTGGAGCTGACCGAAACCCAGTCAAGGGGGTCCTGGACAAAGGGTTTCCTGTCACAGGAGGGTGTCACCGCCCTCCAGACAGGAGATAGTGTATTGTAGCAGGGAGGTTTGAAAGAAACCAGACACTGCCTGGGGCGCACAAGGCTGCCCCTTGCATAATCCGGCCAAACCGGTTCTGGGGCACTCCAGCCCTCGTGCCAGGGCGGCCTGGATCAAAGGAAGGGGGTGTATCCACCCACTTCCTGGGTCCCACCCATAGGAGGGGACCTAGCAGGTAATCACGCCCACCAGATTCGAATAAGAGTGGGAGCAGTGCCAATGCACATCAGATTTCCTGGAAGAAACATTTGAAACGATATTCTGGACCCTTCGCCCTCCATCTCAACGTGGAAGCCCGAAGAATCTCCCTTGTGGTCAAGGAGTGACCACCCTGCAGCAGCAGGCACCATCCAGCCCTCGACGTCTACTTGGTTGCAGTTCCCGCCGGAACTCGAGCGACTGAGATCGACGAGATCAAGCCTGCCCAGCCTCTAACAGCCCGATCCACAGTCCCTGCAAAGCTGAGACCCGTGGAGGCGACCGGAAGCGTGGGGCACGCCATCTTGAAGTGACCACGAGACGCTGACCGTGCAGCCCACGAGTGACCCTCGAAGCTGTACACCGGGGTTTGAGAAGCCCCCACCCTGAGCTACTCCTGAGCCGAAGTTCAGCCCTCCACACTCGACGAGTGCTGCGTGGGGCCCTTTGGCACGATTTGGCTCAACGCGTTGGCCCGGTCACTTGCCAGCTGGCTTGTGGTCCCTGTGCCGACGAACTACAAAAGAAGACTCGTGATTCTGGTTGCTCCAGATCCACACCAGCTCCCCTGAAAGGGAGCCCCGACTCTGACCTTCCTGGTCCGAGTGAGACGCCATCTTCCAATCCCGCGTGGATTGCTCTTACCAAGGCTTGTTTGCTCCAAACCGGAAGCCGACTGCACCGACGGTGAGAGCCTGCGTGGGACAGATCGTGACCTGCTCCTGGACGTCGCAGATGCCCCAGAGCCCACGTGACAGCGAAGAGAAGCGCCTCAACGACCACCTGATTGCGCCCGACATTGCCTGGTTCCGTCCTGGTTCCACCCTGGTCACTGCTGAGTGACCCAGACTCTGTCCCCTCTGCTTTCAGGTACTCTACAACTTGAGTCCACCCTTGGACTCCACCGGACACTTCGTCTTCACCCTGCCTGCAGCCCTTTCAGCTTCAAGCACCAAGAGCCTGCGTGTCAAAACCCGACGCCACTTCGACCCTGTGCACCCACTTCCTGTGGGTGAGGTAACTTTGCTCCGCCGGTGTTCCCACACTGGTGCACACCTCTAGGGTCTGTGTGTTAAGTTTTGTTCCTCTAGGTTCAGCGGAAGTGTCCTTAAACTTTAACTATTTGACTTTTACGCACCATTGGTTAACATTGGTGCATGCGTGCGCTTTCCGCACATCTCCCGAATCCCGAGGGCCATTCCCGACTTCAGCATTGCTTGTCCTGACTGCTCCCAGCGATTCCCTAGGCCCTAGGCCTAACCACTGTTCGAGTGGCCTCTCTTATACCACTTGTTTAGTATATGGTTTGAGTGGCCCCCTGCCCTCATCCATAATTGTGCAACTTGTATGTTTAAACAGTGCTTTTGATTTAACGCTTGTGCCCCTTTATTCATAAAGAATACTGGGGATTGTTTTTAGTAATAAACACATATATTTTTATAATATATACTTGTGTGGTGTCCTTTCATTTGGTATTACAGGATTGTATGTGGTAAAACAGCTCGCTTAACACGACCTCTTAAGTTAAGCCTTTAGGCTGCTTAGTCCATGCTACCCCTAGGATAGCTTGTCTAATAAGGTTGACTTACAACCAGACACCATAAGGGGATTGTTTGGTCAGGTAGTAGGTGGTTCCAGAATTGGAAACATCCCCTACCAGGCCAACTTCTCACAACCTGCACTAGCATGGGTACCCCCTGTCTCATGGTCCACTAAGCAGTCCCTCACCCTTTGGGTATTAGAGGGTCTCCACCATAGGGAATCACTACCTTGGGTGTGTTTATGCAAAGTTAAAGGCTGGTTTGGATATTGTGAGAAGTTGGCCTGGTAGGGGATGTTTCCAATTCTGGAACCACCTACTACCTGACCAAACAATCCCCTTATGGTGTCTGGTTGTAAGTCAACCTTATTAGACAAGCTATCCTAGGGGTAGCATGGACTAAGCAGCCTAAAGGCTTAACTTAAGAGGTCGTGTTAAGCGAGCTGTTTTACCACATACAATCCTGTAATACCAAATGAAAGGACACCACACAAGTATATATTATAAAAAATATATGTGTTTATTACTAAAAACAATCCCCAGTATTCTTTATGAATAAAGGGGCACAAGCGTTAAATCAAAAGCACTGTTTAAACATACAAGTTGCACAATTATGGATGAGGGCGGGTGGCCACTCAAACCATATACTAAACAAGTGGTATAAGAAAGGCCACTCGAGCAGTGGTCAGGCCTAGGGCCTAGGGAATCGCTGGGAGCAGTCAGGACAAGCAATGCTGAAGTCGGGAATGGCCCTCGGGATTCGGGAGATGTGCGGAAAGCGCACGCATGCACCAATGTTAACCAATGGTGCGTAAAAGTCAAAGAGTTAAAGTTAAAGGACACTTCCGCTGAACCTAGAGATACAAAACTTAACACACAGACCCTAGAGGTGTGCACCAGTGTGGGAACACCGGCGGAGCAAAGTTACCTCACCCACAGGAAGTGGGTGCACAGGGTCGAAGTGACGTCGGGTTTTGACTCGCAGGCTCTTGGTGCTTGAAGCTGAAAGGGCTGCAGGCGGGTTGAAGATGAAGTGTCCGGTGGAGTCCAAGGGTGGACTCAAGTTGTAGAGTACCTGAAAGCAGAGGGGACAGAGTCTGGGTCACTCAGCAGTGACCAGGGTGGAACCAGGACGGAACCAGGCAATGTCGGGCGCAATCAGGTGGTCGTCGAGGAGCTTCTCTCCGCTGTCACGTGGGCTCTGGGGCATCTGCGACGTCCAGGAGCAGGTCACGATCTGTCCCACGCAGGCTCTCACCGTCGGTGCAGTCGGCTTCCTGTTTGGAGCAAACAAGCCTTGGTAAGAGCAATCCACGCGGGATCGGAAGATTGCTTCTCACTCGGACCAGGAAGGTCAGAGTCGGGGCTCCTTTTCAGGGGAGCTTGTGTGGATCTGGAGCAACCAGAATCACAAGTCTTCTTCGGTAGTTCGTCGGCACAGGGACCACGAGCCACAATTGGAAATGGACTCCTTGTCAGCCCCTGTATAATGCACTATAGGTGCCCAGGGCATAGGGGCCACCAAGGCCTACCAGGGGCTGCAGCATATCTTTTGCCACCCCTGGCTGGTTCTTAAATTGACACAACTGGCTGATCACTCAGCTGGGGTAAGGTGGTGTACACACCCCTTGCTTAGATATAGTATACCTATGTCTAAACCTATATCTGGACACATGTAAACCTGTGAGCCACTCCTATAGTCAGGCCTCATCAATCCTGGAGGCTGAGTGCGTGGTTTTATGTGAGATGGAGCTCTAGCATGAGCTGAGCCTGTCTGCAGCCATCGGGAACAAATCCCTAAGCTGTTTCAGGATAATGCCATACCATATACTATTAAGTGCCTTATAATCCTCGCGGTTATTTAGCAACTTTGGTTTGGCTTTATCAAAACATGTCGTGTAAGGTGTCATACGCTTTGGAATACCATCCCCTCGCCAGTTCTGGCGACGGGGATGGCATTCCACCCCTCTAGAGGGGTAAGACATGTTACTTTGCTTTAATGCGGTTGATTTCTCCAAAGGCCTTAAGATCCACAAAATGGATGCCTCTGCCACAGACAAATGTCTGGACCCCTGGAGCTGACCGAAACCCAGTCAAGGGGGTCCTGGACAAAGGGTTTCCTGTCACAGGAGGGTGTCACCGCCCTCCAGACAGGAGATAGTGTATTGTAGCAGGGAGGTTTGAAAGAAACCAGACACTGCCTGGGGCGCACAAGGCTGCCCCTTGCATAATCCGGCCAAACCGGTTCTGGGGCACTCCAGCCCTCGTGCCAGGGTGGCCTGGATCAAAGGAAGGGGGTGTATCCACCCACTTCCTGGGTCCCACCCATAGGAGGGGACCTAGCAGGTAATCACGCCCACCAGATTCGAATAAGAGTGGGAGCAGTGCCAATGCACATCAGATTTCCTGGAAGAAACATTTGAAACGATATTCTGGACCCTTCGCCCTCCATCTCAACGTGGAAGCCCGAAGAATCTCCCTTGTGGTCAAGGAGTGACCACCCTGCAGCAGCAGGCACCATCCAGCCCTCGACGTCTACTTAGTTGCAGTTCCCGCCGGAACTCGAGCGACTGAGATCAACGAGATTAAGCCTGCCCAGCTTCTAACAGCCCGATCCACAGTCCCTGCAAAGCTGAGACCCGTGGAGGCGACCGGAAGCGTGGGGCACGCCATCTTGAAGTGACCACGAGACGCTGACCGTGCAGCCCACGAGTGACCCTCGAAGCTGTACACTGGGGTTTGAGAAGCCCCCACCCTGAGCTACTCCTGAGCCGAAGTTCAGCCCTCCACACTCGACGAGTGCTGCGTGGGGCCCTTTGGCACGATTTGGCTCAACGCGTTGGCCCGGTCACTTGCCAGCTGGCTTGTGGTCCCTGTGCCGACGAACTACCTAAAAAGACTTGTGATTCTGGTTGCTCCAGATCCACACCAGCTCCCCTGAAAAGGAGCCCCGACTCTGACCTTCCTGGTCCGAGTGAGAAGCAATCTTCCGATCCTGCATGGATTGCTCTTACCAAGGCTTGTTTGCTCCAAACTTGAAGCCGACTGCACCGACGGTGAGAGCCTGCGTGGGACAGATAGTGACCTGCTCCTGGACGTCGCAGATGCCCCAGAGCCCATGTGACAGCGGAGAGAAGCTCCTCGACGACCACCTGATTGCGCCCGACATTGCCTGGTTCCGTCCTGGTTCCACCCTGGTCACTGCTGAGTGACCCAGACTCTGTCCCCTCTGCTTTCAGGTACTCTACAACTTGAGTCCACCCTTGGACTCCACCGGACACTTCGTCTTCACCCTGCCTGCAGCCCTTTCAGCTTCAAGCACCAAGAGCCTGCGTGTCAAAACCCGACGCCACTTCGACCCTGTGCACCCACTTCCTGTGGGTGAGGTAACTTTGCTCCGCCGGTGTTCCCACACTGGTGCACACCTCTAGGGTCTGTGTGTTAAGTTTTGTTCCTCTAGGTTCAGCGGAAGTGTCCTTAAACTTTAACTCTTTGACTTTTACGCACCATTGGTTAACATTGGTGCATGCGTGCGCTTTCCGCACATCTCCCGAATCCCGAGGGCCATTCCCGACTTCAGCATTGCTTGTCCTGACTGCTCCCAGCGATTCCCTAGGCCCTAGGCCTAACCACTGCTCGAGTGGCATCTCTTATACCACTTGTTTAGTATATGGTTTGAGTGGCCACCCGCCCTCATCCATAATTGTGCAACTTGTATGTTTAAACAGTGCTTTTTTTGATTTAACGCTTGTGCCCCTTTATTCATAAAGAATACTGGGGATTGTTTTTAGTAATAAACACATATATTTTTATAATATATACTTGTGTGGTGTCCTTTCATTTGGTATTACAGGATTGTATGTGGTAAAACAGCTCGCTTAACACGACCTCTTAAGTTAAGCCTTTAGGCTGCTTAGTCCATGCTACCCCTAGGATAGCTTGTCTAATAAGGTTGACTTACAACCAGACACCATAAGGGATTGTTTGGTCAGGTAGTAGGTGGTTCCAGAATTGGAAACATCCCCTACCAGGCCAACTTCTCACATTGGTGAGCAGCGGTGCGGATTTGAGCTTGCTGTTGTTTTACCATTGCAATCTTTATATCAAATTGAAAGATCACATCAAGTACCTCTAGGTACATATAAAATCAAAAGCTTAGCATATTAAGTTCTACTGAACTTAGTAGTTGTAGGTTGAAGGGAGTAGCACACCCCTGACTACAACTCACTAGCAAGGTCCAGTAGGAAAACACTTAGTGTAGGTAAGTGCACCACTTACACCTCACTAGTAACCATGTCTGACACAGGAAAGGCCTCAGGGTCTAGTCCTGTGACAGTTGACCCTACCCAGGCAACTTTTGGATATGACAAACTAACCCGCAGAGACTTGATTGCCTTGTGCAAAGCAAGAGGGTTAAAAAGGGGCAGAAGCCCCACCTGCCTAATCCTGGTAGAAATCCTAGAACAGGATGACTTAGAGAAGGCAAAAGCAGCTTCCCTAGATACAGGAACTGGAGGGAACCTGTAGGAAGGTGGCTACCTGACTATGGTTACCCCAGATTTTTTGCCTGTGTTTAGCTGGTTTTTTGACTTAGTTGACCTGGTTCCCTGCTAATCAGGGCCCCAGGCCATCTGCTCTCTCTGTAAAATGGATTCCATGTACCCTAGGTACATACCACAATTGGAAATGGACTCCTTGTCAGCCCCTGTATAATGCACTATAGGTGCCCAGGGCATAGGAGCCACCAAGGCCTACCAGGGGCTGCAGCATATCTTTTGCCACCCCTGGCTGGTTCTTAAATTGACACAACTGGCTGATCACTCAGCTGGGGGTAAGGTGGTGTAAGCACCCCTTGCTTAGATATAGTATACCTATATCTAAACCTATATCTGGACACATATTAACCTGTGAGCCACTCCTATGGAAGGCCTCATCAATCCTGGAGGCAGAGTGCGTGGTTTAATGTGAGATGGAGCTCTAGCATGAGCTGAGCCTGTCTGCAGCTGTCGGGAACAACTCCCTAAGCTGTTTCAGGATAAGGCCATACCATATACTATTAAGTGCCTTATAATCCTCGCGGTTATTTAGCAACTCTGGTTTGGCTTTATCAAAACATGTCGTGTAAGGTGTCATACGCTTTGGAATACCATCCCATCGCCAGTTCTGGCGACGGGGATGGCATTCCACCCCTCTAGAGGGGTAAGACATGTTACTTCACTTTAATGCGGTTGATTTCTCCAAAGGCCTTAAGATCCACAAAATGGATGCCTCTGCCACAGACAAATGTCTGGACCCCTGGAGCTGACCGAAACCCAGTCAAGGGGGTCCTGGACAAAGGGTTTCCTGTCACAGGAGGGTGTCACCGCCCTCCAGACAGGAGATAGTGTATTGTAGCAGGGAGGTTTGAAAGAAACCAGACACTGCCTGGGGCGCACAAGGCTGCCCCTTGCATAATCCGGCCAAACCGGTTCTGGGGCACTCCAGCCCTCGTGCCAGGGCGGCCTGGATCAAAGGAAGGGGGTGTATCCACCCACTTCCTGGGTCCCACCCATAGGAGGGGACCTAGCAGGTAATCACGCCCACCAGATTCGAATAAGAGTGGGAGCAGTGCCAATGCACATCAGATTTCCTGGAAGAAACATTTGAAACGATATTCTGGACCCTTCGCCCTCCATCTCAACGTGGAAGCCCGAAGAATCTCCCTTGTGGTCAAGGAGTGACCACCCTGCAGCAGCAGGCACCATCCAGCCCTCGACGTCTACTTAGTTGCAGTTCCCGCCGGAACTCGAGCGACTGAGATCGACGAGATCAAGCCTGCCCAGCTTCTAACAGCCCGATCCACAGTCCCTGCAAAGCTGAGACCCGTGGAGGCGACCGGAAGCGTGGGGCACGCCATCTTGAAGTGACCACGAGACGCTGACCGTGCAGCCCACGAGTGACCCTCGAAGCTGTACACCTGGGTTTGAGAAGCCCCCACCCTGAGCTACTCCTGAGCCGAAGTTCAGCCCTCCACACTCGACGAGTGCTGCGTGGGGCCCTTTGGCACGATTTGGCTCAACGCGTTGGCCCGGTCACTTGCCAGCTGGCTTGTGGTCCCTGTGCCGACGAACTACCTAAGAAGACTCATGAATCTGGTTGCTCCAGATCCACACCAGCTCCCCTGAAAAGGAGCCCCGACTCTGACCTTCCTGGTCCGAGTGAGAAGCAATCTTCCGATCCTGCGTGGATTGCTCTTACCAAGGCTTGTTTGCTCCAAACTTGAAGCCGACTGCACCGACGGTGAGAGCCTGCGTGGGACAGATCGTGACCTGCTCCTGGACGTCGCAGATGCCCCAGAGCCCACGTGACAGCGGAGAGAAGCTCCTCGACGACCACCTGATTGCGCCCGACATTGCCTGGTTCCATCCTGGTTCCACCCTGGTTACTGCTGAGTGACCCAGACTCTGTCCCCTCTGCTTTCAGGTACTCTACAACTTGAGTCCACCCTTGGACTCCACCTGACACTTCGTCTTCACCCTGCCTGCAGCCCTTTCAGCTCCAAGCACCAAGAGCCTGCGTGTCAAAACCCGACGCCACTTCGACCCCTGTGCACCCACTTCCTGTGGGTGAGGTAACTTTGCTCCGCCGGTGTTCCCACACTGGTGCACACCTCTAGGGTCTGTGTGTTAAGTTTTGTTCCTCTAGGTTCAGCGGAAGTGTCCTTAAACTTTAACTCTTTGACTTTTACGCACCATTGGTTAACATTGGTGCATGCGTGCGCTTTCCGCACATCTCCCGAATCCCGAGGGCCATTCCCGACTTCAGCATTGCTTGTCCTGACTGCTCCCAGCGATTCCCTAGGCCCTAGGCCTAACCACTGCTCGAGTGGCCTTTCTTATACCACTTGTTTAGTATATGGTTTGAGTGGCCACCCGCCCTCATCCATAATTGTGCAACTTGTATGTTTAAACAGTGCTTTTTGATTTAACGCTTGTGCCCCTTTATTCATAAAGAATACTGGGGATTGTTTTTAGTAATAAACACATATATTTTTATAATATATACTTGTGTGGTGTCCTTTCATTTGGTATTACAGGATTGTATGTGGTAAAACAGCTCGCTTAACACGACCTCTTAAGTTAAGCCTTTAGGCTGCTTAGTCCATGCTACCCCTAGGATAGCTTGTCTAATAAGGTTGACTTACAACCAGACACCATAAGGGGATTGTTTGGTCAGGTAGTAGGTGGTTCCAGAATTGGAAACATCCCCTACCAGGCCAACTTCTCACAGAACCCCCCTGCAGTTGATCCCCTTGAAGAGGAGGATGATGATGACTTGGATGAGGACTCAGATGTTGAGGACTTAGGAGTACAGGATCAGGGTAGCCAGGTTCCAGTTGGTAGGCTTAGCCAGGCCAACTTGGACCTACTGGGGAATGGAGAGGGCCAGCACCTCCCCAGAACCCAACATGTTATTCTCCCAGGCAACAGAAGAGTGAGATCTCCCTCAGGGGACTCTCATGTTTCTAGTGCCTCCAGAGAATCACAGAGAGGCATGAGTGCTTCTCAAAAGCTAGAGCATAGGGCCAGAATGAGGGCTGTCAAACTCCAGATAGAGAGGGAGGAGGTAGCCTTGGCTCAAGCTAGACTTGCCTTGGCAAGAGAGCAAAAATTGTGTGGCTTAGGTGCCACTGGTGGCAGCAATATTCCTAAAGAGAAACCCAGGTCCTATGATAGTAGAAACCTGACAAAGATTGTGCCCCCCTTCAAAGAAGGGGATGACATCCACAAATGGATGACTGCTCTTGAGAGAGCCTGCATGGTACAGCAGGTTCCTGAGGAACAGTGGGCAGCAATCTTATGGTACTCCTTTTCAGAGAAAGGGAGAGATAAGCTCCTCACTGTCAGACATGAGGATGCAAACAATTACAAAGTCCTGAAGAGTGTCCTAATAGATGGGTTTGGCTTAACCACTGAACAGTACAGGTGGAAGTTCAGAGACACCCAGAAGACACAGACACAGGACTGGACTGATTTTGTTGATTGTGCAACTAAGGCTCTGGAGGGTTGGCTACATGGCAGCAAAGTACATGACTTTACAGGATTGTATAATTTGATTATGAGGGAGCAGATCCTAAGTAATTGTCAGAACCAGCTCTTACACCAGCACCTGGTGGACTCTGATCTGACCTCTCCCCAAGAATTGGGAAAGAAGGCAGACAAGTGGGTCAGAACCAGGATTAGGCCTAAGAATCAGGACAGTAACCAGAAGAAGGAGTCTACCAAGCCTCAAGATAAGGGTGGGGATAAAAATAAAGAAAAGACTTCCCCAGGGCCCCAAAACTCCAAGAATGGGGGTGGGTCCCAAGACACTTCTTCAACTGAGAAAAAGCCTTATTGTTATCCCTGTAAACAGGTTGGGCATTACAAAACAGACAACTGTTGTCCCAAGAATAACAATAAAGAAAATATACCTCCAAAGCCAGCTTCAACACCTCCTGTTACTGTCAGCAGTAATCCCCCAGGAAGTGGAAGCACACCCAGGAATCTGGGTGGGTTTACTGTTGGAGCTCAGGTGGACCCTGGCCTATCCAGGTCCCCATCACCCAATGATCTTGTTTATGAGACTGGCATGGGGTTTGCCAACTTCTCTGCTTGCCCAAATACTCTGAGCAAGTATAGACAAGAACCCATCATCAATGGTTTGAAAGTTGAAGCTTTTAGAGACACAGGGGCTAGCATCACCATGGTGGCTGATGGCATAGTCCCCTCTAAGCAACTTTTACCTGGTGCCACATACCAGGTTACAAACATTGATGGAATCCAAACAAATCATCCCATGGCAGTAGTAAGTCTCAGCTGGGGAGGTGTCATTGGCCCAAAGAGAGTGGCAGTGTCACCAAACTTGCCTGTAGACTGCCTACTTGGTAATGATTTGGAGATCTCAGCCTGGGCTGAGGTTGAACAGGAAACCCATTCTAGAATGGTGAATTCCAATGGAAAGGTTAGTGGGGCTGTAATGGCTACAGCCCCAATTCAAGATGTCCTTCCTGAAAAGGTTGGTAGGGCTGAGAAACTCTCTGCCCCATCTTTAGCAAAAGCTCTTCCTGAACAGAATAGCAAAGCTGTTATGATAACAGCAGAAACCCAAACTGAGTCTCCTCCTGAAAAGGTTGGTGGGGCTGTGATGGCCACAGCCCAAACTCAAACTGATATGTGTGTTGTGAAGCCTGAAATGATGGATAACTCCACACAAACTGAGAGCATGGAGGAGGAAGAGAAATCTCCCCCTCACCAGACTTTAGGACAGGATCAGCCTCCTCAGGGAACTGATCTTACCCCTGATGAAGGAACTTCCCCAGAGGTTGTTAGGCCTGGCCTGACAGAGCCTCTGATGGCGGTGGACCCTTCTCAGGTGGGACCCAGTCTGGAGCAGGTAACCTGCCCCTCTCTCCCTTGCCTTAGCCAGCCCAGGGCTGCAGAGGACAAGAAGGACAGTGAGACCCAGAGGGACCCCTGTCAAATAAAGCACCCCCATCAACAGATTAGGTGCACCAAAACTAGTAGCCCTAGTGAGGTGAAAACTTTAAAAACTCCTAAGGGAGCCCCCTTAAAAACAGTTAGGGACCTCCCACAGATGGATTCTGTTGGGCACAGCCAAACCTGGGACCCAAAGGGCCCAAACCTGAACTGTCCCTCCAGCAAGCCAAACAGAGGGACCCAGCCTCCAGCTTTAGGTAGCCAGAGGTTGACCCTGAGAGCACAGTGCAACTCAGTTAAAGAAAGAAAGGCACACATGGTGGAAGATAATTGGAGGAAGCCAAGCCCTGACTTAGTAGAGCCTCACTTCAATACTCCATATCCAAACCAGCCTTTAACTTTGCATAAACACACCCAAGGTAGTGATTCCCTATGGTGGAGACCCTCTAATAACCAAAGGGTGAGGGACTGCTTAGTGGACCATGAGACTGGGGGTACCCATGCTAGTGCAGGTACTTCCTTATATGGCCACTCTGGCAATATAGGCTTACCTGGCCAAGGATAGCCTTATCTCCTTTCGTTTGGGGGGGGGTTATGTAGGAAGGTGGCTACCTGACTATGGTTACCCCAGATTTTTTGCCTGTGTTTAGCTGGTTTTTTGACTTAGTTGACCTGGTTCCCTGCTAATCAGGGCCCCAGGCCATCTGCTCTCTCTGTAAAATGGATTCCATGTACCCTAGGTACATACCACAATTGGAAATGGACTCCTTGTCAGCCCCTGTATAATGCACTATAGGTGCCCAGGGCATAGGGGCCACCAAGGCCTACCAGGGGCTGCAGCATATCTTTTGCCACCCCTGGCTGGTTCTTAAATTGACACAACTGGCTGTTCACTCAGCTGGGGTAAGGTGGTGTACACACCCCTTGCTTAGATATAGTATACCTATGTCTAAACCTATATCTGGACACATGTAAACCTGTGAGCCACTCCTATAGTCAGGCCTCATCAATCCTGGAGGCTGAGTGCGTGGTTTTATGTGAGATGGAGCTCTAGCATGAGCTGAGCCTGTCTGCAGCCATCGGGAACAAATCCCTAAGCTGTTTCAGGATAATGCCATACCATATACTATTAAGTGCCTTATAATCCTCGCGGTTATTTAGCAACTTTGGTTTGGCTTTATCAAAACATGTCGTGTAAGGTGTCATACGCTTTGGAATACCATCCCCTCACCAGTTCTGGCGACGGGGATGGCATTCCACCCCTCTAGAGGGGTAAGACATGTTACTTCACTTTAATGCGGTTGATTTCTCCAAAGGCCTTAAGATCCACAAAATGGATGCCTCTGCCACAGACAAATGTCTGGACCCCTGGAGCTGACCGAAACCCAGTCAAGGGGGTCCTGGACAAAGGGTTTCCTGTCACAGGAGGATGTCACCGCCCTCCAGACAGGAGATAGTGTATTGTAGCAGGGAGGTTTGAAAGAAACCAGACACTGCCTGGGGCGCACAAGGCTGCCCCTTGCATAATCCGGCCAAACCGGTTCTGGGGCACTCCAGCCCTCGTGCCAGGGCGGCCTGGATCAAAGGAAGGGGGTGTATCCACCCACTTCCTGGGTCCCACCCATAGGAGGGGACCTAGCAGGTAATCACGCCCACCAGATTCGAATAAGAGTGGGAGCAGTGCCAATGCACATCGGATTTCCTGGAAGAAACATTTGAAACGATATTCTGGACCCTTCGCCCTCCATCTCAACGTGGAAGCCCGAAGAATCTCCCTTGTGGTCAAGGAGTGACCACCCTGCAGCAGCAGGCACCATCCAGCCCTCGACGTCTACTTAGTTGCAGTTCCCGCCGGAACTCGAGCGACTGAGATCGACGAGATCAAGCCTGCCCAGCTTCTAACAGCCCGATCCACAGTCCCTGCAAAGCTGAGACCCGTGGAGGCGACCGGAAGCGTGGGGCACGCCATCTTGAAGTGACCACGAGACGCTGACCGTGCAGCCCACGAGTGACCCTCGAAGCTGTACACCGGGGTTTGAGAAGCCCCCACCCTGAGCTACTCCTGAGCCGAAGTTCAGCCCTCCACACTCGACGAGTGCTGCGTGGGGCCCTTTGGCACGATTTGGCTCAACGCGTTGGCCCGGTCACTTGCCAGCTGGCTTGTGGTCCCTGTGCCAACGAACTACCTAAAAAGACTTGTGATTCTGGTTGCTCCAGATCCACACCAGCTCCCCTGAAAAGGAGCCCCGACTCTGACCTTCCTGGTCCGAGTGAGAAGCAATCTTCCGATCCTGCGTGGATTGCTCTTACCAAGGCTTGTTTGCTCCAAACTTGAAGCCGACTGCACCGACGGTGAGAGCCTGCGTGGGACAGATCGTGACCTGCTCCTGGACGTCGCAGATGCCCCAGAGCCCACGTGACAGCGGAGAGAAGCTCCTCGACGACCACCTGATTGCGCCCGACATTGCCTGGTTCCGTCCTGGTTCCACCCTGGTCACTGCTGAGTGACCCAGACTCTGTCCCCTCTGCTTTCAGATACTCTACAACTTGAGTCCACCCTTGGACTCCACCGGACACTTCGTCTTCACCCTGCCTGCAGCCCTTTCAGCTTCAAGCACCAAGAGCCTGCGTGTCAAAACCCGACGCCACTTCGACCCTGTGCACCCACTTCCTGTGGGTGAGGTAACTTTGCTCCGCCGGTGTTCCCACACTGGTGCACACCTCTAGGGTCTGTGTGTTAAGTTTTGTTCCTCTAGGTTCAGCGGAAGTGTCCTTAAACTTTAACTCTTTGACTTTTACGCACCATTGGTTAACATTGGTGCATGCGTGCGCTTTCCGCACATCTCCCGAATCCCGAGGGCCATTCCCGACTTCAGCATTGCTTGTCCTGACTGCTCCCAGCGATTCCCTAGGCCCTAGGCCTAACCACTGCTCGAGTGGCATCTCTTATACCACTTGTTTAGTATATGGTTTGAGTGGCCACCCGCCCTCATCCATAATTGTGCAACTTGTATGTTTAAACAGTGCTTTTTTTGATTTAACGCTTGTGCCCCTTTATTCATAAAGAATACTGGGGATTGTTTTTAGTAATAAACACATATATTTTTATAATATATACTTGTGTGGTGTCCTTTCATTTGGTATTACAGGATTGTATGTGGTAAAACAGCTCGCTTAACACGACCTCTTAAGTTAAGCCTTTAGGCTGCTTAGTCCATGCTACCCCTAGGGTAGCTTGTCTAATAAGGTTGACTTACAACCAGACACCATAAGGGATTGTTTGGTCAGGTAGTAGGTGGTTCCAGAATTGGAAACATCCCCTACCAGGCCAACTTCTCACAGAGACCATCTGCATTACCATGGTCAGTCCCTGGGCGGTGCTCCACTGTAAAGTCCATCCCCTGTAGGGAAATGGACCACCTGAGCAGTTTGGGATTTTCACCCTTCATCTGATTAAGCCATAAGAGGGGCTTATGGTCTGTTTGCACCAGGAAGTGAGTTCCAAACAAGTAGGACCTCAACTTCTTTAATGCCCAAACCACAGCAAAGGCCTCCCTCTCAATGGCTGACCAACGTTTTTCTCTTGGGGTTAGCCTCCTGCTAATGAAAGCAATTGGCTGGTCTTGACCATCTTGATTAAGTTGTGAGAGTACAGCTCCCACCCCCAACTCAGAAGCATCTGTCTGAACAATGAACTGTTTGGAGTAGTCAGGACTCTTTAGGATAGGTGCAGAGCACATGGCCTTCTTCAGGTCTTCAAATGCCTTCTGACAGCTAACTGTCCACTGAACCTTTTTTGGCATCTTCTTGGATGTCAAGTCATTTAATGGTGTCACTATAGACCCATAGTTTTTCACAAACTTTCTGTAATACCCAGTCAGGCCCAAGAAGGCTCTGACTTGTGTCTGGGTAACTGGAGGAGCCCAGTCCTGTATGGCCTGGATTTTGCTTTCCAGTGGCTGAACCTGGCCTCCACCTACTAGGTGGCCCAGGTATACAACCTTACTCTGCCCTATCTGGCACTTTGTGGCCTTGATAGTTAGGCCTGCCTTTTGCAGGGCCTCCAAAACTTTCTTCAGGTGGATCAGGTGATCCTCCCAGGTGGAGCTAAAGACAGCAATATCATCCAGATAAGCTGCACAAAAGTCATCCAACCCAGTAAGGACTTGGTTCACCAACCTTTGGAAAGTGGCAGGTGCATTCTTTAAACCAAAGGGCATTACCACAAACTGATAATGTCCACTAGGGGTAGAGAATGCTGTCTTGGCCTTTGACTCTTCAGCTAGTCTGATTTGCCAGTAGCCAGCTGTCAGATCAAATGTGCTCAGAAACTTGGCAGAAGCCAATCTGTCAATGAGCTCATCTGCTCTTGGAATGGGGTGAGCATCTGTCCTAGTGACAGCATTGAGACCCCTGTAATCCACGCAAAACCTCATTTCTCTCTTACCATCTTGGGTATGAGGTTTTGGCACCAGGACTACTGGGCTGGCCCATGGGCTCTCTGATGGCTCAATCACTCCAAGCTCCAACATCTTTTGCACCTCAGCCTTGATGCAATCCCTGACATGATCAGGTTGCCTGTAGATCTTATTCTTGACAGGCAGACTGTCACCAGTGTCCACAACATGGGTACACCAGTCAGTTTGGCTGGGTGTGAGTGAAAACATTTGCCTGTGAGCCTGCAAAACTTGTCTGCAGTCCCTCTGTTGCTGGTCAGTGAGGCTGCCTGCCAAGGCTACTCCATCAACTGAACCATCATCAGGGTTCTGAGAAAGCAGGTCTGGGAGAGGGTCACTCTCTTCCTCCTGTTCCCCATCTGTGGCCATGAGCAAGCTCATGTCCTCCCTGTCTACAAATGCTTTCAAGCGATTCACATGGATTACCCTGTGAGGGCTCCTGGGTGTTCCAAAGTCTACCAAGTAGGTGACTTCCCCTTTCTTCTCAATAATAGGATAGGGTCCACTCCATTTGTCTTGGAGTGCTGCTGGAGCCACTGGCTCCAGTACCCATACCTTCTGTCCTGGTTGGAACTCTACCAGCACAGCCTTTTGGTCATGCCAAGCTTTCTGCAATTCTTGGCTGGCCTCCAGGTTTTTGGATGCTCTTTCCATGTACTCAGCCATCCTGGAGCGGAGACCAAGTACATAGTCCACTATGTCTAGTTTGGGCTTTTTGAGAGGTAACTCCCATCCTTCCTTCACCAAACACAATGGACCTCTCACAGGGTGGCCAAACAAAAGTTCAAAAGGGCTGTAGCCAACCCCCTTCTGTGGGACCTCTCTGTAAGCAAAGAGCAGGCAGGGTAAAAGAATGTCCCATTTCCGCCTGAGCTTCTCTGGTAATCCTTTTATCATGCCTTTAAGGGTCTTGTTAAATCTCTCCACAAGCCCATTGCATTGTGGATGATATGGGGTGGTAAACTTATAGTTTACTCCACATTCCTTCCACATTGCTTTTAGATAGCTGGACATAAAATTTGTCCCTCTATCTGATAGTACCTCCTTAGGAAAGCCCACTCTTGAGAAAACTGCAATGAGGGCTTTTGCCACCACAGGTGCTGTGGTGGTCCTTAGGGGAATAGCCTCTGGGTACCTGGTGGCATGATCCACTACCACCAGTATGAATCTGTTCCCAGATGCTGTTTGGGGGTCCATTGGACCCACAATATCAATTCCAACTCTCTCAAAGGGGACCCCCACCACAGGTAGTGGTATTAGGGGGGCCTTTGTTGTGCCACCTGACTTACCACTGGCTTGGCAAGTGACACAGGAGCGACAAAACTCCTTGACATCCTCTGACATGTGAGGCCAGTGAAAGTGTGGAACAAGCCTGTCCCACGTCTTGTTCTGGCCTAAGTGTCCTGCAAGGGGAATATCATGGGCCAAGGTAAGGAGGAATCCCCTAAACTGCAGAGGTATCACCAACCTCCTGGTCATGCCAGGCTTGGGGGCTCTAGCCTCTGAGTAAAGGAGTCCCTCATCCCAATACACAGTATGGGTACCTTGGGCATCCCCAGCAGCCTCAGCAGCAGCCTGCTGTCTGAGGGGTTCAAGGGAAGGGCAATCTAATTGAGCCTGCCTCAGGTCTGCCCTTGAGGGTCCCCCTGTCCCCAGAAACTCAACCTGGTCAGGTTCAAGCTCCTCAGAGACAGTCTCCTCTTGGACTGCAGAATCAGTTTCCTCTGAAACCTGATCCTCAACCTGGGGCAAGGTGGAAGGCGAGGCCTTTCCTCTCTTGCTCCTTCTCTTGGGTTGTGGCTGGTCTATTGTCTCAAGATCCACCACTGGTTCAGGAAGGCACTTCTTAGCCTGAGCCCTTGTCATGGCAAGGACATGCTCTGAAATCCCTAGCATTTCTGCATGAGTCCTGTACTCCACTTCTGACCATGCTGAGCTTTCAAGGTCATTGCCTAACAGACAGTCTACTGGTAGGTCTGCACTCACCACAACTTTCTTTAGGCCATCAACCCCTCCCCAGGAGAAGTTCACAACTGCCACACTATGGGAGGTAGTGGAGTTGCTTGCATTGGTTACTAGGTAGCTCTCTCCTAGTACAATCTGCCCAGGGTCCACAAAGCCAGGGGTCACCATGGTGACACTAGCACATGTGTCCCTGTAAGCTTGAGCCAGTTTCTCATTTATTAAGGGAGTCTGCCTGTATTTGCCCAGGTTAGTGGGGCTTACTGCAGTGGGCAACTCAATGTCCACATCATACAGGAGAACTGCCTGTGTAGGGACTCTGACTAGGCCAGATCCTACTTCAATACCCAGGGTCAACCCAGCTACACCCTTGGACTGTGTTCCACCACTGCTTACTGTACTTGGGGTTGCAGTTGCTTTAGGAGCTGTAGTGGTGGGAACTGGATTTGCCTTGGTGCACTCACTGCCCCAGTGTGAAACTGAGTTGCAGGTATTGCACCAAGGTGTCTTTGGACCTTTGTTCTTCTTCTTCTTGTTACCAGTTTGGGAACCACCCTCCTTACTATTAGTTTGGGGGCCTGAAGACTTCTGGTCTTTTTCTTTATCTTTCTGATTCTGATTACCACCCTTCTGGTCTGTTTTCTTCTGGTCACCACCTTGGTTCTGGGGTTTCTGCTTAATCCTTGTTCTGACCCATTTGTCTGCCTTCTTTCCCAATTCTTGGGGAGAGGTCAGATCAGAGTCAATAAGGTATTGATGCAACAGCTGGTTTGTACAGTTATTAAGGATCTGTTCTCTCATCATAAGATTGTACAATCCTGTATAGTCTGAAACTTTACTTCCCTGCAACCAACCCTCCAAAGCCTTAGTGGCACACTCCACAAAATCAGTCCAGTCTTGAGTCTGTGCTTTCTGGGTGTCTCTGAACAACAACCTGTATTGCTCAGTGGTTAGGCCATACCCTTCAATGAGAGCACTCTTCAAAACAGAGTAGTTTTTGGCATCCTCAGGTCTAACTGTGAGGAGCCTGTCCCTCCCTTTCTCAGAAAAGGAGTACCACAAAATTGCAGCCCACTGATTCTCAGGAACCTGCTGTACCATGCAGGCTCTCTCAAGAGCAGTCATCCATTTGTGGATGTCATCCCCTTCTTTAAAGGGGGGCACAATTTTGGTCAGGTTTCTATTATCATAGGCCCTGTCTTTTTCTCTTGGAAAATTGCTGCCACCAGTGACATCTAAGCCACTTAATTTCTGCTCTCTTGCCAAGGCAAGTCTAGCTTGAGCCAAGGCTACCTCCTCCCTCTCTATCTGGAGTTTGACAGCCCTCATTCTGGCCCTATGCTCTAACTTTTGAGAAGCATTCATGCCTCTCTGTGATTCTCTTGAGGCACTAGAAAGATGAGAGTCCCCTGAGGGAGATCTCACTCTTCTGTTGCCTGGGGGAATCATATGTTGGGTTCTGGGGAGGTGCTGGCCCTCTCCATTCCCCAGTAGGTCCAAGTTGGCCTGGCTAAGCCTACCAACTGGAACCTGGCTACCCTGATCCTGTACTCCTAAGTCCTCAACATCTGAGTCCTCATCCAAGTCATCATCATCCTCCTCTTCAAGGGGATCAACTGCAGGGGGGTTCCCTCCAGTTCCTGTATCTAGGGAAGCTGCTTTTGCCTTCTCTAAGTCATCCTGTTCTAGGATTTCTACCAGGATTAGGCAGGTGGGGCTTCTGCCCCTTTTTAACCCTCTTGCTTTGCACAAGGCAATCAAGTCTCTGCGGGTTAGTTTGTCATATCCAAAAGTTGCCTGGGTAGGGTCAACTGTCACAGGACTAGACCCTGAGGCCTTTCCTGTGTCAGACATGGTTACTAGTGAGGTGTAAGTGGTGCACTTACCTACACTAAGTGTTTTCCTACTGGACCTTGCTAGTGAGTTGTAGTCAGGGGTGTGCTATTCCCTTCAACCTACAACTACTAAGTTCAGTAGAACTTAATATGCTAAGCTTTTGATTTTATATGTACCTAGAGGTACTTGATGTGATCTTTCAATTTGATATAAAGATTGCAATGGTAAAACAACAGCAAGCTCAAATCCGCACCGCTGCTCACCAATGTGAGAAGTTGGCCTGGTAGGGGATGTTTCCAATTCTGGAACCACCTACTACCTGACCAAACAATCCCCTTATGGTGTCTGGTTGTAAGTCAACCTTATTAGACAAGCTATCCTAGGGGTAGCATGGACTAAGCAGCCTAAAGGCTTAACTTAAGAGGTCGTGTTAAGCGAGCTGTTTTACCACATACAATCCTGTAATACCAAATGAAAGGACACCACACAAGTATATATTATAAAAAATATATGTGTTTATTACTAAAAACAATCCCCAGTATTCTTTATGAATAAAGGGGCACAAGCGTTAAATCAAAAGCACTGTTTAAACATACAAGTTGCACAATTATGGATGAGGGCGGGTGGCCACTCAAACCATATACTAAACAAGTGGTATAAGAAAGGCCACTCGAGCAGTGGTTAGGCCTAGGGCCTAGGGAATCGCTGGGAGCAGTCAGGACAAGCAATGCTGAAGTCAGGAATGGCCCTCGGGATTCGGGAGATGTGCGGAAAGCGCACGCATGCACCAATGTTAACCAATGGTGCGTAAAAGTCAAAGAGTTAAAGTTTAAGGACACTTCCGCTGAACCTAGAGGAACAAAACTTAACACACAGACCCTAGAGGTGTGCACCAGTGTGGGAACACCGGCGGAGCAAAGTTACCTCACCCACAGGAAGTGGGTGCACAGGGTCGAAGTGGCGTCGGGTTTTGACACGCAGGCTCTTGGTGCTTGAAGCTGAAAGGGCTGCAGGCAGGGTGAAGACGAAGTGTCCGGTGGAGTCCAAGGGTGGACTCAAGTTGTAGAGTACCTGAAAGCAGAGGGGACAGAGTCTGGGTCACTCAGCAGTGACCAGGGTGGAACCAGGACGGAACCAGGCAATGTCGGGCGCAATCAGGTGGTCGTCGAGGAGCTTCTCTCCGCTGTCGCGTGGGCTCTGGGGCATCTGCGATGTCCAGGGGCAGGTCACGATCTGTCCCACGCAGGCTCTCACCGTCGGTGCAGTCGGCTTCAAGTTTGGAGCAAACAAGCCTTGGTAAGAGCAATCCACGCAGGATCGGAAGATTGCTTCTCACTCGGACCAGGAAGGTCAGAGTCGGGGCTCCTTTTCAGGGGAGCTGGAGTTGATCTGGAGCAACCAGAATCACAAGTCTTTTTAGGTAGTTCGTCGGCACAGGGACCACAAGCCAGCTGGCAAGTGACCGGGCCAACGCGTTGAGCCAAATCGTGCCAAAGGGCCCCACGCAGCACTCGTCGAGTGTGGAGGGCGGAACTTCGGCTCAGGAGTAGCTCAGGGTGGGGGCTTCTCAAACCCCGGTGTACAGCTTCGAGGGTCACTCGTGGGCTGCACGGTCAGCGTCTCGTGGTCACTTCAAGATGGCGTGCCCCACGCTTCCGGTCGCCTCCACGGGTCTCAGCTTTGCAGGGACTGTGGATCGGGCTGTTAGAAGCTGGGCAGGCTTGATCTCGTCGATCTCAGTTGCTCGAGTTCCGGCGGGAACTGCAACTAAGTAGACATCGAGGGCTGGATGGTGCCTGCTGCTGCAGGGTGGTCACTCCTTGACCACAAGGGAGATTCTTCGGGCTTCCACGTTGAGATGGAGGGCGAAGGGTCCAGAATATCGTTTCAAATGTTTCTTCCAGGAAATCCGATGTGCATTGGCACTGCTCCCACTCTTATTCGAATCTGGTGGGCGTGATTACCTGCTAGGTCCCCTCCTATGGGTGGGACCCAGGAAGTGGGTGGATACACCCCCTTCCTTTGATCCAGGCCGCCCTGGCACGAGGGCTGGAGTGCCCCAGAACCGGTTTGGCCGGATTATGCAAGGGGCAGCCTTGTGCGCCCCAGGCAGTGTCTGGTTTCTTTCAAACCTCCCTGCTACAATACACTATCTCCTGTCTGGAGGGCGGTGACATCCTCCTGTGACAGGAAACCCTTTGTCCAGGACCCCCTTGACTGGGTTTCGGTCAGCTCCAGGGGTCCAGACATTTGTCTGTGGCAGAGGCATCCATTTTGTGGATCTTAAGGCCTTTGGAGAAATCAACCGCATTAAAGTGAAGTAACATGTCTTACCCCTCTAGAGGGGTGGAATGCCATCCCCGTCGCCAGAACTGGCGAGGGGATGGTATTCCAAAGCGTATGACACCTTACACGACATGTTTTGATAAAGCCAAACCAGAGTTGCTAAATAACCGCGAGGATTATAAGGCACTTAATAGTATATGGTATGGCATTATCCTGAAACAGCTTAGGGATTTGTTCCCGACGGCTGCAGACAGGCTCAGCTCATGCTAGAGCTCCATCTCACATAAAAACCATGCACCCAGCCTCCAGGATTGGTGAGGCCTGTCTATAGGAGTGGCTCACAGGTTTACATGTGTCCAGATATAGGTTTAGACATAGGTATACTATATCTAAGCAAGGGGTGTGTACACCACCTTACCCCAGCTGAGTGATCAGCCAGTTGTGTCAATTTAAGAACCAGCCAGGGGTGGCAAAAGATATGCTGCAGCCCCTGGTAGGTCTTAGTGGCTCCTGTGCCCTGTGCACCTATAGTGCATTCTACAGGGGCTGACAAGGAGTCCATTTCCAATTGGTATGTGCCTATAGCACATGTGTCATTAATTTAGTGAGAGAACAGCAGGCTGGGGGTCTGATCAGCAGGCCCACAGCCTCAGTAGTCGAAAACCAGTGAAGCAAAAAGCAAAAATTTTGGGGTGACCATAGGATAGCAGACCCTACTCTCCTACAGATATGGAGTATTGAAGCGAGGCTCTACTAATTTAGGGCTTAGCTTCCTCCAATTATCTTCCACCATGTGTGCCTTTCTCTCTTTAACTGAGTTACACTGTGCTCTCAGGGTCAACCTCTGGCTACCTAAAGCTGGAGGCTGGGTCCCTCTGTTTGGCTGGCTGGAGGGACAGTTCAGGTTTGGGCCCCTTGGGTCCCAGGTTTGGCTGTGCCCAACAGAATCCATCTGTGGGAGGTCCCTAACTGTTTTTAAGGGGGCTCCCTCAGGAGTTTTTAAAGTTTTCACCTCACTAGGGCTACTAGTTTTGGTGCACCTAATCTTTTGATGGGGGTGCTTTACTTGACAGGGGGCCCTCTGGGTCTCACTGTCCTTCTTGTCCCCTGCAGCCCTGGGCTGGCTAAGGCAAGGTAAAGAGGGGCAGGTTACCTGCTCCAGACTGGGTCCCACCTGAGAAGGTTCCACTGACATCAGAGGTTCTGTCAGGCTAGGCCCAACCACCTCTGGGGCAGTTCCTTCATCAGGGGTAAGATCAGTTCCCTGAGGAGGCTGATCCTGTCCTAAAGTCTGGTGAGGGGGAGATTTCTCTTCCTCCTCCATGCTCTCAGTTTGTGTGGAGTTATCCATCATTTCAGGTTTCACAACACACGTGTCAGTTTGAGTTTGGGCTGTGGCCATCACAGCCCCACCAACCTTTTCAGGAGGAGACTCAGTTTGGGTTTCTGCTGTTATCATAACAGCTTTGCTATTCTGTTCAGGAAGAGCTTTTGCTAAAGATGGGGCAGAGAGTTTCTCAGCCCTACCAACCTTTTCAGGAAGGACATCTTGAATTGGGGCTGTAGCCATTACAGCCCCACTAACCTTTCCATTGGAATTCACCATTCTAGAATGGGTTTCCTGTTCAACCTCAGCCCAGGCTGAGATCTCCAAATCATTACCAAGTAGGCAGTCTACAGGCAAGTTTGGTGACACTGCCACTCTCTTTGGGCCAATGACACCTCCCCAGCTGAGACTTACTACTGCCATGGGATGATTGGTTTGGATTCCATCAATGTTTGTAACCTGGTATGTGGCACCAGGTAAAAGTTGCTTAGAGGGGACTATGCCATCAGCCACCATGGTGATGCTAGCCCCTGTGTCTCTAAAAGCCTCAACTTTCAAACCATTGATGATGGGTTCCTGTCTATACTTGCTCAAAGTATTTGGGCAAGCAGAGAAGTTGGCAAACCCCATGCCAGTCTCATAAACAAGATCATTGGGTGATGGGGACCTGGATAGGCCAGGGTCCACCTGAGCTCCAACAGTAAACCCACCCAGATTCCTGGGTGTGCTTCCACTTCCTGGGGGATTACTGCTGACAGTAACAGGAGGTGTTGAAGCTGGCTTTGGAGGTATATTTTCTTTATAGTTATTCTTGGGACAACAGCTGTCTGTTTTGTAATGCCCCACCTGTTTACAGGGATAACAATAAGGCTTTTTCTCAGTTGAAGAAGTGTCTTGGGACCCACCCCCATTCTTGGAGTTTTGGGGCCCTGGGGAAGTCTTTTCTTTATTTTTATCCCCACCCTTATCTTGAGGCTTGGTAGACTCCTTCTTCTGGTTACTGTCCTGATTCTTAGGCCTAATCCTGGTTCTGACCCATTTGTCTGCCTTCTTTCCCAATTCTTGGGGAGAGGTC
Source organism: Lissotriton helveticus (assembly GCF_964261635.1). Classification (NCBI taxonomy): domain Eukaryota; kingdom Metazoa; phylum Chordata; class Amphibia; order Caudata; family Salamandridae; genus Lissotriton; species Lissotriton helveticus. Next base: position 1,378,319 of record NW_027611694.1, on the reverse strand, counting down.
AGATCAGAGTCCACCAGGTGCTGGTGTAAGAGCTGGTTTTGACAATTACTTAGGATCTGCTCCCTCATAATCAAATTATACAATCCTGTAAAGTCATGTACTTTGCTGCCATCTAGCCAACCCTCCAGAGCCTTAGTAGCACAATCTACAAAATCAGTCCAGTCCTGAGTCTGTGTCTTCTGGGTATCTCTGAACTTCAACCTGTACTGTTCAGTGGTTAAGCCAAACCCATCTATCAGAACACTCTTCAGGACTTTGTATTTGTTTGCATCCTCATGTCTAACAGTGAGGAGCTTATCTCTCCCTTTCTCAGAAAAGGAGTACCATAAGATTGCTGCCCACTGTTCCTCAGGAACCTGCTGTACCATGCAGGCTCTCTCAAGAGCAGTCATCCATTTGTGGATGTCATCCCCTTCTGTGAAGGGGGGCACAATCTTTGTCAGGTTTCTACTATCATAGGACCTGGGTTTCTCTTTTGGAATATTGCTGCCACCAGTGGCATCTAAGCCACACAATTTCTGCTCTCTTGCCAAGGCAAGTTTAGCTTGAGCTAAGGTAAGTCTAGCTTGACTCAGGGCTACCTCCTCTCTCTCTATCTGGAGTTTGACAGCCCTCATTCTAGCCCTATGCTCAGCTTTCTGAGAAGCAGTCATGCCTCTCTCTGATTCTCTGGAGGCACTAGAAATATGAGAGTCCCCTGAGGGAGATCTCACTCTTCTGTTGCCTGGGAGAATACCATGTGGGGTTCTGGGGAGGTGCTGGCTGTAGGAGAGTAGGGTCTGCTATCCTATGGTCACCCCAAATTTTTGCTTTTTGCTTCACTGGTTTTCGACTACTGAGGCTGTGGGCCTGCTGATCAGACCCCCAGCCTGCTGTTCTCTCACTAAATTAATGACACATGTGCTATAGGCACATACCAATTGGAAATGGACTCCTTGTCAGCCCCTGTAGAATGCACTATAGGTGCACAGGGCACAGGAGCCACTAAGGCCTACCAGGGGCTGCAGCATATCTTTTGCCACCCCTGGCTGGTTCTTAAATTGACACAACTGGCTGATCACTCAGCTGGGGTAAGGTGGTGTACACACCCCTTGCTTAGATATAGTAAACCTATGTCTAAACCTATATCTGGACACATGTAAACCTGTGAGCCACTCCTATAGACAGGCCTCACCAATCCTGGAGGCTGGGTGCATGGTTTTTATGTGAGATGGAGCTCTAGCATGAGCTGAGCCTGTCTGCAGCCGTCGGGAACAAATCCCTAAGCTGTTTCAGGATAATGCCATACCATATACTATTAAGTGCCTTATAATCCTCGCGGTTATTTAGCAACTTTGGTTTGGCTTTATCAAAACATGTCGTGTAAGGTGTCATACGCTTTGGAATACCATCCCCTCGCCAGTTCTGGCGACGGGGATGGCATTCCACCCCTCTAGAGGGGTAAGACATGTTACTTCACTTTAATGCGGTTGATTTCTCCAAAGGCCTTAAGATCCACAAAATGGATGCCTCTGCCACAGACAAATGTCTGGACCCCTGGAGCTGACCGAAACTCAGTCAAGGGGGTCCTGGACAAAGGGTTTCCTGTCACAGGAGGGTGTCACCGCCCTCCAGACAGGAGATAGTGTATTGTAGCAGGGAGGTTTGAAAGAAACCAGACACTGCCTGGGGCGCACAAGGCTGCCCCTTGCATAATCCGGCCAAACCGGTTCTGGGGCACTCCAGCCCTCGTGCCAGGGCGGCCTGGATCAAAGGAAGGGGGTGTATCCACCCACTTCCTGGGTCCCACCCATAGGAGGGCACCTAGCAGGTAATCACGCCCACCAGATTCGAATAAGAGTGGGAGCAGTGCCAATGCACATCAGATTTCCTGGAAGAAACATTTGAAACGATATTCTGGACCCTTCGCCCTCCATCTCAACGTGGAAGCCCGAAGAATCTCCCTTGTGGTCAAGGAGTGACCACCCTGCAGCAGCAGGCACCATCCAGCCCTCGACGTCTACTTAGTTGCAGTTCCCGCCGGAACTCGAGCGACTGAGATCGACGAGATTAAGCCTGCCCAGCTTCTAACAGCCCGATCCACAGTCCCTGCAAAGCTGAGACCCGTGGAGGCGACCGGAAGCGTGGGGCACGCCATCTTGAAGTGACCACGAGACGCTGACCGTGCAGCCCACGAGTGACCCTCGAAGCTGTACACCGGGGTTTGAGAAGCCCCCACCCTGCGCTACTCCTGAGCCGAAGTTCAGCCCTCCACACTCGACGAGTGCTGCGTGGGGCCCTTTGGCACGATTTGGCTCAACGCGTTGGCCCAGTCACTTGCCAGCTGGCTTGTGGTCCCTGTGCCGACGAACTACCTAAAAAGACTTGTGATTCTGGTTGCTCCAGATCCACACCAGCTCCCCTGAAAAGGAGCCCCGACTCTGACCTTCCTGGTCCGAGTGAGAAGCAATCTTCCGATCCTGCGTGGATTGCTCTTACCAAGGCTTGTTTGCTCCAAACTTGAAGCCGACTGCACCGACGGTGAGAGCCTGCGTGGGACAGATCGTGACCTGCTCCTGGACGTCGCAGATTCCCCAGAGCCCACGTGACAGCGGAGAGAAGCTCCTCGACGACCACCTGATTGCGCCCGACATTGCCTGGTTCCGTCCTGGTTCCACCCTGGTCACTGCTGAGTGACCCAGACTCTGTCCCCTCTGCTTTCAGGTACCCTACAACTTGAGTCCACCCTTGGACTCCACCGGACACTTCGTCTTCACCCTGCCTGCAGCCCTTTCAGCTTCAAGCACCAAGAGCCTGCGTGTCAAAACCCGACGCCACTTCGACCCTGTGCACCCACTTCCTGTGGGTGAGGTAACTTTGCTCCGCCGGTGTTCCCACACTGGTGCACACCTCTAGGGTCTGTGTGTTAAGTTTTGTTCCTCTAGGTTCAGCGGAAGTGTCCTTAAACTTTAACTCTTTGACTTTTACGCACCATTGGTTAACATTGGTGCATGCGTGCGCTTTCCGCACATCTCCCGAATCCCGAGGGCCATTCCCGACTTCAGCATTGCTTGTCCTGACTGCTCCCAGCGATTCCCTAGGCCCTAGGCCTAACCACTGCTCGAGTGGCCTCTCTTATACCACTTGTTTAGTATATGGTTTGAGTGGCCACCCGCCCTCATCCATAATTGTGCAACTTGTATGTTTAAACAGTGCTTTTTGATTTAACGCTTGTGCCCCTTTATTCATAAAGAATACTGGGGATTGTTTTTAGTAATAAACACATATATTTTTATAATATATACTTGTGTGGTGTCCTTTCATTTGGTATTACAGGATTGTATGTGGTAAAACAGCTCGCTTAACACGACCTCTTAAGTTAAGCCTTTAGGCTGCTTAGTCCATGCTACCCCTAGGATAGCTTGTCTAATAAGGTTGACTTACAACCAGACACCATAAGGGGATTGTTTGGTCAGGTAGTAGGTGGTTCCAGAATTGGAAACATCCCCTACCAGGCCAACTTCTCACATTGGTGAGCAGCGGTGCGGATTTGAGCTTGCTGTTGTTTTACCATTGCAATCTTTATATCAAATTGAAAGATCACATCAAGTACCTCTAGGTACATATAAAATCAAAAGCTTAGCATATTAAGTTCTACTGAACGTAGTAGTTGTAGGTTGAAGGGAGTAGCACACCCCTGACTACAACTCACTAGCAAGGTCCAGTAGGAAAACACTTAGTGTAGGTAAGTGCACCACTTACACCTCACTAGTAACCATGTCTGACACAGGAAAGGCCTCAGGGTCTAGTCCTGTGACAGTTGACCCTACCCAGGCAACTTTTGGATATGACAAACTAACCCGCAGAGACTTGATTGCCTTGTGCAAAGCAAGAGGGTTAAAAAGGGGCAGAAGCCCCACCTGCCTAATCCTGGTAGAAATCCTAGAACAGGATGACTTAGAGAAGGCAAAAGCAGCTTCCCTAGATACAGGAACTGGAGGGAACCCCCCTGCAGTTGATCCCCTTGAAGAGGAGGATGATGATGACTTGGATGAGGACTCAGATGTTGAGGACTTAGGAGTACAGGATCAGGGTAGCCAGGTTCCAGTTGGTAGGTGTGAGAAGTTGGCCTGGTAGGGGATGTTTCCAATTCTGGAACCACCTACTACCTGACCAAACAATCCCCTTATGGTGTCTGGTTGTAAGTCAACCTTATTAGACAAGCTATCCTAGGGGTAGCATGGACTAAGCAGCCTAAAGGCTTAACTTAAGAGGTCGTGTTAAGCGAGCTGTTTTACCACATACAATCCTGTAATACCAAATGAAAGGACACCACACAAGTATATATTATAAAAATATATGTGTTTATTACTAAAAACAATCCCCAGTATTCTTTATGAATAAAGGGGCACAAGCGTTAAATCAAAAAGCACTGTTTAAACATACAAGTTGCACAATTATGGATGAGGGCGGGTGGCCACTCAAACCATATACTAAACAAGTGGTATAAGAAAGGCCACTCGAGCAGTGGTTAGGCCTAGGGCCTAGGGAATCGCTGGGAGCAGTCAGGACAAGCAATGCTGAAGTCGGGAATGGCCCTCGGGATTCGGGAGATGTGCGGAAAGCGCACGCATGCACCAATGTTAACCAATGGTGCGTAAAAGTCATAAAGTTAAAGTTTAAGGACACTTCCGCTGAACCTAGAGGAACAAAACTTAACACACAGACCCTAGAGGTGTGCACCAGTGTGGGAACACCGGCGGAGCAAAGTTACCTCACCCACAGGAAGTGGGTGCACAGGGTCGAAGTGGCGTCGGGTTTTGACACGCAGGCTCTTGGTGCTTGAAGCTGAAAGGGCTGCAGGCAGGGTGAAGACGAAGTGTCCGGTGGAGTCCAAGGGTGGACTCAAGTTGTAGAGTACCTGAAAGCAGAGGGGACAGAGTCTGGGTCACTCAGCAGTGACCAGGGTGGAACCAGGACGGAACCAGGCAATGTCGGGCGCAATCAGGTGGTCGTCGAGGAGCTTCTCTTCGCTGTCACGTGGGCTCTGGGGCATCTGCGACGTCCAGGAGCAGGTCACGATTTGTCCCACGCAGGCTCTCACCGTCGGTGCAGTCGGCTTCAAGTTTGGAGCAAACAAGCCTTGGTAAGAGCAATCCACGCAGGATCGGAAGATTGCTTCTCACTCGGACCAGGAAGGTCAGAGTCGGGGCTCCTTTTCAGGGGAGCTGGTATGGATTTGGAGCAACCAGAATCACAAGTCTTTTTAGGTAGTTCGTCGGCACAGGGACCACAAGCCAGCTGGCAAATGACCGGGCCAACGCGTTGAGCCAAATCGTGCCAAAGGGCCCCACGCAGCACTCGTCGAGTGTGGAGGGCTAAACTTCGGCTCAGGAGTAGCGCAGGGTGGGGGCTTCTCAAACCCCGGTGTACAGCTTCGAGGGTCACTCGTGGGCTGCACGGTCAGCGTCTCGTGGTCACTTCAAGATGGCGTGCCCCACGCTTCCGGTCGCCTCCAGGGGTCTCAGCTTTGCAGGGACTGTGGATCGGGCTGTTAGAAGCTGGGCAGGCTTGATCTCGTCGATCTCAGTCGCTCGAGTTCCGGCGGGAACTGCAACTAAGTAGACGTCGAGGGCTGGATGGTGCCTGCTGCTGCAGGGTGGTCACTCCTTGACCACAAGGGAGATTCTTCGGGCTTCCACGTTGAGATGGAGGGCGAAGGGTCCAGAATATCGTTTCAAATGTTTCTTCCAGGAAATCTGATGTGCATTGGCACTGCTCCCACTCTTATTCGAATCTGATGGGCGTGATTACCTGCTAGGTCCCCTCCTATGGGTGGGACCCAGGAAGTGGGTGGATACACCCCCTTCCTTTGATCCAGGCCGCCCTGGCACGAGGGCTGGAGTGCCCCAGAACCGGTTTGGCCGGATTATGCAAGGGGCAGCCTTGTGCGCCCCAGGCAGTGTCTGGTTTCTTTCAAACCTCCCTGCTACAATACACTATCTCCTGTCTGGAGGGCGGTGACACCCTCCTGTGACAGGAAACCCTTTGTCCAGGACCCCCTTGACTGAGTTTCGGTCAGCTCCAGGGGTTCAGACATTTGTCTGTGGCAGAGGCATCCATTTTGTGGATCTTAAGGCCTTTGGAGAAATCAACCGCATTAAAGTGAAGTAACATGTCTTACCCCTCTAGAGGGGTGGAATGCCATCCCCGTCGCCAGAACTGGCGAGGGGATGGTATTCCAAAGCGTATGACACCTTACACAACATGTTTTGATAAAGCCAAACCAAAGTTGCTAAATAACCGCGAGGATTATAAGGCACTTAATAGTATATGGTATGGCATTATCCTGAAACAGCTTAGGGATTTGTTCCCGACGGCTGCAGACAGGCTCAGCTCATGCTAGAGCTCCATCTCACATAAAAACCATGCACCCAGCCTCCAGGATTGGTGAGGCCTGTCTATAGGAGTGGCTCACAGGTTTACATGTGTCCAGATATAGGTTTAGACATAGGTATACTATATCTAAGCAAGGGGTGTGTACACCACCTTGCCCCAGCTGAGTGATCAGCCAGTTGTGTCAATTTAAGAACCAGCCAGGGGTGGCAAAAGATATGCTGCAGCCCCTGGTAGGCCTTAGTGGCTCCTGTGCCCTGTGCACCTATAGTGCATTCTACAGGGGCTGACAAGGAGTCAATTTCCAATTGGTATGTGCCTATAGCACATGTGTCATTAATTTAGTGAGAGAACAGCAGGCTGGGGGTCTGATCAGCAGGCCCACAGCCTCAGTAGTCGAAAACCAGTGAAGCAAAAAGCAAAAATTTGGGGTGACCATAGGATAGCAGACCCTACTCTCCTACACAACCCCCCCCCCCAAACGCAGGGACATTAAACTAACCTTGACCAGATAAGTCTTCATGTTCTAAGTGGAAGTACCTGGAGAGACCATCTGCATTACCATGGTCAGTCCCTGGGCGGTGCTCCACTGTAAAGTCCATCCCCTGTAGGGAAATGGACCACCTGAGCAGTTTGGGATTTTCACTCTTCATCTGATTAAGCCATAAGAGGGGCTTATGGTCTGTTTGCACCAGGAAGTGAGTTCCAAACAAGTAGGACCTCAACTTCTTTAATGCCCAAACCACAGCAAAGGCCTCCCTCTCAATGGCTGACCAACGTTTTTCTCTTGGGGTTAGCCTCCTGCTAATGAAAGCAATTGGCTGGTCTTGACCATCTTGATTAAGTTGTGAGAGTACAGCTCCCACCCCCAACTCAGAAGCATCTGTCTGAACAATGAACTGTTTGGAGTAGTCAGGACTCTTTAGGATAGGTGCAGAGCACATGGCCTTCTTCAGGTCTTCAAATGCCTTCTGACAGCTAACTGTCCACTGAACCTTTTTTGGCATCTTCTTGGATGTCAAGTCATTTAATGGTGTCACTATAGACCCATAGTTTTTCACAAACTTTCTGTAATACCCAGTCAGGCCCAAGAAGGCTCTGACTTGTGTCTGGGTAACTGGAGGAGCCCAGTCCTGTATGGCCTGGATTTTGCTTTCCAGTGGCTGAACCTGGCCTCCACCTACTAGGTGGCCCAGGTATACAACCTTACTCTGCCCTATCTGGCACTTTGTGGCCTTGATAGTTAGGCCTGCCTTTTGCAGGGTGTGAGAAGTTGGCCTGGTAGGGGATGTTTCCAATTCTGGAACCACCTACTACCTGACCAAACAATCCCCTTATGGTGTCTGGTTGTAAGTCAACCTTATTAGACAAGCTATCCTAGGGGTAGCATGGACTAAGCAGCCTAAAGGCTTAACTTAAGAGGTCGTGTTAAGCGAGCTGTTTTACCACATACAATCCTGTAATACCAAATGAAAGGACACCACACAAGTATATATTATAAAAATATATGTGTTTATTACTAAAAACAATCCCCAGTATTCTTTATGAATAAAGGGGCACAAACGTTAAATCAAAAGCACTGTTTAAACATACAAAGTTGCACAATTATGGATGAGGGCAGGGGGCCACTCAAACCATATACTAAACAAGTGGTATAAGAGAGGCCACTCGAACAGTGGTTAGGCCTAGGGCCTAGGGAATCGCTGGGAGCAGTCAGGACAAGCAATGCTGAAGTCGGGAATGGCCCTCGGGATTCGGGAGATGTGCGGAAAGCGCACGCATGCACCAATGTTAACCAATGGTGCGTAAAAGTCAAATAGTTAAAGTTTAAGGACACTTCCGCTGAACCTAGAGGAACAAAACTTAACACACAGACCCTAGAGGTGTGCACCAGTGTGGGAACACCGGCGGAGCAAAGTTACCTCACCCACAGGAAGTGGGTGCACAGGGTCGAAGTGGCGTCGGGTTTTGACACGCAGGCTCTTGGTGCTTGAAGCTGAAAGGGCTGCAGGCAGGGTGAAGACGAAGTGTCCGGTGGAGTCCAAGGGTGGACTCAAGTTGTAGAGTACCTGAAAGCAGAGGGGACAGAGTCTGGGTCACTCAGCAGTGACCAGGGTGGAACCAGGACGGAACCAGGCAATGTCGGGCGCAATCAGGTGGTCGTCGAGGCGCTTCTCTTCGCTGTCACGTGGGCTCTGGGGCATCTGCGACGTCCAGGAGCAGGTCACGATCTGTCCCACGCAGGCTCTCACCGTCGGTGCAGTCGGCTTCCGGTTTGGAGCAAACAAGCCTTGGTAAGAGCAATCCATGCGGGATTGGAAGATGGCGTCTCACTCGGACCAGGAAGGTCAGAGTCGGGGCTCCCTTTCAGGGGAGCTGGTGTGGATCTGGAGCAACCAGAATCACGAGTCTTCTTTTGTAGTTCGTCGGCACAGGGACCACAAGCCAGCTGGCAAGTGACCGGGCCAACGCGTTGAGCCAAATCGTGCCAAAGGGCCCCACGCAGCACTCGTCGAGTGTGGAGGGCTGAACTTCGGCTCAGGAGTAGCTCAGGGTGGGGGCTTCTCAAACCCCGGTGTACAGCTTCGAGGGTCACTCGTGGGCTGCACGGTCAGCGTCTCGTGGTCACTTCAAGATGGCGTGCCCCACGCTTCCGGTCGCCTCCACGGGTCTCAGCTTTGCAGGGACTGTGGATCGGGCTGTTAGAAGCTGGGCAGGCTTGATCTCGTCGATCTCAGTCGCTCGAGTTCCGGCGGGAACTGCAACCAAGTAGACGTCGAGGGCTGGATGGTGCCTGCTGCTGCAGGGTGGTCACTCCTTGACCACAAGGGAGATTCTTCGGGCTTCCACGTTGAGATGGAGGGCGAAGGGTCCAGAATATCGTTTCAAATGTTTCTTCCAGGAAATCTGATGTGCATTGGCACTGCTCCCACTCTTATTCGAATCTGGTGGGCGTGATTACCTGCTAGGTCCCCTCCTATGGGTGGGACCCAGGAAGTGGGTGGATACACCCCCTTCCTTTGATCCAGGCCGCCCTGGCACGAGGGCTGGAGTGCCCCAGAACCGGTTTGGCCGGATTATGCAAGGGGCAGCCTTGTGCGCCCCAGGCAGTGTCTGGTTTCTTTCAAACCTCCCTGCTACAATACACTATCTCCTGTCTGGAGGGCGGTGACACCCTTCTGTGACAGGAAACCCTTTGTCCAGGACCCCCTTGACTGGGTTTCGGTCAGCTCCAGGGGTCCAGACATTTGTCTGTGGCAGAGGCATCCATTTTGTGGATCTTAAGGCCTTTGGAGAAATCAACCGCATTAAAGTGAAGTAACATGTCTTACCCCTCTAGAGGGGTGGAATGCCATCCCCGTCGCCAGAACTGGCGAGGGGATGGTATTCCAAAGCGTATGACACCTTACACGACATGTTTTGATAAAGCCAAACCAGAGTTGCTAAATAACCGCGAGGATTATAAGGCACTTAATAGTATATGGTATGGCATTATCCTGAAACAGCTTAGGGATTTGTTCCCGACGGCTGCAGACAGGCTCAGCTCATGCTAGAGCTCCATCTCACATAAAAACCATGCACCCAGCCTCCAGGATTGGTGAGGCCTGTCTATAGGAGTGGCTCACAGGTTTACATGTGTCCAGATATAGGTTTAGACATAGGTATACTATATCTAAGCAAGGGGTGTGTACACCACCTTACCCCCAGCTGAGTGATCAGCCAGTTGTGTCAATTTAAGAACCAGCCAGGGGTGGCAAAAGGTATGCTGCAGCCCCTGGTAGGCCTTAGTGGCTCCTGTGCCCTGTGCACCTATAGTGCATTCTACAGGGGCTGACAAGGAGTCCATTTCCAATTGGTATGTACCTAGGGTACATGGAATCCATTTTACAGAGAGAGCAGATGGCCTGGGGCCCTGATTAGCAGGGAACCAGGTCAACTAAGTCAAAAAAACAGCTAAACACAGGCAAAAAATCTGGGGTAACCATAGTCAGGTAGCCACCTTCCTACATAACCCCCCCCCAAACGAAAGGAGATAAGGCTATCCTTGGCCAGGTAAGCCTATATTGCCTGAGTGGCCATATAAGGAAGTACCTGCACTAGCATGGGTACCCCCTGTCTCATGGTCCACTAAGCAGTCCCTCACCCTTTGGGTATTAGAGGGTCTCCACCATAGGGAATCACTACCTTGGGTGTGTTTATGCAAAGTTAAAGGCTGGTTTGGATATGGAGTATTGAAGCGAGGCTCTACTAATTTAGGGCTTAGCTTCCTCCAATTATCTTCCACCATGTGTGCCTTTCTCTCTTTAACTGAGTTGCACTGTGCTCTCAGGGTCAACCTCTGGCTACCTAAAGCTGGAGGCTGGGTCCCTCTGTTTGGCTTGCTGGAGGGACAGTTCAGGTTTGGGCCCCTTGGGTCCCAGGTTTGGCTGTGCCCAACAGAATCCATCTGTGGGAGGTCCCTAACTGTTTTTAAGGGGGCTCCCTCAGGAGTTTTTAAAGTTTTCACCTTACTAGGGCTACTAGTTTTGGTGCACCTAATCTTTTGATGGGGGTGCTTTATTTGACAGGGGGCCCTCTGGGTCTCACTGTCCTTCTTGTCCTCTGCAGCCCTGGGCTGGCTAAGGCAAGGTAGAGAGGGGCAGGTTACCTGCTCCAGACTGGGTCCCACCTGAGAAGGGTCCACTGACATCAGAGGTTCTGTCAGGCTAGGCCCAACCACCTCTGGGGCAGTTCCTTCATCAGGGGTAAGATCAGTTCCCTGAGGAGGCTGATCCTGTCCTAAAGTCTGGTGAGGGGGAGATTTCTCTTCCTCCTCCATGCTCTCAGTTTGTGTGGAGTTATCCATCATTTCAGGTTTCACAACACACGTGTCAGTTTGAGTTTGGGCTGTGGCCATCACAGCCCCACCAACCTTTTCAGGAGGAGACTCAGTTTGGGTTTCTGCTGTTATCATAACAGCTTTGCTATTCTGTTCAGGAAGAGCTTTTGCTAAAGATGGGGCAGGGAGTATCTCCGCCCTACCAACCTTTTCAGGAAGGACATCTTGAATTGGGGCTGTAGCCATTACAGCCCCACTAACCTTTCCATTGGAATTTACCATTCTAGAATGGATTTCCTGTTCAACCCCAGCCCAGGCTGAGATTTCTAAATCATTACCCAGTAGACAGTCTACAGGCAAGTTTGGGGACACTGCCACTCTCTTTGGGCCAGTGACACCTCCCCAGCTGAGACTTACTACTGCCATGGGATGATTTGTTTGGATGCCATCAATGTTTATTACCTGGTATGTGGCACCAGGTAAAAGTTGCTTAGAGGGGACTATGCCATCAGCCACCATGGTGATGCTAGCCCCTGTGTCTCTAAAAGCTTCAACTCTTAAACCATTGATGATGGGTTCTTGTCTATACTTGCTCAAAGTATTTGGGCAAGCAGAGAAGTTGGCAAACCCCATGCCAGCCTCATAAACAAGATCATTGGGTGATGGGGACCTGGATAGGCCAGGGTCCACCTGATTTCCAAAAGTAAACCCACCCAGATTCCTGGGTGTGCTTCCACTTCCTGGGGGATTACTGCTGACAGTAACAGGAGGTGTTGAAGCTGGCTTTGGAGGTATATTTTCTTTATTGTTATTCTTGGGACAACAGCTGTCTGTTTTGTAATGCCCCACCTGTTTACAGGGATAACAATAGGGTTTTTTCTCAGTTGAAGAAGTGTCTTGGGACCCACCCCCATCCTTGGAGTTTTGGGGCCCTGGGGAAGTCTTTTCTTTACTTTTATCCCCACCCTTATCTTGAGGCTTGGTAGACTCCTTCTTCTGGTTATTGTCCTGATTCTTAGGCCTAATCCTGGTTCTGACCCATTTGTCTGCCTTCTTTCCCAATTCTTGGGGAGAGGTCAGATCAGAGTCTACCAGGTGCTGGTGTAAGAGCTGGTTCTGACAATTACTTAGGATCTGCTCCCTCATAATCAAATTATACAATCCTGTAAAGTCATGTACTTTGCTGCCATGTAGCCAACCCTCCAGAGCCTTAGTTGCACAATCAACAAAATCAGTCCAGTCCTGAGTCTGTGTCTTCTGGGTGTCTCTGAACTTCAACCTGTACTGTTCAGTGGTTAAGCCAAACCCATCTATCAGAACACTCTTCAGGACTTTGTAATTGTTTGCATCCTCATGTCTAACAGTGAGGAGCTTATCTCTCCCTTTCTCTGAAAAGGAGTACCATAAGATTGCTGCCCACTGTTCCTCAGGAACCTGCTGTACCATGCAGGCTCTCTCAAGAGCAGTTATCCATTTGTGGATATCATCCCCTTCCTTGTAGGGGGGCACAATCTTTGTCAGGTTTCTACTATCATAGGACCTGGGTTTCTCTTTAGGAATATTGCTGCCACCAGTGGCATCTAAGCCACACAATTTCTGCTCTCTTGCCAAGGCAAGTTTAGCTTGGGCTAAGGTAAGCTTAGCTTGACTCAGGGCTACCTCCTCTCTCTCTATCTGGAGTCTGACAGCCCTCATTCTAGCCCTATGCTCAGCTTTCTGAGAAGCACTCATGCCTCTCTCTGATTCTCTGGAGGCACTAGAAAGATGAGAGTCCCCTGAGGGAGATCTCACTCTTCTGTTGCCTGGGAGAATCATATGTTGGGTTCTGGGGAGGTGCTGGCCCTCTCCATTCCCTAGTAGGTCCAAGTTGGCCTGGCTAAGCCTACCAACTGGAACCTGGCTACCCTGATCCTGTACTCCTAAGTCCTCAACATCTGAGTCCTCATCCAAGTCATCATCATCCTCCTCTTCAAGGGGATCAACTGCAGGGGGGTTCCCTCCAGTTCCTGTATCTAGGGAAGCTGCTTTTGCCTTCTCTAAGTCATCCTGTTCTAGGATTTCTACCAGGATTAGGCAGGTGGGGCTTCTGCCCCTTTTTAACCCTCTTGCTTTGCACAAGGCAATCAAGTCTCTGCGGGTTAGTTTGTCATATCCAAAAGTTGCCTGGGTAGGGTCAACTGTCACAGGAGCAGACCCTGAGGCTTTTCCTGTGTCAGACATGGTTACTAGTGAGGTGTAAGTGGTGCACTTACCTACACTAAGTGTTTTCCTACTGGACCTTGCTAGTGAGTTGTAGTCAGGGGTGTGCTACTCCCTTCAACCTACAACTACTAAGTTCAGTAGAACTTAATATGCTAAGCTTTTGATTTTATATGTACCTAGAGGTACTTGATGTGATCTTTCAATTTGATATAAAGATTGCAATGGTAAAACAACAGCAAGCTCAAATCCGCACCGCTGCTCACCAATGTGAGAAGTTGGCCTGGTAGGGGATGTTTCCAATTCTGGAACCACCTACTACCTGACCAAACAATCCCCTTATGGTGTCTGGTTGTAAGTCAACCTTATTAGACAAGCTATCCTAGGGGTAGCATGGACTAAGCAGCCTAAAGGCTTAACTTAAGAGGTCGTGTTAAGCGAGCTGTTTTACCACATACAATCCTGTAATACCAAATGAAAGGACACCACACAAGTATATATTATAAAAATATATGTGTTTATTACTAAAAACAATCCCCAGTATTCTTTATGAATAAAGGGGCACAAACGTTAAATCAAAAGCACTGTTTAAACATACAAAGTTGCACAATTATGGATGAGGGCAGGGGGCCACTCAAACCATATACTAAACAAGTGGTATAAGAGAGGCCACTCGAACAGTGGTTAGGCCTAGGGCCTAGGGAATCGCTGGGAGCAGTCAGGACAAGCAATGCTGAAGTCGGGAATGGCCCTCGGGATTCGGGAGATGTGCGGAAAGCGCACGCATGCACCAATGTTAACCAATGGTGCGTAAAAGTCAAATAGTTAAAGTTTAAGGACACTTCCGCTGAACCTAGAGGAACAAAACTTAACACACAGACCCTAGAGGTGTGCACCAGTGTGGGAACACCGGCGGAGCAAAGTTACCTCACCCACAGGAAGTGGGTGCACAGGGTCGAAGTGGCGTCGGGTTTTGACACGCAGGCTCTTGGTGCTTGAAGCTGAAAGGGCTGCAGGCAGGGTGAAGACGAAGTGTCCGGTGGAGTCCAAGGGTGGACTCAAGTTGTAGAGTACCTGAAAGCAGAGGGGACAGAGTCTGGGTCACTCAGCAGTGACCAGGGTGGAACCAGGACGGAACCAGGCAATGTCGGGCGCAATCAGGTGGTCGTCGAGGCGCTTCTCTTCGCTGTCACGTGGGCTCTGGGGCATCTGCGACGTCCAGGAGCAGGTCACGATCTGTCCCACGCAGGCTCTCACCGTCGGTGCAGTCGGCTTCCGGTTTGGAGCAAACAAGCCTTGGTAAGAGCAATCCACGCGGGATTGGAAGATGGCGTCTCACTCGGACCAGGAAGGTCAGAGTCGGGGCTCCCTTTCAGGGGAGCTGGTGTGGATCTGGAGCAACCAGAATCACGAGTCTTCTTTTGTAGTTCGTCGGCACAGGGACCACAAGCCAGCTGGCAAGTGACCGGGCCAACGCGTTGAGCCAAATCGTGCCAAAGGGCCCCACGCAGCACTCGTCGAGTGTGGAGGGCTGAACTTCGGCTCAGGAGTAGCTCAGGGTGGGGGCTTCTCAAACCCCGGTGTACAGCTTCGAGGGTCACTCGTGGGCTGCACGGTCAGCGTCTCGTGGTCACTTCAAGATGGCGTGCCCCACGCTTCCGGTCGCCTCCACGGGTCTCAGCTTTGCAGGGACTGTGGATCGGGCTGTTAGAAGCTGGGCAGGCTTGATCTCGTCGATCTCAGTCGCTCGAGTTCCGGCGGGAACTGCAACCAAGTAGACGTCGAGGGCTGGATGGTGCCTGCTGCTGCAGGGTGGTCACTCCTTGACCACAAGGGAGATTCTTCGGGCTTCCACGTTGAGATGGAGGGCGAAGGGTCCAGAATATCGTTTCAAATGTTTCTTCCAGGAAATCTGATGTGCATTGGCACTGCTCCCACTCTTATTCGAATCTGGTGGGCGTGATTACCTGCTAGGTCCCCTCCTATGGGTGGGACCCAGGAAGTGGGTGGATACACCCCCTTCCTTTGATCCAGGCCGCCCTGGCACGAGGGCTGGAGTGCCCCAGAACCGGTTTGGCCGGATTATGCAAGGGGCAGCCTTGTGCGCCCCAGGCAGTGTCTGGTTTCTTTCAAACCTCCCTGCTACAATACACTATCTCCTGTCTGGAGGGCGGTGACACCCTTCTGTGACAGGAAACCCTTTGTCCAGGACCCCCTTGACTGGGTTTCGGTCAGCTCCAGGGGTCCAGACATTTGTCTGTGGCAGAGGCATCCATTTTGTGGATCTTAAGGCCTTTGGAGAAATCAACCGCATTAAAGTGAAGTAACATGTCTTACCCCTCTAGAGGGGTGGAATGCCATCCCCGTCGCCAGAACTGGCGAGGGGATGGTATTCCAAAGCGTATGACACCTTACACGACATGTTTTGATAAAGCCAAACCAGAGTTGCTAAATAACCGCGAGGATTATAAGGCACTTAATAGTATATGGTATGGCATTATCCTGAAACAGCTTAGGGATTTGTTCCCGACGGCTGCAGACAGGCTCAGCTCATGCTAGAGCTCCATCTCACATAAAAACCATGCACCCAGCCTCCAGGATTGGTGAGGCCTGTCTATAGGAGTGGCTCACAGGTTTACATGTGTCCAGATATAGGTTTAGACATAGGTATACTATATCTAAGCAAGGGGTGTGTACACCACCTTACCCCCAGCTGAGTGATCAGCCAGTTGTGTCAATTTAAGAACCAGCCAGGGGTGGCAAAAGGTATGCTGCAGCCCCTGGTAGGCCTTAGTGGCTCCTGTGCCCTGTGCACCTATAGTGCATTCTACAGGGGCTGACAAGGAGTCCATTTCCAATTGGTATGTACCTAGGGTACATGGAATCCATTTTACAGAGAGAGCAGATGGCCTGGGGCCCTGATTAGCAGGGAACCAGGTCAACTAAGTCAAAAAACCAGCTAAACACAGGCAAAAAATCTGGGGTAACCATAGTCAGGTAGCCACCTTCCTACACAGGGCCTCCAAAACTTTCTTCAGGTGGATCAGGTGATCCTCCCAGGTGGAGCTAAAGACAGCAATATCATCCAGATAAGCTGCACAAAAGTCATCCAACCCAGTAAGGACTTGGTTCACCAACCTTTGGAAAGTGGCAGGTGCATTCTTTAAACCAAAGGGCATTACCACAAACTGATAATGTCCACTAGGGGTAGAGAATGCTGTCTTGGCCTTTGACTCTTCAGCTAGTCTGATTTGCCAGTAGCCAGCTGTCAGATCAAATGTGCTCAGAAACTTGGCAGAAGCCAATCTGTCAATGAGCTCATCTGCTCTTGGAATGGGGTGAGCATCTGTCCTAGTGACAGCATTGAGACCCCTGTAATCCACGCAAAACCTCATTTCTCTCTTACCATCTTGGGTATGAGGTTTTGGCACCAGGACTACTGGGCTGGCCCATGGGCTCTCTGATGGCTCAATCACTCCAAGCTCCAACATCTTTTGCACCTCAGCCTTGATGCAATCCCTGACATGATCAGGTTGCCTGTAGATCTTATTCTTGACAGGCAGACTGTCACCAGTGTCCACAACATGGGTACACCAGTCAGTTTGGCTGGGTGTGAGTGAAAACATTTGCCTGTGAGCCTGCAAAACTTGTCTGCAGTCCCTCTGTTGCTGGTCAGTGAGGCTGCCTGCCAAGGCTACTCCATCAACTGAACCATCATCAGGGTTCTGAGAAAGCAGGTCTGGGAGAGGGTCACTCTCTTCCTCCTGTTCCCCATCTGTGGCCATGAGCAAGCTCATGTCCTCCCTGTCTACAAATGCTTTCAAGCGATTCACATGGATTACCCTGTGAGGGCTCCTGGGTGTTCCAAAGTCTACCAAGTAGGTGACTTCCCCTTTCTTCTCAATAATAGGATAGGGTCCACTCCATTTGTCTTGGAGTGCTGCTGGAGCCACTGGCTCCAGTACCCATACCTTCTGTCCTGGTTGGAACTCTACCAGCACAGCCTTTTGGTCATGCCAAGCTTTCTGCAATTCTTGGCTGGCCTCCAGGTTTTTGGATGCTCTTTCCATGTACTCAGCCATCCTGGAGCGGAGACCAAGTACATAGTCCACTATGTCTAGTTTGGGCTTTTTGAGAGGTAACTCCCATCCTTCCTTCACCAAACACAATGGACCTCTCACAGGGTGGCCAAACAAAAGTTCAAAAGGGCTGTAGCCAACCCCCTTCTGTGGGACCTCTCTGTAAGCAAAGAGCAGGCAGGGTAAAAGAATGTCCCATTTCCGCCTGAGCTTCTCTGGTAATCCTTTTATCATGCCTTTAAGGGTCTTGTTAAATCTCTCCACAAGCCCATTGCATTGTGGATGATATGGGGTGGTAAACTTATAGTTTACTCCACATTCCTTCCACATTGCTTTTAGATAGCTGGACATAAAATTTGTCCCTCTATCTGATAGTACCTCCTTAGGAAAGCCCACTCTTGAGAAAACTGCAATGAGGGCTTTTGCCACCACAGGTGCTGTGGTGGTCCTTAGGGGAATAGCCTCTGGGTACCTGGTGGCATGATCCACTACCACCAGTATGAATCTGTTCCCAGATGCTGTTTGGGGGTCCATTGGACCCACAATATCAATTCCAACTCTCTCAAAGGGGACCCCCACCACAGGTAGTGGTATTAGGGGGGCCTTTGTTGTGCCACCTGACTTACCACTGGCTTGGCAAGTGACACAGGAGCGACAAAACTCCTTGACATCCTCTGACATGTGAGGCCAGTGAAAGTGTGGAACAAGCCTGTCCCACGTCTTGTTCTGGCCTAAGTGTCCTGCAAGGGGAATATCATGGGCCAAGGTAAGGAGGAATCCCCTAAACTGCAGAGGTATCACCAACCTCCTGGTCATGCCAGGCTTGGGGGCTCTAGCCTCTGAGTAAAGGAGTCCCTCATCCCAATACACAGTATGGGTACCTTGGGCATCCCCAGCAGCCTCAGCAGCAGCCTGCTGTCTGAGGGGTTCAAGGGAAGGGCAATCTAATTGAGCCTGCCTCAGGTCTGCCCTTGAGGGTCCCCCTGTCCCCAGAAACTCAACCTGGTCAGGTTCAAGCTCCTCAGAGACAGTCTCCTCTTGGACTGCAGAATCAGTTTCCTCTGAAACCTGATCCTCAACCTGGGGCAAGGTGGAAGGCGAGGCCTTTCCTCTCTTGCTCCTCCTCTTGGGTTGTGGCTGGTCTATTGTCTCAAGATCCACCACTGGTTCAGGAAGGCACTTCTTAGCCTGAGCCCTTGTCATGGCAAGGACATGCTCTGAAATCCCTAGCATTTCTGCATGAGTCCTGTACTCCACTTCTGACCATGCTGAGCTTTCAAGGTCATTGCCTAACAGACAGTCTACTGGTAGGTCTGCACTCACCACAACTTTCTTTAGGCCATCAACCCCTCCCCAGGAGAAGTTCACAACTGCCACACTATGGGAGGTAGTGGAGTTGCTTGCATTGGTTACTAGGTAGCTCTCTCCTAGTACAATCTGCCCAGGGTCCACAAAGCCAGGGGTCACCATGGTGACACTAGCACATGTGTCCCTGTAAGCTTGAGCCAGTTTCTCATTTATTAAGGGAGTCTGCCTGTATTTGCCCAGGTTAGTGGGGCTTACTGCAGTGGGCAACTCAATGTCCACATCATACAGGAGAACCGCCTGTGTAGGGACTCTGACTAGGCCAGATCCTACTTCAATACCCAGGGTCAACCCAGCTACACCCTTGGACTGTGTTCCACCACTGCTTACTGTACTTGGGGTTGCAGTTGCTTTAGGAGCTGTAGTGGTGGGAACTGGATTTGCCTTGGTGCACTCACTGCCCCAGTGTGAAACTGATTTGCAGGTATTGCACCAAGGTGTCTTTGGACCTTTGTTCTTCTTCTTCTTGTTACCGGTTTGGGAACCACCCTCCTTACTATTAGTTTGGGGGCCTGAAGACTTCTGGTCTTTTTCTTTATCTTTCTGATTCTGATTACCACCCTTCTGGTCTGTTTTCTTCTGGTCACCACCTTGGTTCTGGGGTTTCTGCTTAATCCTTGTTCTGACCCATTTGTCTGCCTTCTTTCCCAATTCTTGGGGAGAGGTCAGATCAGAGTCAATAAGGTATTGATGCAACAGCTGGTTTGTACAGTTATTAAGGATCTGTTCTCTCATCATAAGATTGTATAATCCTGTATAGTCTGAAACTTTACTTCCCTGCAACCAACCCTCCAAAGCCTTAGTGGCACACTCCACAAAATCAGTCCAGTCTTGAGTCTGTGCTTTCTGGGTGTCTCTGAACAACAACCTGTATTGCTCAGTGGTTAGGCCATACCCTTCAATGAGAGCACTCTTCAAAACAGAGTAGTTTTTGGCATCCTCAGGTCTAACTGTGAGGAGCCTGTCCCTCCCTTTCTCAGAAAAGGAGTACCACAAAATTGCAGCCCACTGATTCTCAGGAACCTGCTGTACCATGCAGGCTCTCTCAAGAGCAGTCATCCATTTGTGGATGTCATCCCCTTCTTTAAAGGGGGGCACAATTTTGGTCAGGTTTCTATTATCATAGGCCCTGTCTTTTTCTCTTGGAAAATTGCTGCCACCAGTGACATCTAAGCCACTTAATTTCTGCTCTCTTGCCAAGGCAAGTCTAGCTTGAGCCAAGGCTACCTCCTCCCTCTCTATCTGGAGTTTGACAGCCCTCATTCTGGCCCTATGCTCTAACTTTTGAGAAGCATTCATGCCTCTCTGTGATTCTCTGGAGGCACTAGAAAGATGAGAGTCCCCTGAGGGAGATCTCACTCTTCTGTTGCCTGGGGGAATCATATGTTGGGTTCTGGGGAGGTGCTGGCCCTCTCCATTCCCCAGTAGGTCCAAGTTGGCCTGGCTAAGCCTACCAACTGGAACCTGGCTACCCTGATCCTGTACTCCTAAGTCCTCAACATCTGAGTCCTCATCCAAGTCATCATCATCCTCCTCTTCAAGGGGATCAACTGCAGGGGGGTTCCCTCCAGTTCCTGTATCTAGGGAAGCTGCTTTTGCCTTCTCTAAGTCATCCTGTTCTAGGATTTCTACCAGGATTAGGCAGGTGGGGCTTCTGCCCCTTTTTAACCCTCTTGCTTTGCACAAGGCAATCAAGTCTCTGCGGGTTAGTTTGTCATATCCAAAAGTTGCCTGGGTAGGGTCAACTGTCACAGGACTAGACCCTGAGGCCTTTCCTGTGTCAGACATGGTTACTAGTGAGGTGTAAGTGGTGCACTTACCTACACTAAGTGTTTTCCTACTGGACCTTGCTAGTGAGTTGTAGTCAGGGGTGTGCTACTCCCTTCAACCTACAACTACTAAGTTCAGTAGAACTTAATATGCTAAGCTTTTGATTTTATATGTACCTAGAGGTACTTGATGTGATCTTTCAATTTGATATAAAGATTGCAATGGTAAAACAACAGCAAGCTCAAATCCGCACCGCTGCTCACCAATGTGAGAAGTTGGCCTGGTAGGGGATGTTTCCAATTCTGGAACCACCTACTACCTGACCAAACAATCCCCTTATGGTGTCTGGTTGTAAGTCAACCTTATTAGACAAGCTATCCTAGGGGTAGCATGGACTAAGCAGCCTAAAGGCTTAACTTAAGAGGTCGTGTTAAGCGAGCTGTTTTACCACATACAATCCTGTAATACCAAATGAAAGGACACCACACAAGTATATATTATAAAAATATATGTGTTTATTACTAAAAACAATCCCCAGTATTCTTTATGAATAAAGGGGCACAAGCGTTAAATCAAAAAGCACTGTTTAAACATACAAGTTGCACAATTATGGATGAGGGCGGGTGGCCACTCAAACCATATACTAAACAAGTGGTATAAGAAAGGCCACTCGAGCAGTGGTTAGGCCTAGGGCCTAGGGAATCGCTGGGAGCAGTCAGGACAAGCAATGCTGAAGTCGGGAATGGCCCTCGGGATTCGGGAGATGTGCGGAAAGCGCACGCATGCACCAATGTTAACCAATGGTGCGTAAAAGTCATAAAGTTAAAGTTTAAGGACACTTCCGCTGAACCTAGAGGAACAAAACTTAACACACAGACCCTAGAGGTTTGCACCAGTGTGGGAACACCGGCGGAGCAAAGTTACCTCACCCACAGGAAGTGGGTGCACAGGGTCGAAGTGGCGTCGGGTTTTGACACGCAGGCTCTTGGTGCTTGAAGCTGAAAGGGCTGCAGGCAGGGTGAAGACGAAGTGTCCGGTGGAGTCCAAGGGTGGACTCAAGTTGTAGAGTACCTGAAAGCAGAGGGGACAGAGTCTGGGTCACTCAGCAGTGACCAGGGTGGAACCAGGACGGAACCAGGCAATGTCGGGCGCAATCAGGTGGTCGTCGAGGAGCTTCTCTTTGCTGTCACGTGGGCTCTGGGGCATCTGCGACGTCCAGGAGCAGGTCACGATCTGTCCCACGCAGGCTCTCACCGTCGGTGCAGTCGGCTTCAAGTTTGGAGCAAACAAGCCTTGGTAAGAGCAATCCACGCAGGATCGGAAGATTGCTTCTCACTCGGACCAGGAAGGTCAGAGTCGGGGCTCCTTTTCAGGGGAGCTGGTGTGGATCTGGAGCAACCAGAATCACAAGTCTTTTTAGGTAGTTCGTCGGCACAGGGACCACAAGCCAGCTGGCAAATGACCGGGCCAACGCGTTGAGCCAAATCGTGCCAAAGGGCCCCACGCAGCACTCGTCGAGTGTGGAGGGCTAAACTTCGGCTCAGGAGTAGCTCAGGGTGGGGGCTTCTCAAACCCCGGTGTACAGCTTCGAGGGTCACTCGTGGGCTGCACGGTCAGCGTCTCGTGGTCACTTCAAGATGGCGTGCCCCACGCTTCCGGTCGCCTCCACGGGTCTCAGCTTTGCAGGGACTGTGGATCGGGCTGTTAGAAGCTGGGCAGGCTTGATCTCGTCGATCTCAGTCGCTCGAGTTCCGGCGGGAACTGCAACTAAGTAGACGTCGAGGGCTGGATGGTGCCTGCTGCTGCAGGGTGGTCACTCCTTGACCACAAGGGAGATTCTTCGGGCTTCCACGTTGAGATGGAGGGCGAAGGGTCCAGAATATCGTTTCAAATGTTTCTTCCAGGAAATCTGATGTGCATTGGCACTGCTCCCACTCTTATTCGAATCTGGTGGGCGTGATTACCTGCTAGGTCCCCTCCTATGGGTGGGACCCAGGAAGTGGGTGGATACACCCCCTTCCTTTGATCCAGGCCGCCCTGGCACGAGGGCTGGAGTGCCCCAGAACCGGTTTGGCCGGATTATGCAAGGGGCAGCCTTGTGCGCCCCAAGCAGTGTCTGGTTTCTTTCAAACCTCCCTGCTACAATACACTATCTCCTGTCTGGAGGGCGGTGACACCCTCCTGTGACAGGAAACCCTTTGTCCAGGACCCCCTTGACTGAGTTTCGGTCAGCTCCAGGGGTCCAGACATTTGTCTGTGGCAGAGGCATCCATTTTGTGGATCTTAAGGTCTTTGGAGAAATCAACCGCATTAAAGTAAAGTAACATGTCTTACCCCTCTAGAGGGGTGGAATGCCATCCCCGTCGCCAGAACTGGCGAGGGGATGGTATTCCAAAGCGTATGACACCTTACACGACATGTTTTGATAAAGCCAAACCAAAGTTGCTAAATAACCGCGAGGATTATAAGGCACTTAATAGTATATGGTATGGCATTATCCTGAAACAGCTTAGGGATTTGTTCCCGACGGCTGCAGACAGGCTCAGCTCATGCTAGAGCTCCATCTCACATAAAACCACGCACTCAGCCTCCAGGATTGATGAGGCCTTTCTATAGGAGTGGCTCACAGGTTTACATGTGTCCAGATATAGGTTTAGACATAGGTATACTATATCTAAGCAAGGGGTGTGTACACCACCTTACCCCAGCTGAGTGATCAGCCAGTTGTGTCAATTTAAGAACCAGCCAGGGGTGGCAAAAGATATGCTGCAGCCCCTGGTAGGCCTTAGTGGCTCCTGTGCCCTGTGCACCTATAGTGCATTCTACAGGGGCTGACAAGGAGTCCATTTCCAATTGGTATGTACCTAGGGTACATGGAATCCATTTTACAGAGAGAGCAGATGGCCTGGGGCCCTGATTAGCAGGGAACCAGGTCAACTAAGTCAAAAAACCAGCTAAACACAGGCAAAAAATCTGGGGTAACCATAGTCAGGTAGCCACCTTCCTACAACATACAATCCTGTAATATCAAATGAAAGGACACCACACAAGTATGTATTATAAAAATATATGTGTTTATTACTAAAGACAATCCCCAGTATTCTTTATGAATAAAGGGGCACAAGCGTTAAATCAAAAGCACTGTTTAAACATACAAGTTGCACAATTATGGATGAGGGCGGGTGGCCACTCAAACCATATACTAAACAAGTGGTATAAGAGATGCCACTCGAGCAGTGGTTAGGCCTAGGGCCTAGGGAATCGCTGGGAGCAGTCAGGACAAGCAATGCTGAAGTCGGGAATGGCCCTCGGGCTTCGGCTGCACCAGTGCTGCTTCGGCTGCACTGGTGCAGCTTCTCAGACTTGAGGCGTTGCACCAGTGCAGCATAGAAAAGAAACTTTTTAATAAAAGGATTTAAAACTAATTCAAGATATACATTATCTAAGGAATGTTATAAAAACTCAGATATGGAGAATATTTTTCATTTTCGTCCATTTTTGACCGTTTTGGAGCACTTTAAAGCACTGATGCAGCTTTGGGATTTTTATGGTTATTTGTATCAGAGATGCTCCTAATGTGTTTAAAATTCATGTGGGATGTATCCAAGACACTGCCATCACACCTATATAGTTTTTAAATGATTTTGATGTATTAAAATTTTGACCTCCATAAGGGGGGAAAGGTTGAACTTTTACCCCGCTCGGAGTTCCATGACTTTCGTGACCTTGTCCCCCTGAAATTTAAAATTGCATTTTCAAAGTAATGTGTACAACTATTCATTCTGTGTCATTCATTGTGTGTTTAGCATGCTATTGGGCCACTGTAGCACTTGTTTTTTTTCGTTTTTATGCATTTTTGACCGTTTTTGAACACTTTGATGCTCCAAATGGTCTTTGGACTTTTTGCTTCATGGAGATTTCAAAAGTGTTAGAAATTCATTTTGGAGGCACACAGAACAGTGCAAATGCAGTTACATAGCATTCAGGAGACTGCAATTACACCTATATAGTTTTTAAAAGATTTTGATGTAATAACATTTTTGACCTCCATGGGGAGCGCCCTTAAGCTGAACTTTTACCCAGCTCGGAGTTCCATGACCTTGTCCCCCTGAAATTGAAAATCGAATTTTCAAAGTGTTTAGTAAAACTGTTCATTCTGTGTCATTCATTATGTCTTTAGCCTGCTATTGGACCACTGCAGCACTATGTTTTGTTAATTTTAACCCAATGTTGACCTTTTTTGACCACTTTGATGCACCAGTGAAGTTTTTGGACTTAGTCATTTTTCACTTTATGGTGACTTCAAAAGTGTTAGAAATTCATTTTGTAAATACCTAGAACGGTGCAAATGCAGCCATATAGCATTCAGGGCACAACAATTACACCTATATAGTTTTTAAATGATTTTGATGCAATAACATTTTTGACCTCCATGGGGAGGGCACTCAAGCTAAACTTTTACCTAGCTCCGAGTTCCACGACCTCGGGTGGAAAAAGTGACTTTGCCCCCTTAAACCCAAAAACTTCAAAAAGTAACCCCTGGAGGCCAGAAATGGGTCTTAGACACTCTTGGTATGTCATCTGAGGTATACTATGGTGTTCTTGGGTCCAGAACTAGAAATGTGATGTGACTCTGATATCTAGGGCCTATAATGGAAAAAATGAATTTGACACCAAACACCTCAAAATGTCTGAAATAGGACTCAGACATGTACCTGGAGGCTGGAAATGAGCCCTAGACACTCTTGCTATATCACCTGAGATATAATATAGGGTCCTGGTGGCCACAGGGACCCAAAAACAGTCAGGTGGGTTGATACTGAAAATTAGCAAAAATCGTCCCAAAAATTTTTTGGACAAGATTTGCTAATTTTCCAAATAGCTCAGAATGGATATCAGAGACACTGTCTGAGTGCGCAAGATATGAATACACTTGTCAGAAAGGTCAGCTCTGATGCTTTCATGTGATATATATAACTTTGATATTATATAAAGTTTTTTTTCCGCTACCAACCAAGGGAAACACCTGATATCGTACCCGATTTTGAGAACATTGGGCTGGGTGGAAAAAGTCACTTTGCCCCCTTAAACCCAAAAACTTCAAAAGGTCACCCCTGGAGGCCAGAAATGGGTCTTAGACACTCTTGGTATGTCATCTGAGGTATACTATGGTCTTCTTGGGTCCAGAACTAGAAATCTGATGTGACTCTGATATCTAGGAGCTATAATGGAAAAAAATGAATTTGACACCAAACACCTCAAAATGTCACAAATAGGAGTCAGACATGTACCTGGAGGCTGGAAATGAGCCCTAGCCACTCTTGTTATATAATCTGAGATATATTATGGGGTCCTGGTGGCTACAGGGACCTGAAAACAGTCATGAGGGTTGATACCGAAAATTAGCAAAAATCGTCAAAAAAAGTTTTTTTGACAAGATTTGCTAATTTTCCAAATAGCTCAGAATGGATATCACAGTCACTTTGTGAGTACCCAGGACCTAAATATACTTGTTAGAAAGCTCAGATCTGATGCTTTCATTTGATCTATCTACCTTTGCTATTATCTGAAGTTTTTTTTTCAGCTTCCAGCCATGGGAAAAACCTGACATTGTACCCGATTTTGAGCACCTTAGGCTGGATGGAAGAAGTGACTTTGCCCCCTTAAACCCCAAAACTTCAAAAAGTCATCCCTGGAGGCCAGAAATGGGTCTTAGACACTCCTGGTATGTCATCTGAGGTATACTAAGGGGTCCTTAGGTCCAGAACTAGAAATTTGATGTGACTCTGAGCTCAATGTGATGTGACTCTGAGCTATATGGCCTATAATGGAAAAAATGAGTTTGACCCCAAACACCTCGAAATGTCACAAATAGGAGTCAGACATGTACCTGGAGGCTGGAAATGAGCCCTAGCCACTCTTGTTATATCATCTGAGATATATTATGGGGTCCTGGTGGCTACAGGGACCCGAAAACAGTCATGAGGGTTGATACCGAAAATTAGCAAAAATCGTCAAAAAAAGTTTTTGGGACAAGATTTGCTAATTTTTCAAATAGCTCAGAATGGATATCACAGTCACTTTGTGAGTACCCATGACCTAAATATACTTGTTAGAAAGCTCAGATCTGATGCTTTCATTTGATCTATCTACCTTTGCTATTATCTGAAGGTTTTTTTTCAGCTTCCAGCCAAGGGAAGAACCTGACATCGTACCCGATTTTGAGCAACGTAGCCTGGATGGAAGAAGTGACTATGCCCCCTTAAACCCCAAAACTTCAAAAAGTCATCCCTGGAGGCCAGAAATGGGTCTTAGACACTCCTGGTATGTCATCTGAGGTATACTAAGGGGTCCTTCGGTCCAGAACTAGAAATTTGATGTGACTCTGAGCTCAATGTGATGTGACTCTGAGCTCTATGGCCTATATTGGGAAAAATGAGTTTGATCCCAAACACCTCGAAATGTCACAAATAGGAGTCAGACATGTACCTGGAGGCTGGAAATGAGCCCTAGCCACTCTTGTTATATCATCTGAGATATATTATGGGGTCCTGGTGGCTACAGGGACCTGAAAACAGTCATACAAAGCAATTTGAATCCATACGAGGCAATTTTTAATTTGCGGCCATCTGGTCACCCTTTGAAATGGATAGGATATACTACAGAGGATGTAGTGCACTCTATTTCTTGAAGCATATGATGTACTGACTTAATTTCAATTGCAGTATGTAGCTAAGACATTTACAATTCATAGTGGTAACTCTCATGGTTGTGGCTTATAGGGACAAGGTACAAATCAAGTGTAACCTTCAGGTAAGTTTTTATTTTTCACTTTCATGTGTGTTGTAGAACACTTTATACTTTTGGCTATAATTCATAGTCTGTACATTATAGAGACATAATTTAAACAGCACTTTGTTCCTAGTGATGTGCATCTTACCCATGTGAATTATTATGTGTGTGGCGTATTGTAAAGTTGTCAAAATTTGAGGTTGAATGTATGACGTTTTTCAATACCGTCGCATGTACGAAAAAGTATGCCTTACATTTTGTCCCATACTTCTAAAACCATACAATCTGGATCCATAATTGGAAGTGCAGCATTAAGCTAACATGATGCCACTGTCCTGTGTTCATTTTCATGCATGTGGAAAGCTTCAAAGTGGTGTGAATCTTTCAGCGATTAAACACATATTTTTTTAAAAATTCCTCCAGCTTTTGCAAAATGTGTCACGTATGTTATGTCATCAGTCAAGATCCATATTAGATAGAGCTTGATTTCCAACTGCAACACATTCTATAACATAGCCTACTACAGTGTGCCATTTTATATGCATGTGGCTCACACACAAGGTGCATACAAAGCAATTTGAATCCATACGAGGCGATTTTTAATTTGCGGCCATCTGGTCACCCATTGAAATGGATAGGATATATTACATAGTATGTGGTGCACTATAAATCTTGAACCATATGAGGTACTGACCTAATTTCAATCACAGTATGTAGCTAAGACATCTACACTTTATAGTGGTAACTCTCATATTTGTGGCTTATAGGGACAAGGTACAAATCAAGTGTAATCTTCAGGAAAAGTTTTTATTTTTCACTTTCATGTGTGTTGAAGAACACTTTATGCTTTTGGCTACAAAATGTGAAGTTGAATGTATGATGTTTTTCCATAACGTCACATGTGTGAAAAAATATGCCTTACGTTGTGGCCCATAATTCTAAAACCATACAATCTGGATCCATAATTCTGAGTGCAGCATACAGTTACCATCATGCCACTGCCCTGTGGTCATTGTCATGCCTGTGCCATGCTTAGAAGTGGTGAGAATCATTCAGTGATTAAACGCATGTTTTATAAAATTTGCCTCCATTTTTTGCAAAATGAGTCACGTATATTGTGTCATCAGTCATGATCCATACTAGATAGAGCTTGATTTCCAACTGCAACACATTCTATAGCATACCCTACTACATTGTGTCATTTTAAATGCATGTGGCTTACACGTAAGGTACATACAACGCAATATGAATCCATACGACGCGATTTTCAATTTGCGGCCATCTGGTCGTCCCATTGAAATGGATAGGATATTATACATAGCAGAATGTGCCCTATAATTCTTGAAGCATATAAGTTAAAGACTTAATTTCAATTGCAGATTCTAGCTAAGATTCGTATGCATTATTGTACCAATTCTTATGCATGTGGCCCACATAGAAAGTGCACGAAATGGAAGTTGAATCCATACGAGGCGATTTTCGATTTCCGGCCATCTGGTCACCCAAATCTCAAAGATTATTGTTAATAATTCAGTGTGTTTTTATGCTATTTAGCTAATAATGCATGAACCTGTTTATTAACATGTGCATAATGAGATACCAAAGAGAAAATAATGAAAATGTATTGGTAAACCGTATTTTGGTAGACTTTAAAAAAACCCATTGAAAAACACATGCATCACCAATGCTGCTTTTTGCTTGTGCCTAAAACGAAAATGTGTTATTAAAAAGTGAATATAACACATAGAGATGTTTTTTCTTTTGTTTATGAAGCCTAATGTGAAGGCAGGTCACACCTATGTTTTACTTTGAAAAAATCTCTTTTCTAAAATTTACGGCGTTACCTTGTTTTTTAATACAGCTAAAAAAACAATTGTTAAAGTCGCTTATAAAAAAGTGATCGTAAATGCTATTTTGTTTTTTTTTTCAGCTTGAGGTTCAGTTTAATATGAGTCTTAATTTGATGTATCACTTGCCCTAGTAAACAATCCCCAAAGTCTATTTTTTTTCAATTTTCCCAAGCTCAATGTTAAACACATGCATCACCAATGATGCAAAAAGTGAAGTCAGAAATTTCAAACAGCAATAAAAAAGTGAGAAAAACAGATATTTGAAAAATTCCTTTTGTTTATGCGGCCTTATGTCCAAAGCCATCCAACAAGAGCATTTTTTTTTTATTTGGTCGATTTAAAAAAAATCTGCGAACTATTTTATTTCTCTCAAAAAAGTGCCAAAAAGTGACTTTTTGTGCAAAAAAGTGCCCGTACAATATTTTTTCATCTAATAAACTTTTTATGACTCAGAATACACTTAGGCTTCAGGTCAATGTGTTTTCGTTTGGGGGAGGGGCCCAGGGAAAAAAACACCTTTTTTTCTCGGATTGGTCAAAGGTCTGCTTCGGCTGCACCAGTGCTGCTTCGGCTGCACTGGTGCAGCTTCTCAGACTTGAGGCGTTGCACCAGTGCAGCATAGAAAAGAAACTTTTTAATAAAAGGATTTAAAACTAATTCAAGATATACATTATCTAAGGAATGTTATAAAAACTCAGATATGGAGAATATTTTTCATTTTCGTCCATTTTTGACCGTTTTGGAGCACTTTGAAGCACTGATGCAGCTTTGGGATTTTTATGGTTATTTTGATCAGAGATGCTCCTAATGTGTTTAAAATTCATGTGGGATGTATCCAAGACACTGCCATCACACCTATATAGTTTTTAAATGATTTTGATGTATTAAAATTTTGACCTCCATAAGGGGGGAAAGGTTGAACTTTTACCCCGCTCGGAGTTCCATGACTTTCGTGACCTTGTCCCCCTGAAATTTAAAATTGCATTTTCAAAGTAATGTGTACAACTATTCATTCTGTGTCATTCATTGTGTGTTTAGCATGCTATTGGGCCACTGTAGCACTTGTTTTTTTTTCGTTTTTATGCATTTTTGACCGTTTTTGAACACTTTGATGCTCCAAATGGTCTTTGGACTTAGTCACTTTTTGCTTCATGGAGATTTCAAAAGTGTTAAAAAGTCACTTTGGAGGCACACAGGACAGTGCAAATGCACCTATATAGCAATCAGGACACTCCAATCACACCTATATGGTTTTTAAATGATTTTGATGAATTAAACATTTTGACCTCCATGAGGGGTGGAAAGTTTGAACTTTTACCCCGCTCGGAGTTCCATGACTTCTGTGACCTCGTCCCCCTGAAATTTAAAATAGCATTTTCCAAGTAATTTGTAAATATATTCATTCTGGGTCATTCATTGTGTGTTTAGCTTGCTATTGGGCCAGTGTAGCACTTTGTTTTTTTCATTTTTATGCATTTGTGACCGTTTTTAAACACTTTCATGCACCAATGATGTCTTTGTACTTCGTCATTTTTCACTTCATGGGGACTTCAAAAGTGTTAGAAATTCATTTTGGAGGCACACAGAACAGTGCAAATGCAGTTACATAGCATTCAGGAGACTGCAATTACACCTATATAGTTTTTAAAAGATTTTGATGTAATAACATTTTTGACCTCCATGGGGAGGGCCCTTAAGCTGAACTTTTACCCAGCTCGGAGTTCCATGACCTTGTCCCCCTGAAATTGAAAATCGAATTTTCAAAGTGTTTAGTAAAACTGTTCATTCTGTGTCATTCATTATGTCTTTAGCCTGCTATTGGACCACTGCAGCACTATGTTTTGTTAATTTTAACCCAATGTTGACCTTTTTTGACCACTTTGATGCACCAGTGAAGTTTTTGGACTTAGTCATTTTTCACTTCATGGAGACTTCAAAAGTGTTAGAAATTCATTTTGTAAATACCTAGAACGGTGCAAATGCAGCCATATAGCATTCAGGGCACTACAATTACACCTATATAGTTTTTAAATGATTTTGATGCAATAACATTTTTGACCTCCATGGGGAGGGCACTCAAGCTAAACTTTTACCCAGCTCCGAGTTCCACGACCTCGGGTGGAAAAAGTGACTTTGCCCCCTTAAACCCAAAAACTTCAAAAAGTCACCCCTGGAGGCCAGAAACGGGTCTTAGACACTCTTGGTATGTCATCTGAGGTATACTATGGTGTTCTTGGGTCCAGAACTAGAAATGTGATGTGACTCTGATATCTAGGGCCTATAATGGAAAAAATGAATTTGACACCAAACACCTCAAAATGTCTGAAATAGGACTCAGACATGTACCTGGAGGCTGGAAATGAGCCCTAGACACTCTTGCTATATCACCTGAGATATAATATAGGGTCCTGGTGGCCACAGGGACCCAAAAACAGTCAGGTGGGTTGATACTGAAAATTAGCAAAAATCGTCCCAAAAATTTTTTTGACAAGATTTGCTAATTTTCCAAATAGCTCAGAATGGATATCAGAGACACTGTTTGAGTGTGCAAGATATGAATACACTTATTAGAAAGGTCAGCTCTGATGCTTTCATGTGATATATATAACTTTGATATTATATAAAGTTTTTTTTCCGCTACCAACCAAGGGAAACACCTGATATCGTACCCGATTTTGAGAACATTGGGCTGGGTGGAAAAAGTCACTTTGCCCCCTTAAACCCAAAAACTTCAAAAAGTCACCCCTGGAGGCCAGAAATGGGTCTTAGACACTCTTGGTATGTCATCTGAGGTATACTATGGTCTTCTTGGGTCCAGAACTAGAAATCTGATGTGACTCTGATATCTAGGAGCTATAATGGAAAAAAATGAATTTGACACCAAACACCTCAAAATGTCACAAATAGGAGTCAGACATGTACCTGGAGGCTGGAAATGAGCCCTAGCCACTCTTGTTATATAATCTGAGATATATTATGGGGTCCTGGTGGCTACAGGGACCTGAAAACAGTCATGAGGGTTGATACCGAAAATTAGCAAAAATCGTCAAAAAAAGTTTTTTTGACAAGTTTTGCTAATTTTCCAAATAGCTCAGAATGGATATCACAGTCACTTTGTGAGTACCCAGGACCTAAATATACTTGTTAGAAAGCTCAGATCTGATGCTTTCATTTGATCTATCTACCTTTGCTATTATCTGAAGTTTTTTTTTCAGCTTCCAGCCATGGGAAAAACCTGACATTGTACCCGATTTTGAGCACCTTAGGCTGGATGGAAGAAGTGACTTTGCCCCCTTAAACCCCAAAACTTCAAAAAGTCATCCCTGGAGGCCAGAAATGGGTCTTAGACACTCCTGGTATGTCATCTGAGGTATACTAAGGGGTCCTTAGGTCCAGAACTAGAAATTTGATGTGACTCTGAGCTCAATGTGATGTGACTCTGAGCTATATGGCCTATAATGGAAAAAATGAGTTTGACCCCAAACACCTCGAAATGTCACAAATAGGAGTCAGACATGTACCTGGAGGCTGGAAATGAGCCCTAGCCACTCTTGTTATATCATCTGAGATATATTATGGGGTCCTGGTGGCTACAGGGACCCGAAAACAGTCATGAGGGTTGATACCGAAAATTAGCAAAAATCGTCAAAAAAAGTTTTTTTGACAAGATTTGCTAATTTAACAAATAGCTCAGAATGGATATCACAGTCACTTCGTGAGTACCCATGACCTAAATATACTTGTTAGAAAGCTCAGATCTGATGCTTTCATTTGATCTATCTACCTTTGCTATTATCTGAAGTTGTTTTTTCAGCTTCCAGCCAAGGGAAGAACCTGACATCGTACCCGATTTTGAGCAACGTAGCCTGGATGGAAGAAGTGACTATGCCCCCTTAAACCCCAAAACTTCAAAAAGTCATCCCAGGAGGCCAGAAGTCATCCCTGGACTGCGGCCTTATGTCCAAAGCCATCCAACAAGAGCATTTTTTTTTTAATTCGGTCGATTTAAAAAAATCTGCGAACTATTTTATTTCTCTCAAAAAAGTGCCAAAAAGTGACTTTTTGTGCAAAAAAGTGCCCGTACAATATTTTTTCATCTAATAAACTTTTTATGACTCAGAATACACTTAGGCTTCAGGTCAATGTGTTTTCGTTTGGGGGAGGGGCCCAGGGAAAAAAACACCTTTTTTTTCTCGGATTGGTCAAACCTCGTTTTTACTACCTTTAAAAAATATCAAAACCATAAACCAGGAGCCCTAATTATATTCTTGATACTGAGCGGCAGGCAGGCAACTAGAGCTACATTTCAGGGGGGGGGCTAATTCTTCCAACCATAGACAGAGTGACTGAAAGAAGGGGCGAAAACACAACAAAAGCCTCATTTACAAGTAAATGGTCTTTTAAAGACCTGTTAAGTCCTCGGGTGCGGCTGCAACGAGATGGTCACCAGCCCCCGAAGCTGTCTCTGCCCGGGCTGACAGACACGACGGGGGGGGCTGAAGCCCCGTGAGCCCAATGGATGTTGCATAGACCCTAAACCTTATCTGCAGATGAACAGTACCACTCAGTGAGGGGTCCCGTTCATCTGCAGATAAGGTTTAGGGTCTATGAAATACTGCTGTTGTCTTGCGTACATTCTGAGTTCCATTGCAGGGGCCTCATTTATGAGAAATGACGCAACGCTGCGTGAAAGCAGCGATGCGTCACTTTTCAGTGCGCACTCCTTGCGACATTCCTGATGCGTCATATTTAATGTATGATGCATCATGTCGCAAGGAGTTACAGATACGTCAGTATTTCTGACGTATCTGTAAGCGCAAAAGTGAAGCATTGCTAGAGTGTGTCACAAAAGTGACGCAACTCCAGCAATGCGTCCTTTCACATGGGGCAAACCCCATGTGAAAGGGCCTGCGTCAGTCTTACGCCTGCTGTGAGGCAGGCTCAAGAATTTGACGCAACGGTGTCCTAAAAGTGACGCAGTGAAATCTCATAATTTCACTGCGTCACTTTTACGACCCTTCCTTGCGTCAATACACCACCCTTGCATACATATACCTGGCGCAGGTATAATGTGGCGCAGGGGTTTACAAAGAGACGATTCTACCTAGATGCGTCTCTTTGTAAATATGACTCAACAAGGCGCATTTTTTATGCCACTGGTGCGTCACAAAAAGTGACGCATCGGTGGCGTAAAAGTGAGGCATAGCCTTATAAATGAGACCCCAAGTACTTGCCTTCTCGTGGAGTCAAGTGAGCTGAAACCTTTGGCCAGACCAATTTTAAGATCTTCGAGAACAGTACTTGCCAGGAGCATCTTTGAATAATAAAACAACTTCTTTGAAGTCAGCCTTCTCATCCAGATTACCACATACCCTTTTGAGCGAGGATCGCTTAGACTAAAACACAACACGACTGTGTGAAACATTACGCGTTCCTTATTATTTTGTATTAATATGTCTATATCACAAAAGACGGGGACTGCGTAGCTGTGCCCTCAGCTGATAAAGTGACAAACTTGAACACTGTTTTTTTCTAAGACTTCAACCACAGACATTCAAAAGCAAATTATACATACACAGTGCAAGTTTATAAAATATTACAATTGATTGCGTTAATTGACTCGTTCACAAATAATGTCTTATTCAATCAGGTGAGGAGTTCTGATGGAGGGAGTATCATGCAACCCTTTCCCTACCCCTTATCCGAAATCCCACGTGTGCAGTACTGTCCCTGTGTTTCACAGTCTCTCTGCCTGAAGAGGAAGCTTCCATCTTTCCTTATGTCATTAAAGCTTGCAGGTTTAATGACGTTAGACTTCGCAAAGTATAAACTTGTATGTTTGCTTTTGAGGAAGACTTACACCATGCAACACAGGAACATATTTTACAAAAGTTTGGATTGAATTCCATTATATCCGTTGGCAAGATGTCTAAAATCCCAAAAAATATATTAATATATTTTTACATCCTTGACTTCCGGTGATCAGTTACATCTGCTGACCAGTTTAATCACCAATGCCCCCAAATAAAATCTTAGATATTCTCTCTGCTTTAGTCGCTTCTGGACAGGTTCATTGAACATATTATTTTGTCAAACATTCTAGCCTCTAACATGTGTTTGGCAAGACTGCTTTGCATATGTGTGGTCTCTGTCTGGAATGGCATAGTGTGTGAAAAACAATGACCTGGAATGCAGTCTAAGCAAAGGCAAGAAACTGGAATTAATAATATCATTCCCTTCATCGTATTGTCCCTTTGAAGGTTTGACCTGTGCGTGTTTTGTAAAGAAGTCTTCCCTTTAAAAACTTAGGCCCCCATTTCTGAAAGTCTGTGGTGTGCAGAACACTTCGTGCTGGAACAGTTACTGCTGGTGGTAGCAAACTCCACTTGGCTTGTGAAATACATTAGCATCGTTTTGCTTTTTGTGTAATAATGAAATGGAGCAAACATATTTTTTTGTTTCAGTCCATGCTACAGCAAGATTGTTGCACAATTGCAAAAATGAACAAGCTGGCTCCGTGGAGCCGACAGGGGGAGGGAACAGGAGATGTGCATGCGTACAGAGTGCACATCTCCTGTCCGTACACGTGCACATCTCCTGTCCGCGGAATTCAAGCTTTATTTCAGCAAGTAGGAAGAATCTTGCACAGGCCACCAGCCCCATGATTGTGGCCAGTCAGAGTGCGTCACAATGTGAAACTAATCTCATAAATATTAATGAGGTAGGCAGGATTGGGACCTACTCCAAATTAGCATTTTGTGAACTAACCTATTAGTATGTAAACAAGATGATATAAATCAACACTGGTATCAAACTGCAAGCAGTTTTTACTGCCAGTGTTACTGCATCGCTGGCCCGTAGTCACATACTCTGTAGCACCTCTTTTTCGGATGAGTTCCCCCACTTCTTTTTTTAGGACTTGAGCCCTGGTGAAGGGTCTCAAAATCCAGCAATAAAGGGAATGTGTGAAGCTAATTTAATAGTGACAAAAAGTAATCCTGCTGAAATAAACAAAACAAGCATTGGCATAGCCAATAGGTCTTGCCTTTGGGAACTAATAAGTGTTAAGGCAGAGATATTGAGTTTGTGTTTGTTTTTAAGCTGTGTTGTGCAGAAGTCTGCAGTATGCTGAAATGTTATAATAAAGAAGTGTGAGAAGCATTTTTGTTACTTATGATGTATAATGTACAACAAAATGACGATGATAAAAAACTATTAATTAGAAGTAATGATTTGTGTTTTTTTATGTTTGAATGCTGGCACCTTGTATCTGCCTGTTCTAATCGTTGCCTTTTTATGGTGTTTATTGTTAAAGGTGTGGTAAATAAATAATTAATTACCGGTTCTATTTTTCGGGATACTCATACAAACAGATAGCTCAATAAATAAGAGTCAAGATTCGAGGTAGCTAGAGTGTACAGGCTTTAATCAGGCATAAAAGGACAGGAACAGGACAGCCTGCATGGGAATGGGATGGCAGGGCCCGACAGCTGCCGGGGGCAGGATCTGGGAATGATGCGCATAACTTTTAATAACAGAACATTAGTATATATAGTTAAACAAAATACATTGCATTCAATACAGTAGGCGTAGCAGTAGGCGGAGTTTGTAGCAGTCGCGAAAGATAAGGGCAAAATGAGGTAACAAGAAGGCGTGTACAGGGCGTATACACAGACATGTGATGTAAACGTAACAGAATATGTCATAAACGGGGCGGAAACATGGAGGGGGCTACCTGAGCAGCTGGGACCTCTAACCTAGTGGTGCGCGCAAACTGACAATGACGTGTTACCAGGGAGAACTGGGGGGCTATGACTTCTGCGCTAGAAGAGGAGACTAAAGTCTGGAGTGTCAGAGCGACATGTACCCAGGCATATCTAGTATCTGGTGTTTAGAGTACATGTTGATAGAATCCAAAAGTTATCAGAGTAAAGGCTAACAGACATTAAGACTGGTGCATGCATAATTCTACATGTAGTGCGTGTGCGGGGAATATTCTATAAATATTAATACAGTATTTCTCTTACATGGAGACATAAAGGCTAGACCATGACGGAAACTATTGATGCGATTCAGTAGCTTAGGAATGCAGAGAAGGAGGGCTGGACTGATAACTAGAAACATAACATATTCTTGGCAGACTGGGAGGCAGAGCCAGGCCGAGCCGGGCACTGCGAGGCATGAAAGTAAGCTAAGAGTCAGGGATACAGGTGGGGGCTGTATCGCTCCTTGGAGAGGGTTCAGAAAACAGGAGCTGAATCTAAGTCCGGGCCCTTTTGAGGCCTAGAAACGGGGATAATTCAATGAATTAACGTGCACACTGTAAAACGTGGCAACGTAGCTTTACATAGGCCCGATATTCGTTGTATTCACGAAAACTGGAAACTGGCATACTAGAGATGGACACAACTATAATTGCGTCTTTAATCGATCATAGGGGAATACATGCATATCGATCATGCACATATAACATAACATAGGGAACACGTAGGAACATACAACATGGCAAAATTTACTTTTCCACATTCCCTCCTTGTGCCCTACGTTTCCATCAGGACACATCTATATTCATGATACCATCTATCATTTCATACAGCATCATTTGCTCGTCTCGAATTGTCCTGGAACGGGACTTAGGACTAGGAATACAAGAGGTAGCACAAATGCCGCAAATCGCAGGGCCACATTGTATACAGAGGCAGCAACTGAATATGATCATTACTGCAATACCTAGGAATGACAATACTTTCCATCCCCAGGCAGATATGATACTCCAGAGCCAACCGGACCATGTCCAGGAGCCTGGATTCTGGTGTAACTGATGGGCACTTTTATGAAGTCTGGTTATAGCTGAATAAACAGACGGCGCGTTATTAGGAATGAAAATGCAGCAACTAGATCCGATGACTCTACATGCTCCTCCTCTATCGGCCAGTATGACGTCAAGAACGAGACGATTTTGGAGCACGACAAATCTCATAGCAGATTGCTCTTCGGTTAAGTTACCTAGAGCAGAAGTAGTCTCATTCACTACTGCTTCAAGGGTTCTGGTTAACCTACGGATTGACTTACTATTCTGGACAGGTCCTATAAAGAAAAAGAAACCTCTATTGAAATCTGTATACTGTTCTAGAGCAGTTTCAGTTTGATCAACAATTGGGGACTCAATCTCCCGTCTATTTCTGACGTGTACTAGATGTGTGTTTCTGTGATAATCAGATGGGGCTAGAAAAACTGGTGGCAGTAGGAAGGCAATATAACATGTTCCATCCCAATCGAGGGGCAGACGAACATATGCGGTCTGACCACAAACAAAATAAGAATGACGTGAAGCTTTGAAAATAGATTTCCCACTGTCACTATACTCGACAGTAGTAGTACAATCACTATGTCCTACATGTGCGGAACCATTCTTTCGGACACATAATTCGCCTTTGACTGGTAGTACTGAAATAGCAGGTAAGTCTGGAGTAGTATCAGACTGAACATTCAGGACCATAAAATTCGAAGAATAATTACCTAAATTGTAAACTTCATTTTCTAGATCTAACCCTGTTCTATGGGGGAGACCTTGCTTGTCTGGAAAACATGTTCTATTCAGAAGGGACACATCATTTGAAGATGACGTTAACATGGACCATGCTCCACACGAACCATTATGTGAAAACGGATAAGGAAAGAGTGGCAGAACTCCCTTCGGTGTCTGGAAAGGGGGGAGTCGACCACACACCCAACAATTAGTAGCATTGCTGGTCTGGTGTGAATAGTGCAACATTCTTACAAATGTGTTATTTCTCATAGCAAGACGATAGGATAACTCGTGAGGAGGCAGATCACTAAATGTGTGCTCTACTGTAGCATTAGAAAACTTATTTACATGAGAAATTGGAAAACATAAATGCAATGCATAACTTGTGCAGGTAACCATCAAACTTAGAAACAATAGAAAACTTAGAAAAACGATACATCGGATAGAGTTTTGACTAACTCTCTCACTATGGGGGTCTATCTCATACATGTCAGATACCTGTCTAACCGTTTCACCCGAGAGGGACTTAGACAATTAAACTGGCTGACTTATTTTACTAGACCGGAGCTTTAACTTATACTCCTGTTGCGGAGTTTTCTCTAACAGAGGAACTTTCAGTTCAGGATTCAGATCAATGTCTGGTTTCAGGCAGTCTTTCAGACAGTCTTTAGAAATGTCCTTTAAAAATGTCTTTTTCCGGACTCCATGGAACTTCTTGATATGGGACAGATGGACCCAACCCTTGCGGCCCTCCAACTTCACGGCCGTACGGGTGGTCAGAAGGACAAGTCGTGGCTCCTTCCAACGAGGCTCCAGCGGACTTGAACGATCAAAATTCCTTACAAGGACGAGGTCGCCTGGAATTACCTCATGCGGTTTCACTTCAGTATTGTCTGGGAATGTAGCGGCAACCTGTGAACGACAAGAGTGTAGGGCAGACATCAAGGAAGCTAGGTAATCTGTCAACATATTACTGGAAACATCTGTAATACTGCGGGGTCTAGGTGTACCCCACATGTTTGGGGGGCGGCCGAATACGACCTCATAAGGGGACAGACCTGATCTGGAGTGTGCGACCATTCGCATAAAGAATAAAGCAACTGGCAGGGCAACTAGCCAGTCTACACCTTTCTCTTTACATGTCTTGGCAATACGGATTTTCAGGGTCTGATTATGTCTCTCTACGAGACCGGCTGCTTCAGGATGGCGCACACAATGGAACTTCCACTGGTACCCTAACAAGAGGGAAACATGTTTCATTAACTCGGATGAGAATGGCTGGCCGTTATCAGAATACACGACCCTAGGGAGTCCATAACGGGGGAAGAATTCACGAACCAACTGCTTGGCAGTGGTCGCTGCTGTGTAATCTGGAACTGGATATGCTTCTGTCCACCTGGACAAAGCGCATACAACTACAAGGACATACTTGAAACCTCGACATCGCTCCATCTGAATATAATCCATCTGGAGGACTTCGAAAGGGTGGTCAGGAGGTTGGAATCCACCTTGTTCCACCGGGACACTTTTACCTGGATTGAATTGACAACATATCATACAAGTACGGACTTTCTGCTTGGCTGCAGCTCGTAAGTGCTTGTTAAACCAAAGGTTCTGAATACTGTCTAACATGGCTTTTTCTCCTAGGTGTGCTGGACTATGTGCGGTATTGATAATGACTTGAACCATAGAGTCGGGGAGAAACCATGTGGCTTTTCCCTTCGTCAACCATCCCTGATCTGTCTGGACCCCTCCTTGTTCGGACCATTTCTTGATTTCTTCAGGAGTAGCATGTAACTGTATGTCTATGACATCTTGTGTAGGGTCCTTAACTGTCATACAAGTAATCTGTTCTGGAGTGTGTGTCTGTGTCTTGTTAACTGGAATGTCTGGTGTCTGAGCTGTAAGCTTGGCTGTTCGGTCTGCTAGATCATTACCTTGGGAAATGATGTCAGTAACTTTCGTATGTGCCTTGCACTTCATGATAGCGATAGCTGTCGGTAAATGTATTGCATCTAACAGAGCTTGAATGAGGAGACCATGCTGAATCTTGGTTCCATGAGAAGTCATGAAACCTCTCTCCTGCCAGAGCACTCCGAAGTCGTGTACAACTCCGAATGCGTAACGTGAATCTGTATATATGTTTACTTTCAGGTTCTTGGCACGTATGCATGCTTGGGTCAGAGCAACTAGCTCTGCTGCTTGAGCAGACAGTGTGTCAATACGGTGTGTTTCAATAACTTCAGTGTCAGTAGTCACTGCATACGCGGCTACTAGTTCTCCTGTACTCGTTCTCATACATGAACCATCCACATAAAGTGTCAAGTCGGGATCAGGTAATGCAATGTCTGTCAGGTCTTGTCTTGGCTTAGTCATAGTGTTAATGACTTCCACACAGTCCTGTGTGGCAGGATTTTAAGTAACTGACGGTAACAGAGTAGCAGGATTTAGAACGTTGCAGCGTCTGATTTCTATGTGTGGCTGGAACAGTGTCAGTTCATAACCTGTTAAACGTGCAATGGTCAAGTGCTGAGTCTGTGTTCGGTTTAAAAGAACTTCCACGGAGTGTGGAACTTGTACTGTCAGGGAGTGTCCTAATACTATGGAATCACTTTGTCTGATTGCTAGAGCTGTGGCTGCAACTGACTTGAGGCACGCAGGCAAAGTCTGGGCTACTGGATCTAATGTGCTCGAAAAAAAAGCACAAGGCTTGTACTGTCCGGCTTGATCTTGTGTGAGAACAGATAATGCAGTACCATCACGTTCTGTGACAAAAAGTGTAAAAGGCTTACTGTAGTTCGGTGTAGCTAGAACAGGTGCTTGGCATAAAGCTTTCTTTAACTCATTAAAACTAAGTGTATGTTCAGATGTCCAAGGGAGGACAGTCGATATGGCTGCCTCCTGTGTCGTTAACTGTATCAGTGGCTTTGCTAGAAATGCATACTGAGGAATCCATTGTCTGCAATAAGAAGTGAGGCCAATAAAAGCACGTACCTCCTTCTGTGTCTTGGGCTGTGGAAGACTCGCTATTAACTGGATACGGTCTGGTGTCAACTGCCTACCCCACTTGGACAGTAAGTGGCCTAAGTAGATCACTTGCTGGACACAGAATTGAAGCTTCGAAGGGGACACCTTGTGCCCCATCTCGGCTAGGAAATACAGAACTGTAAGTGACGCTCGCTCGCAGTCACGTTCAGAACGGGCTGTGATCAGTAGATCATCTACATACTGGAGCAGGGCAGTGTCAGTTGGCATGTGAATATTGTCTAGTTGTCTTTTAAGTGCTTGACTGTAAATACTAGGGCTTTCTGTGAAACCTTGAGGAGCTCGTGTGAATTTATAGCTCCTTCCATTTAAACAAAAACCGAAAAGGTACTGGCTGTCTGGATGAATCGGGACACTGAAAAATGCATTCTTGAGGTCTATAACAGTAAAAAATGTAGCTTCAGAATCAATAGCTGTCAATAGAGATGAAATATCTGGGACTACTGGATACTGGGGTATGATACATTTATTACGTTCTCGAAGGTCAATCACTAATCGATATACTGGAGGTGCATTTGGATCAGTACGTTTCATGACTGGAATGATAGGATAATTACATACATTGGAGTCAGTTTCTACGACTACTCCTTGAGCAATGAGCTCGTCAATAATTTTGGATAAGGCTGCTACAGCCTCAGGTGGCAATCTGTACTGTCTGATCTGTGGCAAGACTATACCTTGCTTGAGGGTCACACGATGGGGTGTGATTCGCATAAAACCTACATCAGTTGGACCTTGCGCCCATAAATGCTGTGGAACATTGGACAATCTTGGATCAAAATCACGTAATACATAATGACCTTTAAAGTCTCTTAAAAACAATCATATTCCTTCTGGAGAGCAGCAAATAACTGCACCTAATTCTTTTAATGTTTTAATGCCTAACAAATTTTCTGGACATGACTTCGTAAGTAACAAATCAGTAGTTCGGGACAATGGACCAACTTCTAGAGTAACTGGCTTTGAAATCTCGTTAACAATAGGCTTTCCTGAAAATCCAAGGGAAACATTTCTAGAGCCTGAGAGCGGAGCCCCTGGAACCTCGTCATGACTGATAGTAGTCCTACTTGCCCCTGTATCAATCAAAAACTTTCTGTCTTTCCCCAATACTTGACTATGTACATAGGGACCCTCTTGATCTACAGGTATCTCGATGAGAGGCAAGCCTACCTCCCTCTCTAGGCTGTTTCATGAATACGGTTGATATTCTGGATACTCTGTCTGGGCATACTGGTACATCTGCTGTGTAACATGCTGTGTTGCAGCAATAGGCTGCGGTGCTGGAACTGTCTGTTGTGCATTCTGTGGTGTCTGGGAAGTCTGTGAAACTTGTTCTTGTCTAGGCGGACGTGGTCTTTCTTTAGTCTTACCAGTTGCTATGTTGTGTTTCAGAACTGCACACTCGTTTATAAAATGACCTGGTTGTTTACAATAATTGCATGTCCCTTTAACGGGAGCTGCAGGATGACTGGCTTGATTCGGACCCCTCTTCTGACTGTCTTGTGGAACAGATTGTGCAACTAGTACTTTCATTTTCGTGTCTTTCATACGTCTCCTTTCGTGTTCTTGCTCTTCCCTGATTCTATTCTGGTGATACTGGAGCATCTGTAACATTTGTGACGGGGTACTAGCTTGCCAGGTACTTTCGACTTTCAAAACTCGATTTTTAACTTGTGGGCTTGAATTCTCGACTAGTTTAGTAACAAAAAGATGAGGGTATGACTCGCTACCTGTCTTCAAACCACTGTTAATAATAAAACATTTTTCAAATCTAGAATAAAAATCACTAGTATCTTCATCCTGTTTCTGTTTACATGCTGAGATTGCATCCCAATCTTTCTTTTTCGTGGCTAATAACCTTGGCAAAACTTGTATCAATAACTCGGGCAATTCTTTACATTTGTCCCCAAGACCGGTACCTGGTACTCGTATTTTATCTTCAGCTTCTAGAGCTGTCCAATCAATCTTTTTCTCTCCCACCTCCCATTCCTTTTCCTTGAGTTTTTCATATACCCCTGCGGGCAA
The DNA here is from genome assembly GCF_964261635.1 of Lissotriton helveticus. Classification (NCBI taxonomy): domain Eukaryota; kingdom Metazoa; phylum Chordata; class Amphibia; order Caudata; family Salamandridae; genus Lissotriton; species Lissotriton helveticus. The sequence goes on along the minus strand of NW_027611694.1, from coordinate 1,334,471 downwards.
CAGGACCTTTAACATTTTAATGATATCTGGATACGTGTATTCTCCCATACGGAGCATGTCTTTTAATTCTCGATGGAACCCTGCTGGATCTTTGTCGTGACAGGGAATTAATTTCTTCATCTCTAAGACTTCCATCTATGTGATAGGGGTGTAAACAAATACTCGTTGCATTTCACCACCCGGTGTCCTAACTGGGTGTACTTCTCGTAACGGATGCTGTCTATCTATGTAAAATGGTTTACTTTCTGGAGGTGAGACGTGAACAAAATGCGGGTTCAGAAACGTTCTATATTTGTGGCGCTGTTCTAGAATGACACTATTTAAATCGGTACCTAAACCTTTCCATTTATACTGGAGTAACTCGTTCAGAATATCATGTAACGGATCTGGATCAGAATGTTGTCCTTCATATAGTGTAATGAGGTGCTGGATCATATACATACCCACCAGTCGTTGCTCGGCTGGGGGCAGTTTCAGAAACATTTGTGCCACTATTTCGTCTGGAAAAGTGGTAGAATCAGTAATCCATCGGACTGCTGATCGGGCTAGTTCTTGTTCATGCATGGTACTAAGTTCACTATAACCGATTCGTGATTTCAGAATGTGATCGGTAGCTTGAAATACTTGTTCTAGAGAATATTGTTCTGGTGCTGGAAGATGAAAGACTTTCTTGTGTTCTAGGCGTGAATGTCGGTCTGGAAATCTAGATTTACCTACATACGCTATTCTGGCGGTATTCTCGTCTTCTACTTCTTCAGTATCAGAGTTATCTTCTTTCTCGCTTACTTGTGCTGTTTTGCGTTTCTCGTGTAACCTTATTATTTCCTTACGAATTTTCTTGTACATACTGTCTATACTACTGAGTGTCTTGTGTCTTCCCTCGGCTATATGATCACTCCACTTTGTCAGGACTTTCATTTCGATTGGATCTTTGTCTGGATAATCTTGTTCCCTTATTAAACAATTGATTAGAAACTTTAATAGCATGAGCAGAGTCTCAGCTTTCCTTAGAGACATGATTTCGCCAATACTTTCTGGATCTTCTCCTGTACGGATGAAACGATATATTCTGTCTAGATCTTCTTTCATATTCGGTAGGGTGTCCAAATACTCGGTCACCCGTCTTGCGCGCAATGAATATATAACCATATTATCATCGCCTGGGACTGGATCATAACGGCATTCGGTGAGAGCTCGCCTGATATCTGCAACGGACTGATGTTTGGGCGTACGCTGTAACGCACGTTCATGTAACTCGACTAACGTTATACGTTTGTGTGGCGGCGGGGTACCCGGAGGACCTCCTCCCGCGGCCCCTAAACTGGAATCGTCGACTGATACTCTTCGTGCTGGCAGAGTGACCGATGTAGCGGGAACTTGTACTATGGACTGGACCGGGGGTACCGTAACAGGTGCTGTAACAGGTGCCCCGGTGGCTGGAGGAACAGGAATTACATTATTTACCGGAGCTGGCGGAGCAGGATTCGCATATTCTGGGACTGTGTCGTCCAAATAGGACGAGAGAAAAATATCAGCTGCGGTCGGTTTGTGACGTAGCTTAATCGGAACTAATGGCGGCGGAAAATTACATGGTGCTTCCGGGGTTGCTTTTGGCAAACCCTCGGCAAGAAGAGGATACATACCCTTAATGAGGGCATTTCTCTGTCTGTCTGACTGTTCGGCTTTAACTCGTTCACCTACTTCAATTAATTCCCTTTCTTGGGCTCTTTCTGAGGATTCTCTACTTAATTCAGACTTTATGATTTCTTTTTCTGTTCTTTTATGAGATTCTTTGCGCCATAACTCGATGGCGTCTCTCTGGGACTGTCTGGCTTTCTTTTTCCATAATGCTTCTTCTACTCGCATGATGCACTCGGCATCCCACGTACCTGATACGGGCCATCTATACTTTTCCTCTAATTCCTTGGTGTACTCCACCCATAAATCTAGATATAATATGGCACTTATGCCATGCTTTTGATACATAAAATGACCTGGACTGTCCCTAGGCGGGACAGGAACTGCTTCCTCGAGCAGACCTTTTCTAGTTTTTAACTGACGTAACTTTGAGAACAGAGGCATAACTAGGCTGGAGTCTGGACACAATACAATACACGATAAACACAATAATAACTGAAAAACGAATCATTCATACCACGACATTGAAAACACATGAAATAACATTTTGGACAGAATATTACCTGAAATACTGAAAACAGAATACATGAATTTCTCAAAAACAGAACTTACTGGAACAGAAACTTACTAGAATGACTAGATGCACTGCTAAAACAGTACGAAACTTACCGGTCCCATAAAGAGACACGTCAGGACCCGCATCCACCTAAGTGGACACTTCGTGTTGGATCTGTGTACCCAAACCCACGGACCAGAGGCAAATCAATTGACCCTGTTGTAGGAGAGTAGGGTCTGCTATCCTATGGTCACCCAAAATTTTTGCTTTTTGCTTCACTGGTTTTCGACTACTGAGGCTGTGGGCCTGCTGATCAGACCCCCAGCCTGCTGTTCTCTCACTAAATTAATGACACATGTGCTATAGGCACATACCAATTGGAAATGGACTCCTTGTCAGCCCCTGTAGAATGCACTATAGGTGCACAGGGCACAGGAGCCACTAAGGCCTACCAGGGGCTGCAGCATATCTTTTGCCACCCCTGGCTGGTTCTTAAATTGACACAACTGGCTGATCACTCAGCTGGGGTAAGGTGGTGTACACACCCCTTGCTTAGATATAGTATACCTATGTCTAAACCTATATCTGGACACATGTAAACCTGTGAGCCACTCCTATAGTCAGGCCTCACCAATCCTGGAGGCTGGGTGCATGGTTTTATGTGAGATGGAGCTCTAGCATGAGCTGAGCCTGTCTGCAGCCGTCGGGAACAAATCCCTAAGCTGTTTCAGGATAATGCCATACCATATACTATTAAGTGCCTTATAATCCTCGCGGTTATTTAGCAACTTTGGTTTGGCTTTATCAAAACATGTCGTGTAAGGTGTCATACGCTTTGGAATACCATCCCCTCGCCAGTTCTGGCGACGGGGATGGCATTCCACCCCTCTAGAGGGGTAAGACATGTTACTTCACTTTAATGCGGTTGATTTCTCCAAAGGCCTTAAGATCCACAAAATGGATGCCTCTGCCACAGACAAATGTCTGGACCCCTGGAGCTGACCGAAACCCATTCAAGGGGGTCCTGGACAAAGGGTTTCCTGTCACAGGAGGGTGTCACCGCCCTCCAGACAGGAGATAGTGTATTGTAGCAGGGAGGTTTGAAAGAAACCAGACACTGCCTGGGGCGCACAAGGCTGCCCCTTGCATAATCCGGCCAAACCGGTTCTGGGGCACTCCAGCCCTCGTGCCAGGGCGGCCTGGATCAAAGGAAGGGGGTGTATCCACCCACTTCCTGGGTCCCACCCATAGGAGGGGACCTAGCAGGTAATCACGCCCACCAGATTCGAATAAGAGTGGGAGCAGTGCCAATGCACATCAGATTTCCTGGAAGAAACATTTGAAACGATATTCTGGACCCTTCGCCCTCCATCTCAACGTGGAAGCCCGAAGAATCTCCCTTGTGGTCAAGGAGTGACCACCCTGCAGCAGCAGGCACCATCCAGCCCTCGACGTCTACTTAGTTGCAGTTCCCGCCGGAACTCGAGCGACTGAGATCAACGAGATCAAGCCTGCCCAGCTTCTAACAGCCCGATCCACAGTCCCTGCAAAGCTGAGACCCGTGGAGGCGACCGGAAGCGTGGGGCACGCCATCTTGAAGTGACCACGAGACGCTGACCGTGCAGCCCACGAGTGACCCTCGAAGCTGTACACCGGGGTTTGAGAAGCCCCCACCCTGAGCTACTCCTGAGCCGAAGTTCAGCCCTCCACACTCGACGAGTGCTGCGTGGGGCCCTTTGGCACGATTTGGCTCAACGCGTTGGCCCGGTCACTTGCCAGCTGGCTTGTGGTCCCTGTGCCGACGAACTACCTAAGAAGACTTGTGATTCTGGTTGCTCCAGATCCACACCAGCTCCCCTGAAAAGGAGCCCCGACTCTGACCTTCCTGGTCCGAGTGAGAAGCAATCTTCCGATCCTGCGTGGATTGCTCTTACCAAGGCTTGTTTGCTCCAAACTTGAAGCCGACTGCACCGACGGTGAGAACCTGCGTGGGACAGATCGTGACCTGCTCCTGGACGTCGCAGATGCCCCAGAGCTCACGTGACAGCGGAGAGAAGCTCCTCGACGACCACCTGATTGCGCCCGACATTGCCTGGTTCCGTCCTGGTTCCACCCTGGTCACTGCTGAGTGACCCAGACTCTGTCCCCTCTGCTTTCAGGTACTCTACAACTTGAGTCCACCCTTGGACTCCACCGGACACTTCGTCTTCACCCTGCCTGCAGCCCTTTCAGCTTCAAGCACCAAGAGCCTGCGTGTCAAAACCCGACGCCACTTCGACCCTGTGCACCCACTTCCTGTGGGTGAGGTAACTTTGCTCCGCCGGTGTTCCCACACTGGTGCACACCTCTAGGGTCTGTGTGTTAAGTTTTGTTCCTCTAGGTTCAGCGGAAGTGTCCTTAAACTTTAACTCTTTGACTTTTACGCACCATTGGTTAACATTGGTGCATGCGTGCGCTTTCCGCACATCTCCCGAATCCCGAGGGTCATTCCCGACTTCAGCATTGCTTGTCCTGACTGCTCCCAGCGATTCCCTAGGCCCTAGGCCTAACCACTGCTCGAGTGGCCTTTCTTATACCACTTGTTTAGTATATGGTTTGAGTGGCCACCCGCCCTCATCCATAATTGTGCAACTTGTATGTTTAAACAGTGCTTTTGATTTAACGCTTGTGCCCCTTTATTCATAAAGAATACTGGGGATTGTTTTTAGTAATAAACACATATATTTTTATAATATATACTTGTGTGGTGTCCTTTCATTTGGTATTACAGGATTGTATGTGGTAAAACAGCTCGCTTAACACGACCTCTTAAGTTAAGCCTTTAGGCTGCTTAGTCCATGCTACCCCTAGGATAGCTTGTCTAATAAGGTTGACTTACAACCAGACACCATAAGGGATTGTTTGGTCAGGTAGTAGGTGGTTCCAGAATTGGAAACATCCCCTACCAGGCCAACTTCTCACATTGGTGAGCAGCGGTGCGGATTTGAGCTTGCTGTTGTTTTACCATTGCAATCTTTATATCAAATTGAAAGATCACATCAAGTACCTCTAGGTACATATAAAATCAAAAGCTTAGCATATTAAGTTCTACTGAACTTAGTAGTTGTAGGTTGAAGGGAGTAGCACACCCCTGACTACAACTCACTAGCAAGGTCCAGTAGGAAAACACTTAGTGTAGGTAAGTGCACCACTTACACCTCACTAGTAACCATGTCTGACACAGGAAAGGCCTCAGGGTCTAGTCCTGTGACAGTTGACCCTACCCAGGCAACTTTTGGATATGACAAACTAACCCGCAGAGACTTGATTGCCTTGTGCAAAGCAAGAGGGTTAAAAAGGGGCAGAAGCCCCACCTGCCTAATCCTGGTAGAAATCCTAGAACAGGATGACTTAGAGAAGGCAAAAGCAGCTTTCCTAGATACAGGAACTGGAGGGAACCCCCCTGCAGTTGATCCCCTTGAAGAAGAGGATGATGATGACTTGGATGAGGACTCAGATGCTGAGGACTTAGGAGTACAGGATCAGGGTAGCCAGGTTCCAGTTGGTAGGCTTAGCCAGGCCAACTTGGACCTACTGGGGAATGGAGAGGGCCAGCACCTCCCCAGGACCCAACACATGATTTCCCCAGGCAACAGAAGAGTGAGATCTCCCTCAGGGGACTCTCATCTTTCTAGTGCCTCCAGGGAATCACAGAGAGGCATGAATGCTTCTCAAAAGTTAGAGCATAGGGCCAGAATGAGGGCTGTCAAACTCCAGATAGAGAGGGAGGAGGTAGCCTTGGCTCAAGCTAGACTTGCCTTGGCAAGAGAGCAGAAATTAAGTGGCTTAGATGTCACTGGTGGCAGCAATTTTCCAAGAGAAAAAGACAGGGCCTATGATAATAGAAACCTGACCAAAATTGTGCCCCCCTTTAAAGAAGGGGATGACATCCACAAATGGATGACTGCTCTTGAGAGAGCCTGCATGGTACAGCAGGTTCCTGAGAATCAGTGGGCTGCAATTTTGTGGTACTCCTTTTCTGAGAAAGGGAGGGACAGGCTCCTCACAGTTAGACCTGAGGATGCCAAAAACTACTCTGTTTTGAAGAGTGCTCTCATTGAAGGGTATGGCCTAACCACTGAGCAATACAGGTTGTTGTTCAGAGACACCCAGAAAGCACAGACTCAAGACTGGACTGATTTTGTGGAGTGTGCCACTAAGGCTTTGGAGGGTTGGTTACAGGGAAGTAAAGTTTCAGACTATACAGGATTGTACAATCTTATGATGAGAGAACAGATCCTTAATAACTGTACAAACCAGCTGTTGCATCAATACCTTATTGACTCTGATCTGACCTCTCCCCAAGAATTGGGAAAGAAGGCAGACAAATGGGTCAGAACAAGGATTAAGCAGAAACCCCAGAACCAAGGTGGTGACCAGAAGAAAACAGACCAGAAGGGTGGTAATCAGAATCAGAAAGATAAAGAAAAAGACCAGAAGTCTTCAGGCCCCCAAACTAATAGTAAGGAGGGTGGTTCCCAAACTGGTAACAAGAAGAAGAAGAACAAAGGTCCAAAGACACCCTGGTGCAATACCTGCAAATCAGTTTCACACTGGGGCAGTGAGTGCACCAAGGCAAATCCAGTTCCCACCACTACAGCTCCTAAAGCAACTGCAACCCCAAGTACAGTAAGAAGTGGTGGAACACAGTCCAAGGGTGTAGCTGGGTTGACCCTGGGTATTGAAGTAGGATCTGGCCTAGTCAGAGTCCCTACACAGGCAGTTCTCCTGTATGATGTGGACATTGAGTTGCCCACTGCAGTAAGCCCCACTAACCTGGGCAAATACAGGCAGACTCCCTTAATAAATGAGAAACTGGCTCAAGCTTACAGGGACACATGTGCTAGTGTCACCATGGTGACCCCTGGCTTTGTGGACCCTGGGCAGATTGTACTAGGAGAGAGCTACCTAGTAACCAATGCAAGCAACTCCACTACCTCCCATAGTGTGGCAGTTGTGAACTTCTCCTGGGGAGGGGTTGATGGCCTAAAGAAGGTTGTGGTGAGTGCAGACCTACCAGTAGACTGTCTGTTAGGCAATGACCTTGAAAGCTCAGCATGGTCAGAAGTGGAGTACAGGACTCATGCAGAAATGCTAGGGATTTCAGAGCATGTCCTTGCCATGACAAGGGCTCAGGCTAAGAAGTGCCTTCCTGAACCAGTGGTGGATCTTGAGACAATAGACCAGCCACAGCCCAAGAAAAGGAGCAAGAGAGGAAAGGCCTCGCCTTCCACCTTGCCCCAGGTTGAGGATCAGGTTTCAGAGGAAACTGATTCTGCAGTCCAAGAGGAGACTGTCTCTGAAGAGCTTGAACCTGACCAGGTTGAGTTTCTGGGGACAGGGGGACCCTCAAGGGCAGACCTGAGGCAGGCTCAATTAGATTGCCCTTCCCTTGAACCCCTCAGACAGCAGGCTGCTGCTGAGGCTGCTGGGGATGCCCAAGGTACCCATACTGTGTATTGGGATGAGGGACTCCTTTACTCAGAGGCTAGAGCCCCCAAGCCTGGCATGACCAGGAGGTTGGTGATACCTCTGCAGTTTAGGGGATTCCTCCTTACCTTGGCCCATGATATTCCCCTTGCAGGACACTTAGGCCAGAACAAGACGTGGGACAGGCTTGTTCCACACTTTCACTGGCCTCACATGTCAGAGGATGTCAAGGAGTTTTGTCGCTCCTGTGTCACTTGCCAAGCCAGTGGTAAGTCAGGTGGCACAACAAAGGCCCCCCTAATACCACTACCTGTGGTGGGGGTCCCCTTTGAGAGAGTTGGAATTGATATTGTGGGTCCAATGGACCCCCAAACAGCATCTGGGAACAGATTCATACTGGTGGTAGTGGATCATGCCACCAGGTACCCAGAGGCTATTCCCCTAAGGACCACCACAGCACCTGTGGTGGCAAAAGCCCTCATTGTAGTTTTCTCAAGAGTGGGCTTTCCTAAGGAGGTACTATCAGATAGAGGGACAAATTTTATGTCCAGCTATCTAAAAGCAATGTGGAAGGAATGTGGAGTAAACTATAAGTTTACCACCCCATATCATCCACAATGCAATGGGCTTGTGGAGAGATTTAACAAGACCCTTAAAGGCATGATAAAAGGATTACCAGAGAAGCTCAGGCGGAAATGGGACATTCTTTTACCCTGCCTGCTCTTTGCTTACAGAGAGGTCCCACAGAAGGGGGTTGGCTACAGCCCTTTTGAACTTTTGTTTGGCCACCCTGTGAGAGGTCCATTGTGTTTGGTGAAGGAAGGATGGGAGTTACCTCTCAAAAAGCCCAAACTAGACATAGTGGACTATGTACTTGGTCTCCGCTCCAGGATGGCTGAGTACATGGAAAGAGCATCCAAAAACCTGGAGGCCAGCCAAGAATTGCAGAAAGCTTGGCATGACCAAAAGGCTGTGCTGGTAGAGTTCCAACCAGGACAGAAGGTATGGGTACTGGAGCCAGTGGCTCCAGCAGCACTCCAAGACAAGTGGAGTGGACCCTATCCTATTATTGAGAAGAAAGGGGAAGTCACCTACTTGGTAGACTTTGGAACACCCAGGAGCCCTCACAGGGTAATCCATGTGAATCGCTTGAAAGCATTTGTAGACAGGGAGGACATGAGCTTGCTCATGGCCACAGATGGGGAACAGGAGGAAGAGAGTGACCCTCTCCCAGACCTGCTTTCTCAGAACCCTGATGATGGTTCAGTTGATGGAGTAGCCTTGGCAGGCAGCCTCACTGACCAGCAACAGAGGGACTGCAGACAAGTTTTGCAGGCTCACAGGCAAATGTTTTCACTCACACCCAGCCAAACTGACTGGTGTACCCATGTTGTGGACACTGGTGACAGTCTGCCTGTCAAGAATAAGATCTACAGGCAACCTGATCATGTCAGGGATTGCATCAAGGCTGAGGTGCAAAAGATGTTGGAGCTTGGAGTGATTGAGCCATCAGAGAGCCCATGGGCCAGCCCAGTAGTCCTGGTGCCAAAACCTCATACCCAAGATGGTAAGAGAGAAATGAGGTTTTGCGTGGATTACAGGGGTCTCAATGCTGTCACTAGGACAGATGCTCACCCCATTCCAAGAGCAGATGAGCTCATTGACAGATTGGCTTCTGCCAAGTTTCTGAGCACATTTGATCTGACAGCTGGCTACTGGCAAATCAGACTAGCTGAGGAGTCAAAAGCCAAAACAGCATTCTCTACCCCTAGTGGACATTATCAGTTTGTGGTAATGCCCTTTGGGTTGAAGAATGCACCTGCCACTTTCCAAAGGTTGGTGAACCAAGTCCTTACTGGGTTGGATGACTTTTGTGCAGCTTATCTGGATGATATTGCTGTCTTTAGCTCCACCTGGGAGGATCACCTGATCCACCTGAAGAAAGTTTTGGAGGCCCTGCAAAAGGCAGGCCTAACTATCAAGGCCACAAAGTGCCAGATAGGGCAGAGTAAGGTTGTATACCTGGGCCACCTAGTAGGTGGAGGCCAGGTTCAGCCACTGGAAAGCAAAATCCAGGCCATACAGGACTGGGCTCCTCCAGTTACCCAGACACAAGTCAGAGCCTTCTTGGGCCTGACTGGGTATTACAGAAAGTTTGTGAAAAACTATGGGTCTATAGTGACACCATTAAATGACTTGACATCCAAGAAGATGCCAAAAAAGGTTCAGTGGACAGTTAGCTGTCAGAAGGCATTTGAAGACCTGAAGAAGGCCATGTGCTCTGCACCTATCCTAAAGAGTCCTGACTACTCCAAACAGTTCATTGTTCAGACAGATGCTTCTGAGTTGGGGGTGGGAGCTGTACTCTCACAACTTAATCAAGATGGTCAAGACCAGCCAATTGCTTTCATTAGCAGGAGGCTAACCCCAAGAGAAAAACGTTGGTCAGCCATTGAGAGGGAGGCCTTTGCTGTGGTTTGGGCATTAAAGAAGTTGAGGTCCTACTTGTTTGGAACTCACTTCCTGGTGCAAACAGACCATAAGCCCCTCTTATGGCTTAATCAGATGAAGGGTGAAAATCCCAAACTGCTCAGGTGGTCCATTTCCCTACAGGGGATGGACTTTACAGTGGAGCACCGCCCAGGGACTGACCATGGTAATGCAGATGGTCTCTCCAGGTACTTCCACTTAGAACATGAAGACTTATCTGGTCAAGGTTAGTTTAATGTCCCTGCGTTTGGGGGGGGGTTGTGTTGGAGAGTAGGGTCTGCTATCCTATGGTCACCCAAAATTTTTGCTTTTTGCTTCACTGGTTTTCGACTACTGAGGCTGTGGGCCTGCTGATCAGACCCCCAGCCTGCTGTTCTCTCACTAAATTAATGACACATGTGCTATAGGCACATACCAATTGGAAATGGACTCCTTGTCAGCCCCTGTAGAATGCACTATAGGTGCACAGGGCACAGGAGCCACTAAGGCCTACCAGGGGCTGCAGCATATCTTTTGCCACCCCTGGCTGGTTCTTAAATTGACACAACTGGCTGATCACTCAGCTGGGGTAAGGTGGTGTACACACCCCTTGCTTAGATATAGTATACCTATGTCTAAACCTATATCTGGACACATGTAAACCTGTGAGCCACTCCTATAGTCAGGCCTCACCAATCCTGGAGGCTGGGTGCATGGTTTTATGTGAGATGGAGCTCTAGCATGAGCTGAGCCTGTCTGCAGCCGTCGGGAACAAATCCCTAAGCTGTTTCAGGATAATGCCATACCATATACTATTAAGTGCCTTATAATCCTCGCGGTTATTTAGCAACTTTGGTTTAGCTTTATCAAAACATGTCGTGTAAGGTGTCATACGCTTTGGAATACCATCCCCTCGCCAGTTCTGGCGACGGGGATGGCATTCCACCCCTCTAGAGGGGTAAGACATGTTACTTCACTTTAATGCGGTTGATTTCTCCAAAGGCCTTAAGATCCACAAAATGGATGCCTCTGCCACAGACAAATGTCTGGACCCCTGGAGCTGACCGAAACCCAGTCAAGGGGGTCCTGGACAAAGGGTTTCCTGTCACAGGAGTGTGTCACCGCCCTCCAGACAGGAGATAGTGTATTGTAGCAGGGAGGTTTGAAAGAAACCAGACACTGCCTGGGGCGCACAAGGCTGCCCCTTGCATAATCCGGCCAAACCGGTTCTGGGGCACTCCAGCCCTCGTGCCAGGGCGGCCTGGATCAAAGGAAGGGGGTGTATCCACCCACTTCCTGGGTCCCACCCATAGGAGGGGACCTAGCAGGTAATCACGCCCACCAGATTCGAATAAGAGTGGGAGCAGTGCCAATGCACATCAGATTTCCTGGAAGAAACATTTGAAACAATATTCTGGACCCTTCGCCCTCCATCTCAACGTGGAAGCCCGAAGAATCTCCCTTGTGGTCAAGGAGTGACCACCCTGCAGCAGCAGGCACCATCCAGCCCTCGACGTCTACTTAGTTGCAGTTCCCGCCGGAACTCGAGCGACTGAGATCGACGAGATCAAGCCTGCCCAGCTTCTAACAGCCCGATCCACAGTCCCTGCAAAGCTGAGACCCGTGGAGGCGACCGGAAGCGTGGGGCACGCCATCTTGAAGTGACCACGAGACGCTGACCGTGCAGCCCACGAGTGACCCTCGAAGCTGTACACCGGGGTTTGAGAAGCCCCCACCCTGAGCTACTCCTGAGCCGAAGTTCAGCCCTCCACACTCGACGAGTGCTGCGTGGGGCCCTTTGGCACGATTTGGCTCAACGCGTTGGCCCGGTCACTTGCCAGCTGGCTTGTGGTCCCTGTGCCGACGAACTACCTAAGAAGACTTGTGATTCTGGTTGCTCCAGATCCACACCAGCTCCCCTGAAAAGGAGCCCCGACTCTGACCTTCCTGGTCCGAGTGAGAAGCAATCTTCCGATCCTGCGTGGATTGCTCTTACCAAGGCTTGTTTGCTCCAAACTTGAAGCCGACTGCACCGACGGTGAGAGCCTGCGTGGGACAGATCGTGACCTGCTCCTGGACGTCGCAGATGCCCCAGAGCCCACGTGACAGCGGAGAGAAGCTCCTCGACGACCACCTGATTGCGCCCGACATTGCCTGGTTCCGTCCTGGTTCCACCCTGGTCACTGCTGAGTGACCCAGACTCTGTCCCCTCTGCTTTCAGGTACTCTACAACTTGAGTCCACCCTTGGACTCCACCGGACACTTCGTCTTCACCCTGCCTGCAGCCCTTTCAGCTTCAAGCACCAAGAGCCTGCGTGTCAAAACCCGACGCCACTTCGACCCTGTGCACCCACTTCCTGTGGGTGAGGTAACTTTGCTCCGCCGGTGTTCCCACACTGGTGCACACCTCTAGGGTCTGTGTGTTAAGTTTTGTTCCTCTAGGTTCAGCGGAAGTGTCCTTAAACTTTAACTCTTTGACTTTTACGCACCATTGGTTAACATTGGTGCATGCGTGCGCTTTCCGCACATCTCCCGAATCCCGAGGGCCATTCCCGACTTCAGCATTGCTTGTCCTGACTGCTCCCAGCGATTCCCTAGGCCCTAGGCCTAACCACTGCTCGAGTGGCCTTTCTTATACCACTTGTTTAGTATATGGTTTGAGTGGCCACCCGCCCTCATCCATAATTGTGCAACTTGTATGTTTAAACAGTGCTTTTGATTTAACGCTTGTGCCCCTTTATTCATAAAGAATACTGGGGATTGTTTTTAGTAATAAACACATATATTTTTATAATATATACTTGTGTGGTGTCCTTTCATTTGGTATTACAGGATTGTATGTGGTAAAACAGCTCGCTTAACACGACCTCTTAAGTTAAGCCTTTAGGCTGCTTAGTCCATGCTACCCCTAGGATAGCTTGTCTAATAAGGTTGACTTACAACCAGACACCATAAGGGATTGTTTGGTCAGGTAGTAGGTGGTTCCAGAATTGGAAACATCCCCTACCAGGCCAACTTCTCACACCTGTCTAGATACTACCCCAGCAATGGTACTCACCGGGCAGCAAGAACGGAAGGCCTCGGACTGGACTGGACTGCTACGACGACGGACGGACGAACCTCGGACTTTAGTTACAGGTGGGCCTCCGGATACCTCGGACCTTGGACTCTCGGCTTGGGCTCTGGTCGGGACTCGCCGCGTTCCTCCACCACCTCGTCTGGACGCTGGACCGCAACCTCCGTCTCCTCCGTGGGCCTGAGGGATACTTGAAGCAGAAATATCTGCACGTGCACGGTATGGTTCCGTCACGGCTGCAGAGGATCAGGGGGCCTGCGTGGCTTCTCCGGCGCGTGGGGAAAGGGCAAGTCCCTATTCGGGCGCCATTATGTGGTAAATAAATAATTAATTACCGGTTCTATTTTTCGGGATACTCATACAAACAGATAGCTCAATAAATAAGAGTCAAGATTCGAGGTAGCTAGAGTGTACAGGCTTTAATCAGGCATAAAAGGACAGGAACAGGACAGCCTGCATGGGAATGGGATGGCAGGGCCCGACAGCTGCCGGGGGCAGGATCTGGGAATGATGCGCATAACTTTTAATAACAGAACATTAGTATATATAGTTAAACAAAATACATTGCATTCAATACAGTAGGCGTAGTAGTAGGCGGAGTTTGTAGCAGTCGCGAAAGATAAGGGCAAAATGAGGTAACAAGAAGGCGTGTACAGGGCGTATACACAGACATGTGATGTAAACGTAACAGAATATGTCATAAACGGGGCGGAAACATGGAGGGGGCTACCTGAGCAGCTGGGACCTCTAACCTAGTGGTGCGCGCAAACTGACAATGAGGTGTTACCAGGGAGAACTGGGGGGCTATGACTTCTGCGCTAGAAGAGGAGACTAAAGTCTGGAGTGTCAGAGCGACATGTACCCAGGCATATCTAGTATCTGGTGTTTAGAGTACATGTTGATAGAATCCAAAAGTTATCAGAGTAAAGGCTAACAGACATTAAGACTGGTGCATGCATAATTCTACATGTAGTGCGTGTGCGGGGAATATTCTATAAATATTAATACAGTATTTCTCTTACATGGAGACATAAAGGCTAGACCATGACGGAAACTATTGATGCGATTCAGTAGCTTAGGAATGCAGAGAAGGAGGGCTGGACTGATAACTAGAAACATAACATATTCTTGGCAGACTGGGAGGCAGAGCCAGGCCGAGCCGGGCACTGCGAGGCATGAAAGTAAGCTAAGAGTCAGGGATACAGGTGGGGGCTGTATCGCTCCTTGGAGAGGGTTCAGAAAACAGGCGCTGAATCTAAGTCCGGGCCCTTTTGAGGCCTAGAAACGGGGATAATTCAATGAATTAACGTGCACACTGTAAAACGTGGCAACGTAGCTTTACATAGGCCCGATATTCGTTGTATTCACGAAAACTGGAAACTGGCATACTAGAGATGGACACAACTATAATTGCGTCTTTAATCGATCATAGGGGAATACATGCATATCGATCATGCACATATAACATAACATAGGGAACACGTAGGCACATACAACATGGCAAAATTTACTTTTCCACAAAGGGGTGGGTATAAATAACAGGAGAGTGAAGGTTACTTACTTTGTTATTGAGAGTGATAGATTTAGTGAGTTAATTAGTGGGAGATAGTTAGTGAGAGATTGAGAGAGTTAGTAAGAGTGATGAAATTAGTGAGAGAGTTAGTGAGAGTGAGAGAGTTAGCGAGTGAGTTAGTTAGTGAGAGAGAGTTATTGAGTTAGTGAGAGTGAGTGAGATTTAGTTAGTGAGAGTGAGAGAGTTAGCGAGTGAGTTATTGAGAGTGAGTTAGTTATGATCACCAATTATAAGTGAAATGGGAATGTCAGAATTTCATTGCTCCGGTTTACTCCACCCAGGAGTAAAGAAAAAACAACAACTCCACTAACCCATGTCATACACTAACTACAGACAGCCAGTAAAGCTGTACCGGGGCCACACCGGCGTGACGGTGAAGCACCCTCTACAGGGACAGGCTACAGACGGTAAATTCTCTACTCTGTCCACCCAACGGCAAGGACAGGATACAGCATCCAAGGCCGAGTCTACTCAGGACAGAGGTGAGGGACCCGAAGGCATGCACAAAATACAGCAATTTGTTAACATGCTTTGTAAGGTCCACCCCGGAGCAACAGGAGCCCCCCTAGCAGGGGTGGATAGCAGACCCTGCTCTGGGAGGAGTAAAGTTTAATAGATGACTGACTTGGAAGAGGGGTGCAGAGAAGGATCTGCTTTATTCCAAGCCCCATCCAGCGAAGATGTAATGGCAAGAAGAGGAATTTGCCTTTCTGCCATTCAACAGACACCAGAGCTCAACGCCCTGGCAGTGGCGGGCAGGTAGGGGCAGTGCAAGGATTTCAGTGGTGCAGGCGCGTAGTGCAAACAGTATGCATGGGAGGGGGTGGGCCAGGTGGATAGAAGGGACACCAGCAGGTAGCTACAAGGCCTTCAACACCCACTCCACTCAAAAACAGCCGGTGTGAAAGGAAAAAGCAGGATGCACCGCACAGCACACACGGACTACAACTCCCACTCCACTCAAAAGCAGCCGGTGTGAAGGAAAAAGCAGGATGCACCGCACAGCACACACGGACTACAACTCCCACTCCACTCAAAAGCAGCCGGTGTGGAAGGAAAAAGCAGGATGCACTGCACAGTACACACGGACTACAACTCCCCCTCTACTCAAAAGCAGCCGGTGTGGAAGGAAAAAGCAGGATGCACTGCACAGCACACACGGACTACAACTCCCACTCCACTCAAAAACAGCCGGTGTGGAAGGAAAAAGCAGGATGCACTGCACAGCACACACGGACTACAACTCCCACTCCACTGAAAAGCAGCGGGTGTGGAAGGACAAAGCAGGATGCACCGTACAATACACACAGACTACAACTCCCAATCCACTCAAAAAGAGCCGGTGTGGAAGGAAAAAGCAGGATGCACTGCACAGCACACACGGCCTACAACTCCCACTCCACTCAAAACAGCCAGTGGGGAAGGAAAAAGCAGGATGCACCGCACAGCACACACGGCCTACAACTCCCACTCCACTCAAAAACAGCCGGTGGGGAAGGAAAAAGCAGGATGCACCGTACAGCACGCACGGCCTACAACTCCCACTCCTTTCAAAAACAGCCAGTGTGAAAGGAAAAAGCAGGATGCACCGCACAGCACACATGGACTACAACTCCCACTCCACTCAAAAACAGCCGGTGTGGAAGGAAAAAGCAGGATGCACTGCACAGCAAACACGGACTACAACTCCAACTCCACTCAAAAACAGCCGGTGTGGAAGGAAAAAGCAGGATGCACCGCACAGCACACACGGACTACAACTCCACTGTACATGTCGAAGTGACCGGTCACCTGTGGACTGCGGCAGCGCAAGCAAGCAGCATCTCGCCAACCTCTTAAGACACAGCAGAAGCCTTTCATGATCGTGGCCTCCACATAGCATGCACCTCACCCGATGAACAGCGCCTAGACGCCGGCGTAGCACTTCATAAAGGTTATTATTGTAGCAGACGAGACAGCTCTCGTGGTCTCACTTCACCAGATGGTGAATAGTGAGACTAGTACAATATAAGGCAAGGGAGACACTTCTAGGCATGGCTGGTCCCAAACAGATACTCTTGATGTTGAGGTTCAGTCTGCTGCCGGTGCTCGCCAGGTAGAGAGCGAGAGGTGCAGGACGAGACATTCGTGTCACAGGTTCATGCAATCGTGGTCAAGTGGGGAAGCCAAGGTTACGATCACACCCTTCAGACATCATCTCATCAACATCGCCTTTTACTGATCACCTTGAATGATGTACATTTAGGGGTCACCTGGGGTGGGGATTACCATCCACAGTGCCCCCTGAGAGCCCCCCCATGCAGGCAGAAGCAACAAACTCTGAGTTCCAGAAACAAAGTGGGGACTATAGGAAAAGCGCCACCTCGAGTCTGCATAAACATGCCACAGGCTGGCCAGCACAGACTTCATTGCACGTCTACAAATAACAAATCCCTCGATTCATGCCGCCCTTCGAGGCTCTAGCTTGCTGCAGGAGTTCTTACCAACAGTAGCTAATAACAAGATCAAGCAAGCATTTGCAAAACCAATGGTGCTAGTGTAGAAACTAAGGTCGGGGACAATCGGTATTTGCCCGGCGGTATCGCCTCTTTAACCCACGAAACATTAATCAATGAAGAGGCAGGCGCTGGAGACTGGAAGGCAGGAAACAAGGTTTATTCTCTCCGGAGGAGAACACGACAAATCAGACAGCAGGTATCGTCATGAGGTGCTCTAACTTATTTCTGAGGCCTGGCCCCTTATATACAGGTTTTTGTGGCTTTATTACAGTTTACATATTCATGGCAATGCTTTGATGTACGGAAAGACATTCCCGGAATCTCCCCTTCGGGCCCGTTCCCACACACATTTACAGTAGAAGTCCCCACCCCGGTCACAACAGGTGATGGTTATCGCGCAGCTGGATATTCCGCCGATTCATGGAGTGTGGGGGGTTCGATCGGATCTCGTGGGGTGGGGGCTCTGATCAACTCAGGGGTCCTTTGATGAGGGAAGCTTTCAACTGTACGGGGAGGGGCAAGGAATAGTATCGGCAGAGCTAGGTGTCGGCCTGGGAACAAGGAAGACAAACGGGCACAGGAAAAGGGTTTTTTTTTGTATCAAAGGGCCGGGGACTATGAAAAGAATGAAGGGAGGGGTCGCGCTGGGAACAGGATGGGGCTTTGAGGCAGAACTGCGCTGAAGAGGGGTTTATGACTCAAAGCATGTGCGAGCGAGGGGGGGTTGGTCAGCGTGCAGGCTTGGCGAGGGCGAAGGGCTATGTTGGGGGCCAGTGGCGTGCAAAAGGGATGGTCCTGATCGAGGCACCTAAAAAAATGGCGGGCGCGCACGACAAAAGTGTGGCATCAGGGGAAAAGGCAAGATGGCGCAGATAATGTTTACCAAACCGTACTAATTTTCCACAGTCCTCCCTTTAACATATTCAAGACATCTTGCTGATCTATTTCCTATTCAAGTCTATTATGGTGGGCATAAGAAAAAGCAGTAGGACCCCAGGTGAAGGAGTCGTAAACACTACATTTAAGATCTCTAGTTTTAGGAGGCGGGCCTATTGATAAACTTTGATAAACTTGTTAGCAGGAAAGTCATAGTAAGGTAATACAAAAAATGATTCTGTAGCGAGCAGTCAGTACATTGCATACAGGTTATTATATACAGGTGTAGGAGAGTAGGGTCTGCTATCCTATGGTCACCCCAAATTTTTGCTTTTTGCTTCACTGGTTTTCGACTACTGAGGCTGTGGGCCTGCTGATCAGACCCCCAGCCTGCTGTTCTCTCACTAAATTAATGACACATGTGCTATAGGCACATACCAATTGGAAATGGACTCCTTGTCAGCCCCTGTAGAATGCACTATAGGTGCACAGGGCACAGGAGCCACTAAGGCCTACCAGGGGCTGCAGCATATCTTTTGCCACCCCTGGCTGGTTCTTAAATTGACACAACTGGCTGATCACTCAGCTGGGGTAAGGTGGTGTACACACCCCTTGCTTAGATATAGTATACCTATGTCTAAACCTATATCTGGACACATGTAAACCTGTGAGCCACTCCTATAGACAGGCCTCACCAATCCTGGAGGCTGGGTGCATGGTTTTTATGTGAGATGGAGCTCTAGCATGAGCTGAGCCTGTCTGCAGCCGTCGGGAACAAATCCCTAAGCTGTTTCAGGATAATGCCATACCATATACTATTAAGTGCCTTATAATCCTCGCGGTTATTTAGCAACTTTGGTTTGGCTTTATCAAAACATGTCGTGTAAGGTGTCATACGCTTTGGAATACCATCCCCTCGCCAGTTCTGGCGACGGGGATGGCATTCCACCCCTCTAGAGGGGTAAGACATGTTACTTCACTTTAATGCGGTTGATTTCTCCAAAGGCCTTAAGATCCACAAAATGGATGCCTCTGCCACAGACAAATGTCTGGACCCCTGGAGCTGACCGAAACTCAGTCAAGGGGGTCCTGGACAAAGGGTTTCCTGTCACAGGAGGGTGTCACCGCCCTCCAGACAGGAGATAGTGTATTGTAGCAGGGAGGTTTGAAAGAAACCAGACACTGCCTGGGGCGCACAAGGCTGCCCCTTGCATAATCCGGCCAAACCGGTTCTGGGGCACTCCAGCCCTCGTGCCAGGGCGGCCTGGATCAAAGGAAGGGGGTGTATCCACCCACTTCCTGGGTCCCACCCATAGGAGGGGACCTAGCAGGTAATCACGCCCACCAGATTCGAATAAGAGTGGGAGCAGTGCCAATGCACATCAGATTTCCTGGAAGAAACATTTGAAACGATATTCTGGACCCTTCGCCCTCCATCTCAACGTGGAAGTCCGAAGAATCTCCCTTGTGGTCAAGGAGTGACCACCCTGCAGCAGCAGGCACCATCCAGCCCTCGACGTCTGCTTAGTTGCAGTTCCCGCCGGAACTCGAGCGACTGAGATCGACGAGATCAAGCCTGCCCAGCTTCTAACAGCCCGATCCACAGTCCCCGCAAAGCTGAGACCCGTGGAGGCGACCGGAAGCGTGGGGCACGCCATCTTGAAGTGACCACGAGACGCTGACCGTGCAGCCCACGAGTGACCCTCGAAGCTGTACACCGGGGTTTGAGAAGTCCCCACCCTGAGCTACTCCTGATCCGAAGTTCAGCCCTCCACACTCGACGAGTGCTGCGTGGGGCCCTTTGGCACGATTTGGCTCAATGCGTTGGCCCGGTCACTTGCCAGCTGGCTTGTGGTCCCTGTGCCGACAAACTACCTAAAAAGACTTGTGATTCTGGCTGCTCCAGATCCACACCAGCTCCCCTGAAAAGGAGCCCCGACTCTGACCTTCTTGGTCCGAGTGAGAAGCAATCTTCCGATCCTGCGTGGATTGCTCTTACCAAGGCTTGTTTGCTCCAAACTTGAAGCCGACTGCACCGACGGTGAGAGCCTGCGTGGGACAGATCGTGACCTGCTCCTGGATGTCGCAGATGCCCCAGAGCCCACGTGACAGCGGAGAGAAGCTCCTCAACGACCACCTGATTGCGCCCGACATTGCCTGGTTCCGTCCTGGTTCCACCCTGGTCACTGCTGAGTGACCCAGACTCTGTCCCCTCTGCTTTCAGGTACTCTACAACTTGAGTCCACCCTTGGACTCCACCGGACACTTCGTCTTCACCCTGCCTGCAGCCCTTTCAGCTTCAAGCACC
This sequence comes from Lissotriton helveticus, assembly GCF_964261635.1. Taxonomy (NCBI): domain Eukaryota; kingdom Metazoa; phylum Chordata; class Amphibia; order Caudata; family Salamandridae; genus Lissotriton; species Lissotriton helveticus. The sequence goes on along the minus strand of NW_027611694.1, from coordinate 1,314,008 downwards.
AAGAGCCTGCGTGTCAAAACCCGACGCCACTTCGACCCTGTGCACCCACTTCCTGTGGGTGAGGTAACTTTGCTCCGCCGGTGTTCCCACACTGGTGCACACCTCTAGGGTCTGTGTGTTAAGTTTTGTTCCTCTAGGTTCAGCGGAAGTGTCCTTAAACTTTAACTCTTTGACTTTTACGCACCATTGGTTAACATTGGTGCATGCGTGCGCTTTCCGCACATCTCCCGAATCCCGAGGGCCATTCCCGACTTCAGCATTGCTTGTCCTGACTGCTCCCAGCGATTCCCTAGGCCCTAGGCCTAACCACTGCTCGAGTGGCCTTTCTTATACCACTTGTTTAGTATATGGTTTGAGTGGCCACCCGCCCTCATCCATAATTGTGCAACTTGTATGTTTAAACAGTGCTTTTGATTTAACGCTTGTGCCCCTTTATTCATAAAGAATACTGGGGATTGTTTTTAGTAATAAACACATATATTTTTATAATATATACTTGTGTGGTGTCCTTTCATTTGGTATTACAGGATTGTATGTGGTAAAACAGCTCGCTTAACACGACCTCTTAAGTTAAGCCTTTAGGCTGCTTAGTCCATGCTACCCCTAGGATAGCTTGTCTAATAAGGTTGACTTACAACCAGACACCATAAGGGGATTGTTTGGTCAGGTAGTAGGTGGTTCCAGAATTGGAAACATCCCCTACCAGGCCAACTTCTCACATTGGTGAGCAGCGGTGCGGATTTGAGCTTGCTGTTGTTTTACCATTGCAATCTTTATATCAAATTGAAAGATCACATCAAGTACCTCTAGGTACATATAAAATCAAAAGCTTAGCATATTAAGTTCTACTGAACTTAGTAGTTGTAGGTTGAAGGGAGTAGCACACCCCTGACTACAACTCACTAGCAAGGTCCAGTAGGAAAACACTTAGTGTAGGTAAGTGCACCACTTACACCTCACTAGTAACCATGTCTGACACAGGAAAGGCCTCAGGGTCTAGTCCTGTGACAGTTGACCCTACCCAGGCAACTTTTGGATATGACAAACTAACCCGCAGAGACTTGATTGCCTTGTGCAAAGCAAGAGGGTTAAAAAGGGGCAGAAGCCCCACCTGCCTAATCCTGGTAGAAATCCTAGAACAGGATGACTTAGAGAAGGCAAAAGCAGCTTCCCTAGATACAGGAACTGGAGGGAACCCCCCTGCAGTTGATCCCCTTGAAGAGGAGGATGATGATGACTTGGATGAGGACTCAGATGTTGAGGACTTAGGAGTACAGGATCAGGGTAGCCAGGTTCCAGTTGGTAGGCTTAGCCAGGCCAACTTGGACCTACTGGGGAATGGAGAGGGCCAGCACCTCCCCAGAACCCAACATATGATTCCCCCAGGCAACAGAAGAGTGAGATCTCCCTCAGGGGACTCTCATCTTTCTAGTGCCTCCAGAGAATCACAGAGAGGCATGAATGCTTCTCAAAAGTTAGAGCATAGGGCCAGAATGAGGGCTGTCAAACTCCAGATAGAGAGGGAGGAGGTAGCCTTGGCTCAAGCTAGACTTGCCTTGGCAAGAGAGCAGAAATTAAGTGGCTTAGATGTCACTGGTGGCAGCAATTTTCCAAGAGAAAAAGACAGGGCCTATGATAATAGAAACCTGACCAAAATTGTGCCCCCCTTTAAAGAAGGGGATGACATCCACAAATGGATGACTGCTCTTGAGAGAGCCTGCATGGTACAGCAGGTTCCTGAGAATCAGTGGGCTGCAATTTTGTGGTACTCCTTTTCTGAGAAAGGGAGGGACAGGCTCCTCACAGTTAGACCTGAGGATGCCAAAAACTACTCTGTTTTGAAGAGTGCTCTCATTGAAGGGTATGGCCTAACCACTGAGCAATACAGGTTGTTGTTCAGAGACACCCAGAAAGCACAGACTCAAGACTGGACTGATTTTGTGGAGTGTGCCACTAAGGCTTTGGAGGGTTGGTTGCAGGGAAGTAAAGTTTCAGACTATACAGGATTGTACAATCTTATGATGAGAGAACAGATCCTTAATAACTGTACAAACCAGCTGTTGCATCAATACCTTATTGACTCTGATCTGACCTCTCCCCAAGAATTGGGAAAGAAGGCAGACAAATGGGTCAGAACAAGGATTAAGCAGAAACCCCAGAACCAAGGTGGTGACCAGAAGAAAACAGACCAGAAGGGTGGTAATCAGAATCAGAAAGATAAAGAAAAAGACCAGAAGTCTTCAGGCCCCCAAACTAATAGTAAGGAGGGTGGTTCCCAAACCGGTAACAAGAAGAAGAAGAACAAAGGTCCAAAGACACCTTGGTGCAATACCTGCAAATCAGTTTCACACTGGGGCAGTGAGTGCACCAAGGCAAATCCAGTTCCCACCACTACAGCTCCTAAAGCAACTGCAACCCCAAGTACAGTAAGCAGTGGTGGAACACAGTCCAAGGGTGTAGCTGGGTTGACCCTGGGTATTGAAGTAGGATCTGGCCTAGTCAGAGTCCCTACACAGGCAGTTCTCCTGTATGATGTGGACATTGAGTTGCCCACTGCAGTAAGCCCCACTAACCTGGGCAAATACAGGCAGACTCCCTTAATAAATGAGAAACTGGCTCAAGCTTACAGGGACACATGTGCTAGTGTCACCATGGTGACCCCTGGCTTTGTGGACCCTGGACAGATTGTACTAGGAGAGAGCTACCTAGTAACCAATGCAAGCAACTCCACTACCTCCCATAGTGTGGCAGTTGTGAACTTCTCCTGGGGAGGGGTTGATGGCCTAAAGAAAGTTGTGGTGAGTGCAGACCTACCAGTAGACTGTCTGTTAGGCAATGACCTTGAAAGCTCAGCATGGTCAGAAGTGGAGTACAGGACTCATGCAGAAATGCTAGGGATTTCAGAGCATGTCCTTGCCATGACAAGGGCTCAGGCTAAGAAGTGCCTTCCTGAACCAGTGGTGGATCTTGAGACAATAGACCAGCCACAACCCAAGAGAAGGAGCAAGAGAGGAAAGGCCTCGCCTTCCACCTTGCCCCAGGTTGAGGATCAGGTTTCAGAGGAAACTGATTCTGCAGTCCAAGAGGAGACTGTCTCTGAGGAGCTTGAACCTGACCAGGTTGAGTTTCTGGGGACAGGGGGACCCTCAAGGGCAGACCTGAGGCAGGCTCAATTAGATTGCCCTTCCCTTGAACCCCTCAGACAGCAGGCTGCTGCTGAGGCGGCTGGGGATGCCCAAGGTACCCATACTGTGTATTGGGATGAGGGACTCCTTTACTCAGAGGCTAGAGCCCAGAAGCCTGGCATGACCAGGAGGTTGGTGATACCTCTGCAGTTTAGGGGATTCCTCCTTACCTTGGCCCATGATATTCCCCTTGCAGGACACTTAGGCCAGAACAAGACGTGGGACAGGCTTGTTCCACACTTTCACTGGCCTCACATGTCAGAGGATGTCAAGGAGTTTTGTCGCTCCTGTGTCACTTGCCAAGCCAGTGGTAAGTCAGGTGGCACAACAAAGGCCCCCCTAATACCACTACCTGTGGTGGGGGTCCCCTTTGAGAGAGTTGGAATTGATATTGTGGGTCCAATGGACCCCCAAACAGCATCTGGGAACAGATTCATACTGGTGGTAGTGGATCATGCCACCAGGTACCCAGAGGCTATTCCCCTAAGGACCACCACAGCACCTGTGGTGGCAAAAGCCCTCATTGCAGTTTTCTCAAGAGTGGGCTTTCCTAAGGAGGTACTATCAGATAGAGGGACAAATTTTATGTCCAGCTATCTAAAAGCAATGTGGAAGGAATGTGGAGTAAACTATAAGTTTACCACCCCATATCATCCACAATGCAATGGGCTTGTGGAGAGATTTAACAAGACCCTTAAAGGCATGATAAAAGGATTACCAGAGAAGCTCAGGCGGAAATGGGACATTCTTTTACCCTGCCTGCTCTTTGCTTACAGAGAGGTCCCACAGAAGGGGGTTGGCTACAGCCCTTTTGAACTTTTGTTTGGCCACCCTGTGAGAGGTCCATTGTGTTTGGTGAAGGAAGGATGGGAGTTACCTCTCAAAAAGCCCAAACTAGACATAGTGGACTATGTACTTGGTCTCCGCTCCAGGATGGCTGAGTACATGGAAAGAGCATCCAAAAACCTGGAGGCCAGCCAAGAATTGCAGAAAGCTTGGCATGACCAAAAGGCTGTGCTGGTAGAGTTCCAACCAGGACAGAAGGTATGGGTACTGGAGCCAGTGGCTCCAGCAGCACTCCAAGACAAATGGAGTGGACCCTATCCTATTATTGAGAAGAAAGGGGAAGTCACCTACTTGGTAGACTTTGGAACACCCAGGAGCCCTCACAGGGTAATCCATGTGAATCGCTTGAAAGCATTTGTAGACAGGGAGGACATGAGCTTGCTCATGGCCACAGATGGGGAACAGGAGGAAGAGAGTGACCCTCTCCCAGACCTGCTTTCTCAGAACCCTGATGATGGTTCAGTTGATGGAGTAGCCTTGGCAGGCAGCCTCACTGACCAGCAACAGAGGGACTGCAGACAAGTTTTGCAGGCTCACAGGCAAATGTTTTCACTCACACCCAGCCAAACTGACTGGTGTACCCATGTTGTGGACACTGGTGACAGTCTGCCTGTCAAGAATAAGATCTACAGGCAACCTGATCATGTCAGGGATTCCATCAAGGCTGAGGTGCAAAAGATGTTGGAGCTTGGAGTGATTGAGCCATCAGAGAGCCCATGGGCCAGCCCAGTAGTCCTGGTGCCAAAACCTCATACCCAAGATGGTAAGAGAGAAATGAGGTTTTGCGTGGATTACAGGGGTCTCAATGCTGTCACTAGGACAGATGCTCACCCCATTCCAAGAGCAGATGAGCTCATTGACAGATTGGCTTCTGCCAAGTTTCTGAGCACATTTGATCTGACAGCTGGCTACTGGCAAATCAGACTAGCTGAGGAGTCAAAGGCCAAGACAGCATTCTCTACCCCTAGTGGGCATTATCAGTTTGTGGTAATGCCCTTTGGTTTGAAGAATGCACCTGCCACTTTCCAAAGGTTGGTGAACCAAGTCCTTACTGGGTTGGATGACTTTTGTGCAGCTTATCTGGATGATATTGCTGTCTTTAGCTCCACCTGGGAGGATCACCTGATCCACCTGAAGAATGTTTTGGAGGCCCTGCAAAAGGCAGGCCTAACTATCAAGGCCACAAAGTGCCAGATAGGGCAGAGTAAGGTTGTATACCTGGGCCACCTAGTAGGTGGAGGCCAGGTTCAGCCACTGGAAAGCAAAATCCAGGCCATACAGGACTGGGCTCCTCCAGTTACCCAGACACAAGTCAGAGCCTTCTTGGGCCTGACTGGGTATTACAGAAAGTTTGTGAAAAACTATGGGTCTATAGTGACACCATTAAATGACTTGACATCCAAGAAGATGCCAAAAAAGGTTCAGTGGACAGTTAGCTGTCAGAAGGCATTTGAAGACCTGAAGAAGGCCATGTGCTCTGCACCTATCCTAAAGAGTCCTGACTACTCCAAACAGTTCATTGTTCAGACAGATGCTTCTGAGTTGGGGGTGGGAGCTGTACTCTCACAACTTAATCAAGATGGTCAAGACCAGCCAATTGCTTTCATTAGCAGGAGGCTAACCCCAAGAGAAAAACGTTGGTCAGCCATTGAGAGGGAGGCCTTTGCTGTGGTTTGGGCATTAAAGAAGTTGAGGTCCTACTTGTTTGGAACTCACTTCCTGGTGCAAACAGACCATAAGCCCCTCTTATGGCTTAATCAGATGAAGGGGGAAAATCCCAAACTGCTCAGGTGGTCCATTTCCCTACAGGGGATGGACTTTACAGTGGAGCACCGCCCAGGGACTGACCATGGTAATGCAGATGGTCTCTCCAGGTACTTCCACTTAGAACATGAAGACTTATCTGGTCAAGGTTAGTTTAATGTCCCTGCGTTTGGGGGGGGGGTTGTGTAGGAGAGTAGGGTCTGCTATCCTATGGTCACCCCAAATTTTTGCTTTTTGCTTCACTGGTTTTCGACTACTGAGGCTGTGGGCCTGCTGATCAGACCCCCAGCCTGCTGTTCTCTCACTAAATTAATGACACATGTGCTATAGGCACATACCAATTGGAAATGGACTCCTTGTCAGCCCCTGTAGAATGCACTATAGGTGCACAGGGCACAGGAGCCACTAAGGCCTACCAGGGGCTGCAGCATATCTTTTGCCACCCCTGGCTGGTTCTTAAATTGACACAACTGGCTGATCACTCAGCTGGGGTAAGGTGGTGTACACACCCCTTGCTTAGATATAGTATACCTATGTCTAAACCTATATCTGGACACATGTAAACCTGTGAGCCACTCCTATAGACAGGCCTCACCAATCCTGGAGGCTGGGTGCATGGTTTTTATGTGAGATGGAGCTCTAGCATGAGCTGAGCCTGTCTGCAGCCGTCGGGAACAAATCCCTAAGCTGTTTCAGGATAATGCCATACCATATACTATTAAGTGCCTTATAATCCTCGCGGTTATTTAGCAACTTTGGTTTGGCTTTATCAAAACATGTCGTGTAAGGTGTCATACGCTTTGGAATACCATCCCCTCGCCAGTTCTGGCGACGGGGATGGCATTCCACCCCTCTAGAGGGGTAAGACATGTTACTTCACTTTAATGCGGTTGATTTCTCCAAAGGCCTTAAGATCCACAAAATGGATGCCTCTGCCACAGACAAATGTCTGGACCCCTGGAGCTGACCGAAACTCAGTCAAGGGGGTCCTGGACAAAGGGTTTCCTGTCACAGGAGGGTGTCACCGCCCTCCAGACAGGAGATAGTGTATTGTAGCAGGGAGGTTTGAAAGAAACCAGACACTGCCTGGGGCGCACAAGGCTGCCCCTTGCATAATCCGGCCAAACCGGTTCTGGGGCACTCCAGCCCTCGTGCCAGGGCGGCCTGGATCAAAGGAAGGGGGTGTATCCACCCACTTCCTGGGTCCCACCCATAGGAGGGGACCTAGCAGGTAATCACGCCCACCAGATTCGAATAAGAGTGGGAGCAGTGCCAATGCACATCAGATTTCCTGGAAGAAACATTTGAAACGATATTCTGGACCCTTCGCCCTCCATCTCAACGTGGAAGTCCGAAGAATCTCCCTTGTGGTCAAGGAGTGACCACCCTGCAGCAGCAGGCACCATCCAGCCCTCGACGTCTGCTTAGTTGCAGTTCCCGCCGGAACTCGAGCGACTGAGATCGACGAGATCAAGCCTGCCCAGCTTCTAACAGCCCGATCCACAGTCCCTGCAAAGCTGAGACCCGTGGAGGCGACCGAAAGCGTGGGGCACGCCATCTTGAAGTGACCACGAGACGCTGACCGTGCAGCCCACGAGTGACCCTCGAAGCTGTACACCGGGGTTTGAGAAGTCCCCACCCTGAGCTACTCCTGAGCCGAAGTTCAGCCCTCCACACTCGACGAGTGCTGCGTGGGGCCCTTTGGCACGATTTGGCTCAACGCGTTGGCCCGGTCACTTGCCAGCTGGCTTGTGGTCCCTGTGCCGACGAACTACCTAAAAAGACTTGTGATTCTGGTTGCTCCAGATCCACACCAGCTCCCCTGAAAAGGAGCCCCGACTCTGACCTTCCTGGTCCGAGTGAGAAGCAATCTTCCGATCCTGCGTGGATTGCTCTTACCAAGGCTTGTTTGCTCCAAACTTGAAGCCGACTGCACCGACGGTGAGAGCCTGCGTGGGACAGATCGTGACCTGCTCCTGGACGTCGCAGATGCCCCAGAGCCCACGTGACAGCGGAGAGAAGCTCCTCGACGACCACCTGATTGCGCCCGACATTGCCTGGTTCCGTCCTGGTTCCACCCTGGTCACTGCTGAGTGACCCAGACTCTGTCCCCTCTGCTTTCAGGTACTCTACAACTTGAGTCCACCCTTGGACTCCACCGGACACTTCGTCTTCACCCTGCCTGCAGCCCTTTCAGCTTCAAGCACCAAGAGCCTGCGTGTCAAAACCCGACGCCACTTCGACCCTGTGCACCCACTTCCTGTGGGTGAGGTAACTTTGCTCCGCCGGTGTTCCCACACTGGTGCACACCTCTAGGGTCTGTGTGTTAAGTTTTGTTCCTCTAGGTTCAGCGGAAGTGTCCTTAAACTTTAACTCTTTGACTTTTACGCACCATTGGTTAACATTGGTGCATGCGTGCGCTTTCCGCACATCTCCCGAATCCCGAGGGCCATTCCCGACTTCAGCATTGCTTGTCCTGACTGCTCCCAGCGATTCCCTAGGCCCTAGGCCTAACCACTGCTCGAGTGGCCTTTCTTATACCACTTGTTTAGTATATGGTTTGAGTGGCCACCCGCCCTCATCCATAATTGTGCAACTTGTATGTTTAAACAGTGCTTTTGATTTAACGCTTGTGCCCCTTTATTCATAAAGAATACTGGGGATTGTTTTTAGTAATAAACACATATATTTTTATAATATATACTTGTGTGGTGTCCTTTCATTTGGTATTACAGGATTGTATGTGGTAAAACAGCTCGCTTAACACGACCTCTTAAGTTAAGCCTTTAGGCTGCTTAGTCCATGCTACCCCTAGGATAGCTTGTCTAATAAGGTTGACTTACAACCAGACACCATAAGGGGATTGTTTGGTCAGGTAGTAGGTGGTTCCAGAATTGGAAACATCCCCTACCAGGCACACTTCTCACAACAGGCTCCGTATATATTTGGTTGGAGCATAATCAATACAATGGTGGCTGGGAGAGAAACGAGACGTAGCAGAAACGATGATTGAGGGTGTCAATGTTCGAAGTTACTGAGTTCTCAGTCCTTTGTTGGCGCTGTGGAGCACCGGCGGTGGAGCTAAGGGTCCAGCTCTATTCTAGGTCCCGTGTTGCAGGGCACGACCTTTTCCTCGCGTTTCTGGTCGAAAAGGTCTTTTTCGCCCTGTGTCTTTCGGAGTCGATAGTCAAAAAGTTCAGGTGGAAGAAGAGTGTACAAATAGTCCATAGGGTAGGTCGGAGAAAAAGGGGGGTGGAGCAATGGCCAGGTCGGGAACAAACTAGGGGAACGAGAGATTTCAGGTAGGCGGGCTTATGACCGAGTTTAGGGAGCGGGGACCTTTCGGCACACATTTGAACATTGGACAGGGGCATCAGGTCAGCCCTCTCCTCTTGTTTTGTCGGAAATAGTGCCTCGTCCTGCAGCTCCGTTCTGTCGCGGTCTCGCCTTGGCCCATGCCGCAGACGTTCCATAGTCTGTAGTCAGGCCACGTGCTCCCACATCCGGTCCTTCTTTCCTCCGACAGCTGTACCCTTGAAGGAGTTTGAAAAGACAGTCTTTAGAGAATGGGCAGAGGAAGGTAATCACACAAGTCTATTTCTCTCCCAGCTCCAGGTAAATGACAATAGAAACGTCCGTTATATTAGGGTTCACAACTGACATATAAATGATCGATGGTGGGTGGATTTACTATGACTTTCCTTCACAACTGTTTACTATAGTCACGACAGTTCATCTGATGGAGACCCACCTTCGTAATACAAGCCTGACAAAGCTATACCGTTCTCTAGGGGTTTATATTTACAAAAGGGTGTTGTGAGCTATCAACATGGTACTAATAGGTATCTCGCTGAGGGACGAACATAGGCTAAACATCTTTCATTTTATCAATGCATCCTGCCTTTTAACTAAACATTTTCGCTTTCGACAAGGTTCATTGTAATGGTTTTCTTCGCTTCGGTCTAATCTTTAACTTTGTAAAACATCATTCTGGTTCCTATGCAGCCTCTCGCGGCCTGATTACTAAATTAGAAAAGACAGGGGTCTCATGGGAAAATAACTAGGGACATAGAAAACTGTGATGGGGGGGCATCATCTTACTTTGGGTTATAAGGGTACTATCGGCAGAAGGCCACAGTTCAGTTGGTGAGCGTTCAGTGGCATTTCTCGAATTCCAAACTCTGAAATTTGCCTATCGAAAAAATCATTTCTAGGGACCACAGCTGGCCTGCGTTAGTCGCAAGTCGACCCATCTCTTACGATCGGGGGGTGAAGGATAGTTAAAAACTCTTATCGGGGGCAACTGAACGCAATACTGGGTGCGTCCTGGGAAGATGGGGAGGTTTCGATTACCTTTACGGTTTGGGTATTGCGACAATTCGGAACGGGGAAGGTCGCGTCATCTGAGGCATTTTATCTCATAATAGGAGCCGCTGACATGTAGTTCCCTCATTACGGGTCAGATTAGGGAACCTCAGTCGTCTTACCTGTCCTTTCCCTTATGGCCAATTCTCGGTTTCGTCAATTTAGCAGAAAGGAGAGGTAGTGACACGGTCTCATGGTGATTTTATTAAAGACAAGTTTTGTGCAAATACTGGCGGTATTTGGAGCCAATTGGGTGGTGCGCTAGGGGTGGCAGTCTGCCAATTTCGGAGCTAATCGCTCGGAAGAGTGGGAGTGTGAAGGAGAGAGAGAGAGAGAGAGAGAGAGAGAGAGAGAGAGAGAGAGAGAGAGAGAGAGAGAGAGAGTGCAACAGCAGGCTAAATAGTACACGTGCGACATGGAGAGTGGCAGTGTATTTAAGAAAGGCTATTTAGTGCATTACACAGCAAAGGACATTTACGGGTCTGCGTTAGAATCTTGAAAGCATGCAGTTTGAGGTGGACGAGCATTAGACAGGGTAGAGGGGACATGCTTTGAGAAAAAGGAAAACGGGTACCACTGTGTCGCACTTTCTTGCATTCTTGGTCCTTCGACCAGTTGAGTCAACGCTTCAGTCACACACACACATTCTCTCATAGTTTCGAATCATACGTGACATGGGTTCATTCGTGCAGCATGGGTTAAGGGTGATCATTTTTCATCAGATCATACTAAATTTATGGGCTCGTTTGCTACGTGAGTAGTTTGTGGGCGTGCTTAGGCGCCACCTTGCAGCGTTGGTCCGCTTCGCGTATCAGACGGGGCAAGGCTTCAGATCTTCGCCATACCTCGGTTGCGGCCCCTGATGTAACCTGTAGAGGGAGGGAAAAGAGGGGAAGGGAGGGGGACAACATTCGCGCATATCAAATACATGGATTCGAGAGTCCTTTACTTACCTCATACTCGTCTTTCCTCCTCGGGGTAGAATCCCTGGGGTATGGTTTCTGGAGTCGGGGGGGGCAGTGTGTCCTTATAGGTCGTGTGCAGGGAAACGTAAAAAGGAAACCAGAGGTACCTAGTGCGAGGTATCTAGTTAGTAGATGTATCTCACTATCGGGATCCTTAAATCTCCTTCAATGCTGTGACGTTCTAAGGTTCTTCAGTTCTTTGGTCAGCTCTGTTCCCTAATACCTTTGAGCGTCGTACTTTATAACATTTACATCGTTTTATTTTACCCTTCTTTTACATTCCATTATTTATACCGTTTCGTTTTACCCATCCTCAGAAGTCGAGGTCTTTTCTCCACGCGAGAGTTCATGAGTCAGTCGCGTACCTTGAAGGCAGAGTATCGTGTCGTAGATCCGATCCTTCCTCCGGGGCTGGGCAACCATCTTCTAATAACCTTAAAGAGAGAGCAGGGTAGGGTGCACAGAAAAGAACTCTCCCGCCGATCCCATATTTCAAATAAAGCATGCAATACCCGTTCATAATTTCGAAAACCTTTATTTTTGCAAAATCATAGTACGTGGATTTATGAGGGTGCAGTCGTATTTGGCCGGACACGGCAATGGCTAAAGTGCGTACAGTGGGGGGTGTTGTTTTGCAGCAATAAAAAACATTAGAAAGTTTTATCAATTCATTTGTAGCAAACTAAAACGTCTATCAACTGGCTGGGGGGGTTCGGGGGCATTTATTTCATAATTTAGAAGCATAGTCAGACTAGTTGCAATCAGATTTCCTATATGCATACCGTTTGCGTGCGTCATAAGCGAGGTTATACATCAGCTATATATATATAAAAAATATAATACATTGTACATTTGTAATCATCATTTTTAACGGGATCCTTTTTACATGTTCATCGAGTGAGCTCTCCTTTCTTCTTGTCAAGTGTACAAAGGATCATATACATGTCTCAGAACATCAAGTTTTTTTTTATTTAGCAAAAAGAAACACCACGAGGTGTTCGTAAGTTCCTATTGATACCGGCGCCATTTTGGGCGGGGCCGGGTCAGTCCGGAAGTAGCATCAGGAAAAAGTTTCCTACAACCGGCAGTTGGACCAGAGTCCTTTTCGGCAGTTCAAGAATTCATGCTAACAGAAGGAGTGGCAATGTCATGTTTATTTTGTTGGCGATCAAGGCAGTTGTCCCTTACCGGAAGCCTGCAGGGGCCGAGGGCTCCGCCGGGTACCTTTGCAGACTCTTCAAGGCTGTGGAGATGTTGTCGGAGGTGGGGGCTCGTGTCCCGGTGGGCAAGCGACCGAGTTACATGGCTGTTCAAAGTTACTCTAGCGGCCGAGACCCGCCTTCCAGCGGACCCAGACGCCATTTTGAGGCCCTGCAGCAGTCCCCTCTCATCGAGTCTGCAAGAGTGGAAGAGACCTTTCTGAGGACAAAATAGGGAGTGGAACTCTGTGTTGTGGAAGCGGGACATTCGGCTGGGGTGCGGCTGTGATGCCCCCGCCTGGGGGGGGCAAGGGAGACTCGTTCGCGCCGTCTCCTTCTCCCGGTGCACTCTAGGCCGTTCTCTTTCATGGGCATGCACGATGGTCTCTCCACACCCTGTGCTCCACAAGGCCCATGCCCAGTGCTACGGAGGTATGGCCACCTGCGGCGCACGTTCGGTGCTGCGCAAGTATCGGTGCAGTCATTGCATATTCGGTGCTCCGAAAATATGGGCACCGTTGCACGTTCGGTGCTGCGCAAGTACTGGGGCACCACCATGGTATGTTCGGTGCTACGAAAATATGGCACCACCGCCTGGCTGGGGGAGTTCGGCGTTGGGCCGGGGGCTGGGAGACCTCCTATCCGTGGAGGTGGGAGAGGCTCGTCCGCGTCGCCTCTCCCTCCCAGCCCAACTTGGACAAATTTCTGCAGAGGTATGGACAGGACATCCCGCCGCCCAGAGCTGCTGCGGCTGTCACGGAGGGGAAAAGGAAGAGGTGTCTCGTTCTTCTCTGGACCGGGCTTCCTTAGGTTATCGGCTGCAGCCGGCCTCAGTTGGCCCCCCGTCGGTCCCTGGCCATGGGTGGTCGGACCGGGTGGACATGTGGCGGGACTACCTGCAACTACCCAGGGCCGCTGCGGCTGGACTCCGCTGGCCCCTGCCTCTCCTCCGGCTCCCCCATATGTTAAGATTTCCTGACCAAGTGTTGGCAGCAGGGCCCGCCTTATATGGGTTGCCGCCAGTTGGGCGTAGCCGTAACCCTGCCCTACTTTGGAAGGTTCCAGAATGTGGGGGGGGGGTGGGGGGGGAGGAATGTTCTGTTGACTTTCATTTTCTACAGTTTACCGTTCTTGTTTCTAGCGTTATTGTTCCTTGCTTGTTATGTTAATTAAAAGTTTGTGTTCATCAGTGGCTTACTGATTTCGTTTCCCATTCCTTTCTTTCCAGGTTGTTTCAAGCTAAATTTTCTTTCCATACGACGCGATTTTCAATTTGCGGCCATCTGGTCGTCCCATTGAAATGGATAAGATATTATACATAGTAGAATGTGCCCTATAATTCTTGAAGCATATAAGTTAAAGACTTAATTTCAATTGCAGATTCTAGCTAAGATTCGTATGCATTATTGTACCAATTCTTATGCATGTGGCCCACATAGAAAGTGCACGAAATGGAAGTTGAATCCATACGAGGCGATTTTCGATTTCCGGCCATCTGGTCACCCGAATCTCAAAGATTATTGTTAATAATTCAGTGTGTTTTTATGCTATTTAGCTAATAATGCATGAACCTGTTTATTAACATGTGCATAATGAGATACCAAAGAGAAAATAATGAAAATGTATTGGTAAACCGTATTTTGGTAGACTTTAAAAAACCCCATTGAAAAACACATGCATCACCAATGCTGCTTTTTGCTTGTGCCTAAAACGAAAATGTGTTATTAAAAAGTGAATATAACACATAGAGATGTTTTTTCTTTTGTTTATGAAGCCTAATGTGAAGGCAGGTCACACCTATGTTTTACTTTGAAAAAATCTCTTTTCTAAAATTTACGGCGTTACCTTGTTTTTTAATATAGCTAAAAAACAATTGTTAAAGTCGCTTATAAAAAAGTGATCGTAAATGCTATTTTGTTTTTTTTTTCAGCTTGAGGTTCAGTTTAATATGAGTCTTAATTTGATGTATCACTTGCCCTAGTAAACAATCCCCAAAGTCTATTTTTTTTTCAATTTTCCCAAGCTCAATGTTAAACACATGCATCACCAATGATGCAAAAAGTCAAGTCAGAAATTTCAAACAGCAATAAAAAAGTGAGAAAAACAGATATTTGAAAAATTCCTTTTGTTTATGCGGCCTTATGTCCAAAGCCATCCAACAAGAGCATTTTTTTTTAATTCGGTCGATTTAAAAAAAAATCTGCGAACTATTTTATTTCTCTCAAAAAAGTGCCAAAAAGTGACTTTTTGTGCAAAAAAGTGCCTGTACAATATTTTTTCATCTAATAAACTTTTTATGACTCAGAATACACTTAGGCTTCAGGTCAATGTGTTTTCGTTTGGGGGAGGGGCCCAGGGAAAAAAACACCTTTTTTTTTCTCGGATTGGTCAAAGGTCAGGCTACCAGCTTGACTCTTGTTGCACCAGTGCTGCTTCGGCTGCACCAGTGCTGCTTCGGCTGCACTGGTGCAGCTTCTCAGACTTGAGGCGTTGCACCAGTGCAGCATAGAAAAGAAACTTTTTAATAAAAGGATTTAAAACTAATTCAAGATATACATTATCTAAGGAATGTTATAAAAACTCAGATATGGAGAATATTTTTCATTTTCGTCCATTTTTGACCGTTTTGGAGCACTTTGAAGCACTGATGCAGCTTTGGGATTTTTATGGTTATTTTGATCAGAGATGCTCCTAATGTGTTTAAAATTCATGTGGGATGTATCCAAGACACTGCAATCACACCTATATAGTTTTTAAATGATTTTGATGTATTAAAATTTTGACCTCCTTAAGGGGGGAAAGGTTGAACTTTTACCCCGCTCGGAGTTCCATGACTTTCGTGACCTTGTCCCCCTGAAATTTAAAATTGCATTTTCAAAGTAATGTGTACAACTATTCATTCTGTGTCATTCATTGTGTGTTTAGCATGCTATTGGGCCACTGTAGCACTTGTTTTTTTTCGTTTTTATGCATTTTTGACCGTTTTTGAACACTTTGATGCTCCAAATGGTCTTTGGACTTAGTCACTTTTTGCTTCATGGAGACTTCAAAAGTGTTAGAAAGTCACTTTGGAGGCACACAGGACAGTGCAAATGCACCTATATAGCAATCAGGACACTCCAATCACACCTATATAGTTTTTAAATGATTTTGATGGATTAAAATTTTTGACCTCCATGAGGGGTGGAAAGTTTGAACTTTTACCACGCTCGGAGTTCCATGACTTCTGTGACCTCGTCCCCCTGAAATTTAAAATAGCATTTTCCAAGTAATTTGTAAATATATTCATTCTGGGTCATTCATTGTGTGTTTAGCTTGCTATTGGGCCAGTGTAGCACTTTGTTTTTTTCATTTTTATGCATTTGTGACCGTTTTTAAACACTTTCATGCACCAATGATGTCTTTGTACTTCGTCATTTTTCACTTCATGGAGACTTCAAAAGTGTTAGAAATTCATTTTGGAGGCACACAGAACAGTGCAAATGCAGTTACATAGCATTCAGGACACTGCAATTACACCTATATAGTTTTAAAAAGATTTTGATGTAATAACATTTTTGACCTCCATGGGGAGGGCCCTTAAGCTGAACTTTTACCCAGCTCGGAGTTCCATGACTTCCATGACCTTGTCCCCCTGAAATTGAAAATCGAATTTTCAAAGTGTTTAGTAAAACTGTTCATTCTGTGTCATTCGTTATGTCTTTAGCCTGCTATTGGACCACTGCAGCACTATGTTTTGTTAATTTTAACCCAATGTTGACCTTTTTTGACCACTTTGATGCACCAGTGAAGTTTTAGGACTTGGTCATTTTTCACTTCATGGAGACTTCAAAAGTGTTAGAAATTCATTTTGTAAATACCTAGAACGGTGCAAATGCAGCCATATAGAATTCAGGGCACTACAATTACACCTATATAGTTTTTAAATGATTTTGATGCAATAACATTTTTGACCTCCATGGGGAGGGCACTCAAGCTAAACTTTTACCCAGCTCCGAGTTCCACGACCTCGGGTGGAAAAAGTGACTTTGCCCCCTTAAACCCAAAAACTTCAAAAAGTCACCCCTGGAGGCCAGAAATGGGTCTTAGACACTCTTGGTATGTCATCTGAGGTATACTATGGTGTTCTTGGGTCCAGAACTAGAAATGTGATGTGACTCTGATATCTAAGGCCTATAATGGAAAAAATGAATTTGACACCAAACACCTCAAAATGTCTGAAATAGGACTCAGACATGTACCTGGAGGCTGGAAATGAGCCCTAGACACTCTTGCTATATCACCTGAGATATAATATAGGGTCCTGGTGGCCACACGGACCCAAAAACAGTCAGGTGGGTTGATACTGAAAATTAGCAAAAATCGTCCAAAACATTTTTTTGACAAGATTTGCTAATTTTCCAAATAGCTCAGAATGGATATCAGAGACACTGTTTGAGTGCGCAAGATACGAATACACTTGTTAGAAAGGTCAGCTCTGATGCTTTCATGTGATATATATAACTTTGATATTATATAAAGTTTTTTTTCCGCTACCAGCCAAGGGAAACACCTGATATCGTACCCGATTTTGAGAACATTGGGCTGGGTGGAAAAAGTCACTTTGCCCCCTTAAACCCAAAAACTTCAAAAAGTCACCCCTGGAGGCCAGAAATGGGTCTTAGACACTCTTGGTATGTCATCTGAGGTATACTATGGTCTTCTTGGGTCCAGAACTAGAAATCTGATGTGACTCTGATATCTAGAAGCTATAATGGAAAAAAAAGAATTTGACACCAAACACCTCAAAATGTCACAAATAGGAGTCAGACATGTACCTGGAGGCTGGAAATGAGCCCTAGCCACTCTTCTTATATAATCTGAGATATATTATGGGGTCCATTATTGAGCATGGAGGCTGTCAAGGTTAAATATGATGTTGGTGCTCATGCCTGGCTCTAGACCAGTCTTGCCCAGACAGCACGCAGGAAGGCCCAGCTCATCAGAAATGTCATAACTTCAATCGACGATACTGTATTGTTTAAACATTCAACGTTGCAGAATATTGCACTGCTAGGCAATTACCTCTCAGCACGGGAGAATTATAGCTGATGTCCACCTTTCTGCCCAGATTTTGTTGGGTTTTTCCCAAGCACAGAGCTGTTTTCCATGGACAAGTTTCATAAGGTTTTACCTGACCAAATGTGTCCATGAGAAACCCACAAAGTGCAGTACTGTTACTCTTTTTGCAACACCCCTTAGATCAGAAACTCCAGTTTCTGCGCAAAATCGAATTTACAAACTTGTAATGAAGGTGTTTTTGGTGTCACAATGAAGGCATGATGTAATGTCAAGGCTTTTTGCTCAAATAACATTTGAGTTCTAAGATTGACAGTTCTATTTTGTAAAGGATGTTCTAAGTTTGGAATGAGAGTTCTAATTTAGAATTGAAAGAATTCCTTTAGAATGT
The DNA here is from genome assembly GCF_964261635.1 of Lissotriton helveticus. Taxonomy (NCBI): domain Eukaryota; kingdom Metazoa; phylum Chordata; class Amphibia; order Caudata; family Salamandridae; genus Lissotriton; species Lissotriton helveticus. The sequence goes on along the minus strand of NW_027611694.1, from coordinate 1,296,235 downwards.
AGATTGGAACACCGCTTCTAATTTGGAACGTTCGAACTATGTATGGAATGCAAATTCTACATTTGGAATGCCTCTTGCACAAAACATACATGTTTTTTTAAGGTTGAAGCAGCCAGCAGCTATGTGTGATATCTTAATTTTGGGAGTAGGAAACAGTACATCCCAAGACTACATATTCCTTGGGCACCATGACCCCCCAGGGTATCCAGAACTACCTTCTATTGAATGCATGTGTGTGTGCAATGCTCTTGAAGCCGTGCATAGTTACACAAGAAGGAGTCTATGGGAGGCCAGGCCAGCAGACAGGCTAACACAGACGAAGACTCAGAGCCCAGCCATAAGACCGCTGCCAGGCTCTGCTAGTCAGTGCAGAAGACTGATGTAAGGTGTCTTCTAACTGTAGGAAGGTGGCTACCTGACTATGGTTACCCCAGATTTTTTGCCTGTGTTTAGCTGGTTTTTTGACTTAGTTGACCTGGTTCCCTGCTAATCAGGGCCCCAGGCCATCTGCTCTCTCTGTAAAATGGATTCCATGTACCCTAGGTACATACCACAATTGGAAATGGACTCCTTGTCAGCCCCTGTAGAATGCACTATAGGTGCACAGGGCATAGGAGCCACTAAGGCCTACCAGGGGCTGCAGCATATCTTTTGCCACCCCTGGCTGGTTCTTAAATTGACACAACTGGCTGATCACTCAGCTGGGGTAAGGTGGTGTACACACCCCTTGCTTAGATATAGTATACCTATGTCTAAACCTATATCTGGACACATGTAAACCTGTGAGCCACTCCTATAGTCAGGCCTCACCAATCCTGGAGGCTGGGTGCATGGTTTTATGTGAGATGGAGCTCTAGCATGAGCTGAGCCTGTCTGCAGCCGTCGGGAACAAATCCCTAAGCTGTTTCAGGATAATGCCATACCATATACTATTAAGTGCCTTATAATCCTCGCGGTTATTTAGCAACTTTGGTTTGGCTTTATCAAAACATGTCGTGTAAGGTGTCATACGCTTTGGAATACCATCCCCTCGCCAGTTCTGGCGACGGGGATGGCATTCCACCCCTCTAGAGGGGTAAGACATGTTACTTCACTTTAATGCGGTTGATTTCTCCAAAGGCCTTAAGATCCACAAAATGGATGCCTCTGCCACAGACAAATGTCTGGACCCCTGGAGCTGACCGAAACTCAGTCAAGGGGGTCCTGGACAAAGGGTTTCCTGTCACAGGAGGGTGTCACCGCCCTCCAGACAGGAGATAGTGTATTGTAGCAGGGAGGTTTGAAAGAAACCAGACACTGCCTGGGGCGCACAAGGCTGCCCCTTGCATAATCCGGCCAAACCGGTTCTGGGGCACTCCAGCCCTCGTGCCAGGGCGGCCTGGATCAAAGGAAGGGGGTGTATCCACCCACTTCCTGGGTCCCACCCATAGGAGGGGACCTAGCAGGTAATCACGCCCACCAGATTCGAATAAGAGTGGGAGCAGTGCCAATGCACATCAGATTTCCTGGAAGAAACATTTGAAACGATATTCTGGACCCTTCGCCCTCCATCTCAACGTGGAAGCCCGAAGAATCTCCCTTGTGGTCAAGGAGTGACCACCCTGCAGCAGCAGGCACCATCCAGCCCTCGACGTCTACTTAGTTGCAGTTCCCGCCGGAACTCGAGCGACTGAGATCGACGAGATCAAGCCTGCCCAGCTTCTAACAGCCCGATCCACAGTCCCTGCAAAGCTGAGACCCGTGGAGGTGACCAGAAGCGTGGGGCACGCCATCTTGAAGTGACCACGAGACGCTGACCGTGCAGCCCACGAGTGACCCTCGAAGCTGTACACCGGGGTTTGAGAAGCCCCCACCCTGAGCTACTCCTGAGCCGAAGTTCAGCCCTCCACACTTGACGAGTGCTGCGTGGGGCCCTTTGGCACGATTTGGCTCAACGCGTTGGCCCGGTCACTTGCCAGCTGGCTTGTGGTCCCTGTGCCGACGAACTACCTAAGAAGACTCGTGAATCTGGTTGCTCCAGATCCACACCAGCTCCCCTGAAAAGGAGCCCTGACTCTGACCTTCCTGGTCCGAGTGAGAAGCAATCTTCCGATCCTGCGTGGATTGCTCTTACCAAGGCTTGTTTGCTCCAAACTTGAAGCCGACTGCACCGACGGTGAGAGCCTGCGTGGGACAGATCGTGACCTGCTCCTGGACGTCGCAGATGCCCCAGAGCCCACGTGACAGCGGAGAGAAGCTCCTCGACGACCACCTGATTGCGCCCGACATTGCCTGGTTCCATCCTGGTTCCACCCTGGTCACTGCTGAGTGACCCAGACTCTGTCCCCTCTGCTTTCAGGTACTCTACAACTTGAGTCCACCCTTGGACTCCACCGGACACTTCATCTTTAACCCGCCTGCAGCCCTTTCAGCTCCAAGCACCAAGAGCCTGCGTGTCAAAACCCGACGCCACTTCGACCCTGTGCACCCACTTCCTGTGGGTGAGGTAACTTTGCTCCGCCGGTGTTCCCACACTGGTGCACACCTCTAGGGTCTGTGTGTTAAGTTTTGTTCCTCTAGGTTCAGCGGAAGTGTCCTTAAACTTTAACTCTTTGACTTTTACGCACCATTGGTTAACATTGGTGCATGCGTGCGCTTTCCGCACATCTCCCGAATCCCGAGGGCCATTCCCGACTTCAGCATTGCTTGTCCTGACTGCTCCCAGCGATTCCCTAGGCCCTAGGCCTAACCACTGCTCGAGTGGCCTTTCTTATACCACTTGTTTAGTATATGGTTTGAGTGGCCACCCGCCCTCATCCATAATTGTGCAACTTGTATGTTTAAACAGTGCTTTTGATTTAACGCTTGTGCCCCTTTATTCATAAAGAATACTGGGGATTGTTTTTAGTAATAAACACATATATTTTTATAATATATACTTGTGTGGTGTCCTTTCATTTGGTATTACAGGATTGTATGTGGTAAAACAGCTCGCTTAACACGACCTCTTAAGTTAAGCCTTTAGGCTGCTTAGTCCATGCTACCCCTAGGATAGCTTGTCTAATAAGGTTGACTTACAACCAGACACCATAAGGGATTGTTTGGTCAGGTAGTAGGTGGTTCCAGAATTGGAAACATCCCCTACCAGGCCAACTTCTCACATTGGTGAGCAGCGGTGCGGATTTGAGCTTGCTGTTGTTTTACCATTGCAATCTTTATATCAAATTGAAAGATCACATCAAGTACCCCTAGGTACATATAAAATCAAAAGCTTAGCATATTAAGTTCTACTGAACTTAGTAGTTGTAGGTTGAAGGGATTAGCACACCCTGACTACAACTAACTAGCAAGGTACAGTAGGAAAACACTTAGTGTAGGTAAGTGCACCACTTACACCTCACTAGTAACCATGTCTGACACAGGAAAAGCCTCAGGGTCTGCTCCTGTGACAGTTGACCCTACCCAGGCAACTTTTGGATATGACAAACTAACCCGCAGAGACTTGATTGCCTTGTGCAAAGCAAGAGGGTTAAAAAGGGGCAGAAGCCCCACCTGCCTAATCCTGGTAGAAATCCTAGAACAGGATGACTTAGAGAAGGCTAAAGCAGCTTCCCTAGATACAGGAACTGGAGGGAACCCCCCTGCAGTTGATCCCCTTGAAGAGGAGGATGATGATGACTTGGATGAGGACTCAGATGTTGAGGACTTAGGAGTACAGGATCAGGGTAGCCAGGTTCCAGTTGGTAGGCTTAGCCAGGCCAACTTGGACCTACTGGGGACTGGAGAGGGCCAGCACCTCCCCAGAACCCAACATATGATTCCCCCAGGCAACAGAAGAGTGAGATCTCCCTCAGGGGACTCTCATCTTTCTAGTGCCTCCAGAGAATCACAGAGAGGCATGAATGCTTCTCAAAAGTTAGAGCATAGGGCCAGAATGAGGGCTGTCAAACTCCAGATAGAGAGGGAGGAGGTAGCCTTGGCTCAAGCTAGACTTGCCTTGGCAAGAGAGCAGAAATTAAGTGGCTTAGATGTCACTGGTGGCAGCAATTTTCCAAGAGAAAAAGACAGGGCCTATGATAATAGAAACCTGACAAAGATTGTGCCCCCCTTCAAAGAAGGGGATGACATCCACAAATGGATGACTGCTCTTGAGAGAGCCTGCATGGTACAGCAGGTTCCTGAGGAACAGTGGGCAGCAATCTTATGGTACTCCTTTTCAGAGAAAGGGAGAGATAAGCTCCTCACTGTTAGACATGAGGATGCAAACAATTACAAAGTCCTGAAGAGTGTTCTGATAGATGGGTTTGGCTTAACCACTGAACAGTACAGGTTGAAGTTCAGAGATACCCAGAAGACACAGACTCAGGACTGGACTGATTTTGTAGATTGTGCTACTAAGGCTCTGGAGGGTTGGCTACATGGCAGCAAAGTACATGACTTTACAGGATTGTATAATTTGATTATGAGGGAGCAGATCCTAAGTAATTGTCAGAACCAGCTCTTACACCAGCACCTGGTAGACTCTGATCTGACCTCTCCCCAAGAATTGGGAAAGAAGGCAGACAAATGGGTCAGAACCAGGATTAGGCCTAAGAATCAGGACAGTAACCAGAAGAAGGAGTCTACCAAGCCTCAAGATAAGGGTGGGGATAAAAATAAAGAAAAGACTTCCCCAGGGCCCCAAAACTCCAAGAATGGGGGTGGGTCCTAAGACACTTCTTCAACTGAGAAAAAACCTTATTGTTATCCCTGTAAACAGGTGGGGCATTACAAAACAGACAGCTGTTGTCCCAAGAATAACAATAAAGAAAATATACCTCCCAAGCCAGCCTCCACACCTCCTGTTACTGTCAGCAGTAATCCCCCAGGAAGTGGAAGCACACCCAGGAATCTGGGTGGGTTTACTGTTGGAGCTCAGGTGGACCCTGGCCTATCCAGGTCCCCATCACCCAATGATCTTGTTTATGAAACTGGCATGGGGTTTGCCAACTTCTCTGCTTGCCCAAATACTTTGAGCAAGTATAGACAAGAACCCATCATCAATGGTTTGAAAGTTGAGGCTTTTAGAGACACAGGGGCTAGCATCACCATGGTGGCTGATGGCATAGTCCCCTCTAAGCAACTTTTACCTGGTGCCACATACCAGGTTACAAACATTGATGGAATCCAAACAAATCATCCCATGGCAGTAGTAAGTCTCAGCTGGGGAGGTGTCATTGGCCCAAAGAGAGTGGCAGTGTCACCAAACTTGCCTGTAGACTGCCTACTTGGTAATGATTTGGAGATCTCAGCCTGGGCTGAGGTTGAACAGGAAACCCATTCTAGAATGGTGAATTCCCATGGAAAGGTTAGTGAGGCTGTACTGGCTACAGCCCCAATTCAAGATGTCCTTCCTGAAAAGGTTGGTAGGGCTGAGAAACTCTCTGCCCCATCTTTAGCAAAAGCTCTTCCTGAACAGAATAGCAAAGCTGTTATGGTAACAGCAGAAACCCAAACTGAGTCTCCTCCTGAAAAGGTTGGTGGGGCTGTGATGGCCACAGCCCAAACTCAAACTGATATGTGTGTTGTGAAGCCTGAAATGATGGATAACTCCACACAAACTGAGAGCATGGAGGAGGAAGAGAAATCTCCCCCTCACCAGACTTTAGGACAGGATCAGCCTCCTCAGGGAACTGATCTTACCCCTGATGAAGGAGCTGCCCCAGAGGTGGTTGGGCCTAGCCTGACAGAACCTCTGATGTCAGTGGACCCTTCTCAGGTGGGACCCAGTCTGGAGCAGGTAACCTGCCCCTCTCTACCTTGCCTTAGCCAGCCCTGGGCTGCAGAGGACAAGAAGGACAGTGAGACCCAGAGGGCCCCCTGTCAAATAAAACACCCCCATCAAAAGATTAGGTGCACCAAAACTAGTAGCCCTAGTAAGGTGAAAACTTTAAAAACTCCTGAGGGAGCCCCCTTAAAAGTAGTTAGGGACCTCCCACAGATGGATTCTGTTGGGCACAGCCAAACCTGGGACCCAAGGGGCCCAAACCTGAACTGTCCCTCCAGCAAGCCAAACAGAGGGACCCAGCCTCCAGCTTTAGGTAGCCAGAGGCTGACCCTGAGAGCACAGTGCAACTCAGTTAAAGAAAGAAAGGCACACCTGGTGGAAGATAATTGGAGGAAGCCAAGCCCTAACTTAGTAGAGCCTAACTTCAATACTCCATATCCAAACCAGCCTTTAACTTTGCATAAACACACCCAAGGTAGTGATTCCCTATGGTGGAGACCCTCTAATACCCGAAGGGTGAGGGATTGCTTAGTGGACCATGAGACAGGGGGTACCCATGCTAGTGCAGGTACTTCCTTATATGGCCACTCAGGCAATATAGGCTTACCTGGCCAAGGATAGCCTTATCTCCTTTCGTTTGGGGGGGGGTTATGTAGGAAGGTGGCTACCTGACTATGGTTACCCCAGATTTTTTGCCTGTGTTTAGCTGGTTTTTTGACTTAGTTGACCTGGTTCCCTGCTAATCAGGGCCCCAGGCCATCTGCTCTCTCTGTAAAATGGATTCCATGTACCCTAGGTACATACCACAATTGGAAATGGACTCCTTGTCAGCCCCTGTAGAATGCACTATAGGTGCACAGGGCATAGGAGCCACTAAGGCCTACCAGGGGCTGCAGCATATCTTTTGCCACCCCTGGCTGGTTCTTAAATTGACACAACTGGCTGATCACTCAGCTGGGGTAAGGTGGTGTACACACCCCTTGCTTAGATATAGTATACCTATGTCTAAACCTATATCTGGACACATGTAAACCTGTGAGCCACTCCTATAGTCAGGCCTCACCAATCCTGGAGGCTGGGTGCATGGTTTTATGTGAGATGGAGCTCTAGCATGAGCTGAGCCTGTCTGCAGCCGTCGGGAACAAATCCCTAAGCTGTTTCAGGATAATGCCATACCATATACTATTAAGTGCCTTATAATCCTCGCGGTTATTTAGCAACTTTGGTTTGGCTTTATCAAAACATGTCGTGTAAGGTGTCATACGCTTTGGAATACCATCCCCTCGCCAGTTCTGGCGACGGGGATGGCATTCCACCCCTCTAGAGGGGTAAGACATGTTACTTCACTTTAATGCGGTTGATTTCTCCAAAGGCCTTAAGATCCACAAAATGGATGCCTCTGCCACAGACAAATGTCTGGACCCCTGGAGCTGACCGAAACTCAGTCAAGGGGGTCCTGGACAAAGGGTTCCCTGTCACAGGAGGGTGTCACCGCCCTCCAGACAGGAGATAGTGTATTGTAGCAGGGAGGTTTGAAAGAAACCAGACACTGCCTGGGGCGCACAAGGCTGCCCCTTGCATAATCCGGCCAAACCGGTTCTGGGGCACTCCAGCCCTCGTGCCAGGGCGGCCTGGATCAAAGGAAGGGGGTGTATCCACCCACTTCCTGGGTCCCATCCATAGGAGGGGACCTAGCAGGTAATCACGCCCACCAGATTCGAATAAGAGTGGGAGCAGTGCCAATGCACATCAGATTTCCTGGAAGAAACATTTGAAACGATATTCTGGACCCTTCGCCCTCCATCTCAACGTGGAAGCCCGAAGAATCTCCCTTGTGGTCAAGGAGTGACCACCCTGCAGCAGCAGGCACCATCCAGCCCTCGACGTCTACTTAGTTGCAGTTCCCGCCGGAACTCGAGCGACTGAGATCGACGAGATCAAGCCTGCCCAGCTTCTAACAGCCCGATCCACAGTCCCTGCAAAGCTGAGACCCGTGGAGGCGACCGGAAGCGTGGGGCACGCCATCTTGAAGTGACCACGAGACGCTGACCGTGCAGCCCACGAGTGACCCTCGAAGCTGTACACCGGGGTTTGAGAAGCCCCCACCCTGAGCTACTCCTGAGCCGAAGTTCAGCCCTCCACACTCGATGAGTGCTGCGTGGGGCCCTTTGGCACGATTTGGCTCAACGCGTTGGCCCGGTCACTTGCCAGCTGGCTTGTGGTCCCTGTGCCGACGAACTACCTAAGAAGACTCGTGAATCTGGTTGCTCCAGATCCACACCAGCTCCCTTGAAAAGGAGCCCCGACTCTGACCTTCCTGGTCCGAGTGAGAAGCAATCTTCTGATCCTGCGTGGATTGCTCTTACCAAGGCTTGTTTGCTCCAAACTTGAAGCCGACTGCACCGACGGTGAGAGCCTGCGTGGGACAGATCGTGACCTGCTCCTGGACGTCGCAGATGCCCCAGAGCCCACGTGACAGCGGAGAGAAGCTCCTCGACGACCACCTGATTGCGCCCGACATTGCCTGGTTCCATCCTGGTTCCACCCTGGTCACTGCTGAGTGACCCAGACTCTGTCCCCTCTGCTTTCAGGTACTCTACAACTTGAGTCCACCCTTGGACTCCACCGGACACTTCATCTTTAACCCGCCTGCAGCCCTTTCAGCTCCAAGCACCAAGAGCCTGCGTGTCAAAACCCGACGCCACTTCGACCCTGTGCACCCACTTCCTGTGGGTGAGGTAACTTTGCTCCGCCGGTGTTCCCACACTGGTGCACACCTCTAGGGTCTGTGTGTTAAGTTTTGTTCCTCTAGGTTCAGCGGAAGTGTCCTTAAACTTTAACTCTTTGACTTTTACGCACCATTGGTTAACATTGGTGCATGCGTGCGCTTTCCGCACATCTCCCGAATCCCGAGGGCCATTCCCGACTTCAGCATTGCTTGTCCTGACTGCTCCCAGCGATTCCCTAGGCCCTAGGCCTAACCACTGCTCGAGTGGCCTTTCTTATACCACTTGTTTAGTATATGGTTTGAGTGGCCACCCGCCCTCATCCATAATTGTGCAACTTGTATGTTTAAACAGTGCTTTTGATTTAACGCTTGTGCCCCTTTATTCATAAAGAATACTGGGGATTGTTTTTAGTAATAAACACATATATTTTTATAATATATACTTGTGTGGTGTCCTTTCATTTGGTATTACAGGATTGTATGTGGTAAAACAGCTCGCTTAACACGACCTCTTAAGTTAAGCCTTTAGGCTGCTTAGTCCATGCTACCCCTAGGATAGCTTGTCTAATAAGGTTGACTTACAACCAGACACCATAAGGGATTGTTTGGTCAGGTAGTAGGTGGTTCCAGAATTGGAAACATCCCCTACCAGGCCAACTTCTCACACTAACCCTTAGATGCCACCCTGCCATTTGAATACCTGAATCACACCTGTGAAATGGGCAGAGCAGATAGGAAGAAACAGAATGACAAGCTGTGCATTCCTGTGCAGTACACTAGGCCCATCTCACCATCGATTTTACAGATTCTGTTAACATGTATGCAATAAAGAGAAAACAGGAAACCTTAATAATAAGATTATTGTAACTGACTTCCTTCGCTCAATCTTCTGCTTTCGTGATGTTATGCGAAAGATGGACCTATATCTACCAACATAATGTATCACTGGTCCCCAAAGGCAGCCTTGAGTGTTATCAGCATTTCCCATCAATCGGTTGTGATGTCATCTCCTACACCACACCCCTGACCCTGGCAGGTTTGTGACATCATGTACTACATCACACCCCTGGGTCTCGCAGGCTTTATGACATCATTCACCTCTTAGCTATATATAGAGGTGTAGTCGGGGATGCCTGCAGTGTGTGTGCAGTCTGTGGACTGGGCTATGAATGGTGTGAAAGAGGGGTGAATGGGGGACTTGGGGGCACCGAGCTAACATCAGACTCACAGGATGGCCGCGGCAGTTTTGCTTCTCGTGGCCTCTGCCATGTGTTGTTTGGTCGTTCAGTGGGAGAAAACAGGCAGCACCTCGCAGACCGCCAGAGAGATGCACTTTGAGGTGGGGGCGGAGCCTTCCATAAGGTGTGGTAAGGGCTTATGAGGTTCCTTGTCGTTGCAGTAAACAGCTTTTCATAGCAATTCCTGGGGTTCTCTTTGCAGGTGAATTGAATTTTGCCTTGAGCGCCAGGAACTTTGGCACCGCCCCTATCTGGAGCTGGGTGCGGAATGTCTGTGGGTCTAATGGGAAGCACGGTAGTATGAATGAAGGTGTGAATGGGGGACTTGGGGGCACTGAGCTAACATCAGACTCACAGGATGGCCGCGGCAGTTCTGCCTCTCAAGGCCTCTGCCATGTGTTGTTTGGTTGTTCAGTGGGAGAAAACAGGCAGCACCTCGCAGACCACCAGAGAGATGCACTTTGAGGTGGGGGGGGACGGAGCTTTCCATAAGGTGTGGGAAGGCCTTATGAGGTTCCGTGTAGTTGCAGTAAACAACTTTTAATAGCAATTCCTGGGGTTCTCTTTGCAGGCAAATTGAATTTTGCCTTTCGCTCCAAGAACTCTGGCACCGCCCCTATCTGGAGCGGGGTGCGGAATGTCTGTGAGTCTAATGGGAAGCACGGTAGTATGAATGAAGGTGTGAATGGGGGACTTGGCCAGATCAGATGCAATTTGTTTCCCTGACATAATTTTAGATTGAGTACAAAGAAATCAAATATTTCCCAAAAAACAATCATCCATGTTGTGTTTCATTATTTCATGATCACCAGGACCTCCCAGGGGCAAGGCGACGGCGACAGAGACTCCGGTGGCAGAAGGTGAACAGGAGCAGTCCCTTGCAGGCTCTTCTGCTGGCCCCAGTAAGTTGTTCTATTGTTATATTAATACTTATACTTCCCTAACTTTTACAGCTCCTATTCATTACAAACTGGTTCCTAATAATTCTATGTTTTACAAAATAGTCTTTGATCTTCTTCTAATGTGGACTACTTTCTACATTCTTATCCTGCCTCTACCATCACTCTCTGTGCTACTACTATTTACAATTATGAGTCGGTCTGTGTAGGTAGCTAAGCTTGTCCATTCGGCAAACGGTGTGAAACAAAACTCTGATACAGCAATAGCTCTAGGCACTGAGTGCAGTCCTCTGGGTTGCCCTTGCTGTCTATTCCAGTCTTCTTAATGTAAGTGCTTTGACAATTTCCAACAACAAAATGTCATTGTTTACACCAAGTAAAAGGTAGCAGTTGCCTTTTTGATTTGAGAGGAGCACATCCCATACCGCTACTGTTTCAGGGACTATTCTTCACACAAAGAAGTATGAACAAGATAAATAGGACATTGTTGATGATAGGTGCAGTTCGACTTTCGACATACCTCAGTCCGAACAGAAGTTGAACCCCCATTCCCCTGACCGACTATCTAGAATGTCTGACCAATGATTTTACGACCCAGAAGAACAGAAGAAGAGAGACTACCTCCGAGTCCTGGCCTATCTGAGTTACTGAAACATGACTGCCAAGTGCAGTAGTTCAAACCATTCCGCTCACTCACTCGTGAACAAAAACCACACAGTGTTTGTTAGTTTTTAATTTTTATTTTCAATTGAGAAATGAAAACATTATTTCTTTATTTTTAATAGCGTAGTATTCTTATGGATGAAGATGACGTTAAAGTTTACTTTAAACAACATTCCCATGAATGAAATTAGTATGACTCAAACTTAAAAATAGTTAACACTAACAGACACAGGAAATTAGTAGAATAACTGTGTGTGAGCCCCCACCTTCTTTAAAGTACTTAAGTACTGCTGGTGGTGACTCAGTAGTAGTTGGTGAATCGTCTGGCTGAAGGGCAATGGAATCTTCTTTCTGTAATGAGAAAAATGGTGCACGTTAAGCAAGCATTAATCAGTTGTCAAAAGAAGAAGTGTAGCATTTAATGGAATAAGCATCTAAAAGGTTAACACCCTCCCCAAAACCGTAACATTTTTTCAATCCCAGTAATACAAAATGTGTTATGTAACATTTCCTTCCATTACGAGACAAAATAGGGGGTTGTGTATGGCATCTGAAAATATGACATGTTTTTCCTAGACGTCACAACATCTGATGCGGCACAGATGACCATCCGTGCTGGGGCCAGCAGTGCGGAGGGGTCCACTCTGGATGCGGCGGTGCCAACAGGAGGAGCTGGGGGGAAGGCTCAGCGGCGGCGGATGGTGGTAAGTTATTATACTACTTACTTATTATATTTTTTTTGAGTAGGCTCGTAAAGGAGTGTATGATGTACTGTACAGTAGTACACAGTACACTAGTATAAGTACACTGTACTGTCAAGAACATTTACTAATTTATAACTACTTTTTGGGCTATCACGGAGAAGACAGTCAACCTTGACTTGTAATAGCATTAGTGGCTGTACTTCTCTGGTAACCAATGGTCCCCTCTATTTCACTTGAACTCAGCTGGCCAATTTTTATTTTAAAGCCAAGTCATATCAGATCAGATGTAGTTTAGGGATGTGAAGAACGAAAAGCTAAAGAAGAGTGAAACGAAGGACGAGCGAGTCTTAATATTTATTTATGACTGTAAAAAATGGTTTTGTTGAATGCAATTCAACATAAGAAAGAATACAGCGGTTTCCAAAATATAATGAAAAGGGTGTAAGTTGGTTGTTAACAAAAAGAAATTTTGGTACATTTGAGACATTAAGAAGAATCATAGACGTACTTTGTAAGCCTGGATGTTATCTTCTTTATCCTCCTCGTCGATAGCAGAGGTGTATGATGTAGTAGCGCAGACGCTGAGTGGATGAAGTATGGCCAGTGGCAGTGCCACCCCTATAGAAAAGTAAGACATTCCTATTCCCACCTGCATGTACTGCTTAAAGTACTGCGAGTCTGCATCATCATGGCCTGTGTCTGTATTTCTTGGGTTAAAGCTGAGTGAGCTGCCATTATGGCGGCTACCACAAGTTCACGTACCAGTAATTTCTTTTGCAAAACAAGAGAAAAAAGTAAAAAGGCATTTTTTAGTACTATCTGACTATGTATGTACTAGTAGTGAGTCCACCTATAGTGCTGCTTGTGGAATTCCTGAAACTCACAGTGTCACAGGCTTACAAAGACGGCGGAAAGATACAGGCCAAAATGTTTTACTGTGTTTGCTACTTGCTGGTGTTACTGAGTGTCACAGGCTCTGTAGAAATGACTGTCCCCTTTTTGGAGCCTCGCTGGGCTCTGAATAAACAAATGGCCCCTGAGAATCTCTGGGCTCTCAAAGATAGTTGTGGCGCCTGAGCCCCTCGTGGGCTCTCAGTAAATCAAAATGCCCCCTTGAGCCTTTCAGGCTCATACACAAAATACGGCCGTTGGAGTCCCTCCGGGACTCAAGAGAACAAATGGCTCTGGGCGTTGGAGTCCCTCTTCGGGGGACTCGAAAGGAAATGATGCCACCCAGAGCCTCTCGCGGCCCTGAAGAAATGCCCCAGTAACGTAGGAGCCCGCCCGGGGCTCAAATCTGCAGGGAGGCCCCCCCGGGGCCTCTCAGGCTCTTTGACAACAAAGCCCTGGTACTGGAGGGGAGGGCGGGCGCCGGCAATGTGCCCCGACGCCCTCCTCCCTAGACGGGAACACCGAGCCCCACTTACCCGGTTTCTGGTGGGCGCTCCCAGGGTCTCCAGGCTCCTTCTATTCCTCGGCAGCTGCGGGGCTCTCCCCACACCACGGTTGCCCCGCTGCTGGACAGAAGGCTTCTCTCTCTCCTGGGTGAGTGCACCGGATCCCAGGGTCGGCTCCCGGTAGCTTCCGGCTCCCTCCTTCCTGTCCCGGGCTGGCAGCCAATCAGAGCGCGGCCTGGGGAATGAGGTCACGGCCTGCCTGACTTCCTGTACGGCCGGGCGGCGACGGGGAAAACTTCACAGGGCAATGCCGGGTGGGCACCGGCCTTAAGCTCAATAAAGCCCTCCCAAAGCGCTCGTGACAGGGTAAAGCACAAGGTCCTTGGCAGGGTGGGCACCTGCCAGGGGACTGTCAAATCGGCAAAAAGTGGCGTGGGCAGCCACGAAAAGGGAAAGTAAAGCGCTCCCAGCGCTCAAAGACGATTCGCAGCGCTCTCAGCGCTAGGGGTGCAGGCACAGCGCTCCCAAGCGCTAGGGGCACAGCAAAGTTCCTTAAAGCAGGCAGGGGGCAAGGCTGGGCCCAGAGCCAGCTCACTGGGTCTCCAGGCAGGGAGATAATCCAAGTGGCGGTCTTCCTGGCCCCAGCAACAGCAGCAGCCCCCTCAGGCAGGAACCTGGCAGAGAACAGTTTGTGTGGCGACACAGCCCCATTTTTATGCACCACATTCCTTTGTCTGTAGGTGCAGGGTGGGGGAGAAAACAGTCACAGCTGGTTTTGGAGCACCCTTGATGTGCTCATCACCTCACTCTATTCACTGGCAGGGCTAGGGTCGTTAGACGCACCACAGGGGGCGGGGCCAGCATTGTGTGGGGAAAGCCCAGCCCCATCAGGAACCAGGTGCAGCCCTCCCCTCACATCAGCATGCTGATCTGAGCACTCACCACTGGGCAGACCCATCCAGACATCCTGGATCCTGGTATCCCAGCCAACTCCAGCCAATCACACACCAGCACCCTCACAGCCATCTACCACTTCGCCGCGCTGGCGCTGCTACTAGCGCTGCTACTAGCGCCGAGTACTTTTTAAAACTTCCTGTTTTGCATTTGGGTTCGTTTTTCTGTTTCATTCTTCCCTGATTTTAGCCTGCCTGCTTGCTGCCAGCGCCCCCTTCTCCCCTTACCTGCACCTTAAAAACGGCATTTTCTGCCTGCCAAGCACCACCACTTTGGTGGGTCCGGGTCCTGGGGGTCATTTTGGGCGCCATCTTTGTTTGGGCTACTTCAGCCAGCGGCGGCCGCCATCTTGGAGCGGACTCGCACGCTCAGGCTTGATTGGAGCGCCTACTGAAGGCGGGCTCTAGCGTGGTGCTGGTTAGACCATCTACCACTTCGCCGCGCTCGCGCTGCTACTAGCGCCGAGTACTTTTTAAAACTTCCTGTTTTGCATTTGGGTTCGTTTTTCTGTTTCATTCTTCCCTGATTTTAGCCTGCCTGCTTGCTGCCAGCGCCCCCTTCTCCCCTTACCTGCACCTTAAAAACGGCATTTTCTGCCTGCCAAGCACCACCACTTTGGTGGGTCCGGGTCCTGGGGGTCATTTTGGGCGCCATATTTGTTTGGGCTACTTCAGCCAGCGGCGGCCGCCATCTTGGAGCGGACTCGCACGCTCAGGCTTGATTGGAGCGCCTACTTAAGGCGGGCTCTAGCGTGGTGCTGGTTAGACCATCTACCACTTCGCCGCGCTCGCGCTGCTACTAGCGCCGAGTACTTTTTAAAACTTCCTGTTTTGCATTTGGGTTCGTTTTTCTGTTTCATTCTTCCCTGATTTTAGCCTGCCTGCTTGCTGCCAGCGCCCCCTTCTCCCCTTACCTGCACCTTAAAAACGGCATTTTCTGCCTGCCAAGCACCACCACTTTGGTGGGTCCGGGTCCTGGGGGTCATTTTGGGCGCCATCTTTGTTTGGGCTACTTCAGCCAGCGGCGGCCGCCATCTTGGAGCGGACTCGCACGCTCAGGCTTGATTGGAGCGCCTACTTAAGGCAGGCTCTAGCATGGTGCTGGTTAGACCATCTACCACTTCGCCGCGCTCGCGCTGCTACTAGCGCCGAGTACTTTTTAAAACATCCTGTTTTGCATTTGGGTTCGTTTTTCTGTTTCATTCTTCCCTGATTTTAGCCTGCCTGCTTGCTGCCAGCGCCCCCTTCTCCCCTTACCTGCACCTTAAAAACGGCATTTTCTGCCTGCCAAGCACCACCACTTTGGTGGGTCCGGGTCCTGGGGGTCATTTTGGGCGCCATCTTTGTTTGGGCTACTTCAGCCAGCGGCGGCCGCCATCTTGGAGCGGACTCGCACGCTCAGGCTTGATTGGAGCGCCTACTTAAAGTCGCTCCCTCACGCGCAGCGTGACGCGCAGGTGGACGCCCTCGCTTAGCCTGAGTCGTGCTGGAGTCCTGCCCGTCTGCGCCCGTCAGCGTCCCGGAGGCGTCGGGGCGGCGGGGGACCCCGGTCCGGCAATACTCTGGCTGAGATGATTTGCTATTCCTCTGCGTCATTGCGGGACATGCGGGGCCATTCTAGCTCTTGCCGCTCCATTTTCCCGGGGCGGTTTAGGGGCAAACGACGCTGTCCGGGCTGTGGTTGGACGCCTTCCTGGATTTGTGCTACGGTTCCTCACCCGGCAACAGCTGGCGTGAAGCATCTTTGCCTGCTGCTGAACACGAGGTCGGTAGGGCGCCACGCCCTGCACATTTACGATCTTCTGGTCAGGGAAAATCCCCTGTGCTTGCTACTGACCGAAACTTGGCTGGGAGAGGCTTCCAATCCGGACGTCTTCTCAGCCATTCCTCCTGCGTACAATATCTTCCGGCAGGACAGAGTTAAGGGCAGGGGAGGGGGAGTGGCGGTTGTGGTGAAAAAGAGCGTCTCCTGCTCGGTGCTTCCCCTGAACTCCATTGGGAATGCCGAGTCGCTCGCCTTCACGCTCAGACTGTCCCCAGGTCAGGCCTTGAAGGGGTTGTTGGTTTATAGACCACCAGGCCCGGTGGGTTCCTTTTTGGAGGATCTGCAGACAGCCGTCTCTGAGCTGGCGCTGACCACACAGCATTGTGTTGTGGCCGGTGATTTCAACTTCCACCTTGACACGGCGGACGACCCTGTTGCGGCCAAATTGCTGGATGTAGCCGTACGCTATATAAAAGCTACTTAACATAACAACATAACATAACATAACAGCACACGTACAGCCATGTCTAGAAGTGGTACTTCCCCACTAGACACTGTAGGAAGGTGGCTACCTGACTATGGTTACCCCAGATTTGTTGCCTGTGTTTAGCTGGTTTTTTGACTTAGTTGACCTGGTTCCCTGCTAATCAGGGCCCCAGGCCATCTGCTCTCTCTGTAAAATGGATTCCATGTACCCTAGGTACATACCACAATTGAAAATGGACTCCTTGTCAGCCCCTGTATAATGCACTATAGGTGCCCAGGGCATAGGAGCCACCAAGGCCTACCAGGGGCTGCAGCATATCTTTTGCCACCCCTGGCTGGTTCTTAAATTTACACAACTGGCTGATCACTCAGCTGGGGTAAGGTGGTGTAATCACCCCTTACTTAGATATAGTATACCTATATCTAAACCTATATCTGGACACATATAAACCTGTGAGCCACTCCTATGGAAGGCCTCATCAATCCTGGAGGCAGAGTGCGTGGTTTAATGTGAGATGGAGCTCTAGCATGAGCTGAGCCTGTCTGCAGCTGTCGGGAACAACTCCCTAAGCTGTTTCAGGATAATGCCATACCATATACTCTTAAGTGCCTTATAATCCTCGCGGTTATATAGCAACTCTGGTTTGGCTTTATCAAAACATGTTGTGTAAGGTGTTCTGGCGACGGGGATAGCATTCCACCCCTCTAGAGGGGTAAGACATGTTACTTTACTTAAATGCGGTTAATTTCTAAAAGGACCTTAGATCCACAAAATGGATGCCTCTGCCACAGACAAGAGTCTGACCCCCTGCAGCTGACCGAAACTCAGCCAAATGGGGCCTGGACAAAGGGTTTCCTGTCGCAGGGGGGTGTTACCACCCTCCAGACAGGAGATAGTGGATTGTAGCAGGGAGGTTTGAAAGAAACCAGACACTGCTTGGGGCGCACAAGGCTGCCCCTTGCATAATCCGGTCAAACCAGTTCTGGGGCACTCCAGCCCTCGTGCCAGGGCGGCTTGGATCAAAGGAAGGGGGTGTATCCACCCACTTCCTGGGTCCCACCCATAGGAGGGGACCTAGCAGGTAATCCAGCCCCCCAAATTAGTATAAGACTGGGAGCAGTGCCAATGCACTTTAGATTTCCTGATGAAACATAAGAAACGAAACTCTGGACCCTTCGACATCCTACTCAACGTAGAAGACTGAAGAATCTCCCTTGTGGTCAAGGAGTGACCACCCTGTGCAAACAGGCACCATCCAGCCATCGACATCTGCTTTGTCGCAGTTCCCGCCGGAACCCGAGCGACAGAGATCGACGAGATCAAGCTTGCCTGCCTTCCAACAGCCCGATCCACAGTCCCTGCAGAGCAGAGACCCGTGGAGGCGACCGGAAGCGTGGGGCACGCCATCTTTAATTGACCACGAGACGCTGACCGTGCAGCCCGTGAGTGACCCTCGAAGCTGTACACCGGGGTTTGAGAAGACCCAACCCTGAGCCACTCTTGCACTGAAGTGCAGCCCTCCACACTCGACGAGTGCTGCGTGGGGCCCTTCTGCTCCATTTGGCTCAACGCGTTGGCCCGGTCACTTGCCAGCCGGCTAGTGGCCCCTGTACCGACGAACTTTGAAATTCGACCTGCAAATCTGGTTGCTCCAGATCTGCACCAGCTCCCCTGAAAAGGAGCCCCCACTCTGACCCTCCTGGTTCAAGTGAGAAGCAATCTCCCGGTTCCGCATGGATTGCTCTTGCCAAGTGTTGTTTGCTCCAAACTTGAAGCCGACTGCGCCGACGGTGAGAGCCCTTGTGGGACAGATCGTGACCCGCTCCTGGACGTCGCAGATGCCCCAGAGCCCACGTGACAGCGGAGAGAAGCTCCTCGACGACCACCTGATTGCGCCCGACATTGCCTGGTTCCGTCCTGGTTCCACCCTGGTCACTGCTGAGTGACCCAGACTCTGTCCCCTCTGCTTTCAGGTACTTTTCGACTCGAGTCCACCCTTGGACTCCACCGGACACTTCTCTTTCACCCCGCCTGCAGCCCTTTCAGCTCCAAGCACCAAGAGCCTGCGTGACGAAACCCGACTCAACTTCGACCCTGTGCACCCGCTTCCTGTGGGTGAGGTAACTTTGCTCCGCCGGTGTTCCCACACTGGTACACATCTCTAGGGTCTGTGTCTTAAGTTTTGTTCCTCTAGGTTCAGCGGAAGTGTCCTTAAACTTTAACTTTACAACTTTTACGCACCATTGGTTAACATTGGTGCACGCGTGCGCTTTCCGCACTGCTCCCGAATCCCGTGGGCCTCTCCCGACTTCAGCATTGCTTGTCTCGACTGCTCCCAGCGATTCCCTAGGCCCTAGGCCTAACCACTGTTCGATTGGTATCTCTTATACCACTTGTTTAGTATATGGTTAGAGTGCCCCCCCGCCCTCATCCATAATTGTGCAACTTTGTATGTTTAAACTGTGCTTTTGATTTAACGCTTGTGCCCCTTTATTCATAAAGAATACTGGGGATTGTTTTTAGTAATAAATACATATATTTTTATAATATATACTTGTGTGGTGTCCTTTCATTTGATATTACAGGATTGTATGTGGTAAAACAGCTCGCTTAACACGACCTCTTAAGTTAAGCCTTTAGGCTGCTTAGTCCATGCTACCCCTAGGATAGCTTGTCTAACAAGGTTGACTTACAACCAGACACCATAAGGGATTGTTTGGTCTGATAACCGGTGGTTCCAGAATTGGAAACATCACCTATCAGGCCAACTTCTCACATTGGTGGCAGCGGTGGGATTTGAGCTTGCTGTTGTTTTACCATTGCAATCTTTTATCAAATTGAAAGATCACATCAAGTACCTCAAGGTACATATAAATCAAAAGCTTAGCATATTTAAGTTCTACTGAACTTAGTAGTTGTAGATTAAAGGGATTAGCACACCCTGACTACAACTCACTAGCAAGGTACAGTAGGAAAACACTTAGTGTAGGTAAGTGCACCACTTACACCTCACTAGTAGTCATGTCTGACACAGGAAAAGCCTCAGGGTCTGCTCCTGTGACAGTTGACCTTACCAAGGCAACTTCCAGCTATGACAAATTAACCCGAAAGGACTTGATTGCCTTGTGCATATCAAGAGGGTTAAAAAGGGGCAGAAGTCCCACATGTCCTATCCTGATAGCCATTCTAGAACAGGATGACTTAGAGAAGGCGAATGAAGTTCCCTTAGAGTCAGGAGATGGAGTGAACCCCCCTGTAACTGATACCCCTCCAGAGGAAGGAGAAGAGGAGGAAGAAGAGGAGGAGGAGGACTCAGATGTAGAGGACCCAGAAGATCAGGATCAGAGGGGTAGCCAGGTCCTAGTTGCCAGGCTTAACCAGGCCAACTTAGACCTACTGGGAAATGGAGAGGGCCAGCACCTCCCCAGATCCCACCATATCATTCTCCCAGGCAACAGAAGAGTGAGATCTCCCTCAGGGGACTCTCATATTTCTAGTGCCTCAAGAGAATCTCAGAGAGGTATGACTGCCTCTCAGAAGATAGAGCATAGGTCCAGAATGAGGGCTGTCAAACTCCAAATAGAGAGGGAGGAGGTAGCCTTGGCTCAAGCTAGACTTGCCTTGGCAAGAGAGCAAAAATTGTGTGGCTTAGATGCCACTGGTGGCAGCAATATTCCTAAAGAGAAACCCAGGTCCTATGATAGTAGCAACCTGACAAAGATTGTGCCCCCCTACAAGGAAGGGGATGACATCCACAAGTGGATAACTGCTCTTGAGAGAGCCTGCATGGTACAGCAGGTTCCTGAGGAACAGTGGGCAGCAATCTTATGGTACTCCTTTTCAGAGAAAGGGAGAGATAAGCTCCTCACTGTTAGACATGAGGATGCAAACAATTACAAAGTCCTTGTAGGAAGGTGGCTACCTGACTATGGTTACCCCAGATTTTTTGCCTGTGTTTAGCTGGTTTTTTGACTTAGTTGACCTGGTTCCCTGCTAATCAGGGCCCCAGGCCATCTGCTCTCTCTGTAAAATGGATTCCATGTACCCTAGGTACATACCACAATTGGAAATGGACTCCTTGTCAGCCCCTGTATAATGCACTATAGGTGCCCAGGGCATAGGGGCCACCAAGGCCTACCAGGGGCTGCAGCATATATTTTGCCACCCCTGGCTGGTTCTTAAATTGACACAACTGGCTGATCACTCAGCTGGGGTAAGGTGGTGTAATCACCCCTTACTTAGATATAGTATACCTATATCTAAACCTATATCTGGACACATATAAACCTGTGAGCCACTCCTATGGAAGGCCTCATCAATCCTGGAGGCAGAGTGCGTGGTTTAATGTGAGATGGAGCTCTAGCATGAGCTGAGCCTGTCTGCAGCTGTCGGGAACAACTCCCTAAGCTGTTTCAGGATAATGCCATACCATATACTCTTAAGTGCATTATAATCCTTGCGGTTATATAGCAACTCTGGTTTGGCTTTATCAAAACATGTCGTGTAAGGTGTAATACGATTTGGAATACTATCCCCTCGCCAGTTCTGGTGATGGGGATAGCATTCCACCCCTCTAGAGGGGTAAGACATGTTACTTTACTTAAATGCGGTTAATTTCTAAAAGGACCTTAGATCCACAAAATGGATGCCTCTGCCACAGACAAGAGTCTGACCCCCTGAAGCTGACCGAAACTCAGCCAAATGGGGCCTGGACAAAGGGTTTCCTGTCGCAGGGGGGTGTTACCACCCTCCAGACAGGAGATAGTGGATTGTAGCAGGGAGGTCTGAAAGAAACCAGACACTGCCTGGGGCGCACAAGGCTGCCCCTTGTATAATCAGGCCAAACCGGTTCTGGGGCACTCCAGCCCTCATGCCAGGGCGGCCTGGATCAAAGGAAGGGGGTGTATCCACCCACTTCCTGGGTCCCACCCATAGGAGGGGACCTAGCAGGTAATCCAGCCCCCAAAATTAGTATAAGACTGGGAGCAGTGCCAATGCACTTCAGATTTCCTGATGAAACATAAGAAACGAAACTCTGGACCCTTCGACATCCTACTCAACGTAGAAGACTGAAGAATCTCCCTTGTGGTCAAGGAGTGACCACCCTGTGCAAACAGGCACCATCCAGCCATCGACGTCTGCTTTGTCGCAGTTCCTGCCGGAACTCAAGCGACAGAGATCGACGAGATCAAGCTTGCCTGCCTTCCAACAGCCCGATCCACAGTCCCTGCAGAGCTGAGACCCGTGGAGGCGACCAGAAGCGTGGGGCATGCCATCTTGAATTGACCACAAGACGCTGACCGTGCAGCCCACGAGTGACCCTCGAAGCTGTACACCGGGGTTTGAGAAGCCCCAACCCTGAGCCACTCTTGCACCGAAGTTCAGCCCTCCACACTCGACGAGTGCTGCGTGGGGCCCTTCTGCTCCATTTGGCTCAACACGTTGGCCCGGTTGTGAGAAGTTGGCCTGGTAGGGGATGTTTCCAATTCTGGAACCACCTACTACCTGACCAAACAATCCCTTATGGTGTCTGGTTGTAAGTCAACCTTATTAGACAAGCTATCCTAGGGGTAGCATGGACTAAGCAGCCTAAAGGCTTAACTTAAGAGGTCGTGTTAAGCGAGCTGTTTTACCACATACAATCCTGTAATACCAAATGAAAGGACACCACACAAGTATATATTATAAAAATATATGTGTTTATTACTAAAAACAATCCCCAGTATTCTTTATGAATAAAGGGGCACAAGCGTTAAATCAAAAGCACTGTTTAAACATACAAGTTGCACAATTATGGATGAGGGCGGGTGGCCACTCAAACCATATACTAAACAAGTGGTATAAGAAAGGCCACTCGAGCAGTGGTTAGGCCTAGGGCCTAGGGAATCGCTGGGAGCAGTCAGGACAAGCAATGCTGAAGTCGGGAATGGCCCTCGGGATTCGGGAGATGTGCGGAAAGCGCACGCATGCACCAATGTTAACCAATGGTGCGTAAAAGTCAAAGAGTTAAAGTTTAAGGACACTTCCGCTGAACCTAGAGGAACAAAACTTAACACACAGACCCTAGAGGTGTGCACCAGTGTGGGAACACCGGCGGAGCAAAGTTACCTCACCCACAGGAAGTGGGTGCACAGGGTCGAAGTGGCGTCGGGTTTTGACACGCAGGCTCTTGGTGCTTGAAGCTGAAAGGGCTGCAGGCAGGGTGAAGACGAAGTGTCCGGTGGAGTCCAAGGGTGGACTCAAGTTGTAGAGTACCTGAAAGCAGAGGGGACAGAGTCTGGGTCACTCAGCAGTGACCAGGGTGGAACCAGGACGGAACCAGGCAATGTCGGGCGCAATCAGCTGGTCGTCGAGGAGCTTCTCTCCGCTGTCACGTGGGCTCTGGGGCATCTGCGACGTCCAGGAGCAGGTCACGATCTGTCCCACGCAGGCTCTTACCGTCGGTGCAGTCGGCTTCAAGTTTGGAGCAAACAAGCTTTGGTAAGAGCAATCCACGCAGGATCGGAAGATTGCTTCTCACTCGGACCAGGAAGGTCAGAGTCGGGGCTCCTTTTCAGGGGAGCTGGTGTGGATCTGGAGCAACCAGAATCACAAGTCTTCTTAGGTAGTTCGTCGGCACAGGGACCACAAGCCAGCTGGCAAGTGACCGGGCCAACGCGTTGAGCCAAATCGTGCCAAAGGGCCCCACGCAGCACTCGTCGAGTGTGGAGGGCTGAACTTCGGCTCAGGAGTAGCTCAGGGTGGGGGCTTTTCAAACCCCGGAGTACAGCTTCGAGGGTCACTCGTGGGCTGCACGGTCAGCGTCTCGTGGTCACTTCAAGATGGCGTGCCCCACGCTTCCGGTCGCCTCCACGGGTCTCAGCTTTGCAGGGACTGTGGATCGGGCTGTTAGAAGCTGGGCAGGCTTGATCTCGTCGATCTCAGTTGCTCGAGTTCCGGCGGGAACTGCAACTAAGTAGACGTCGAGGGCTGGATGGTGCCTGCTGCTGCAGGGTGGTCACTCCTTGACCACAAGGGAGATTCTTCGGGCTTCCACGTTGAGATGGAGGGCGAAGGATCCAGAATATCGTTTCAAATGTTTCTTCCAGGAAATCTGATGTGCATTGGCACTGCTCCCACTCTTATTCGAATCTGGTGGGCGTGATTACCTGCTAGGTCCCCTCCTATGGGTGGGACCCAGGAAGTGGGTGGATACACCCCCTTCCTTTGATCCAGGCCGCCCTGGCACGAGGGCTGGAGTGCCCCAGAACCGGTTTGGCCGGATTATGCAAGGGGCAGCCTTGTGCGCCCCAGGCAGTGTCTGGTTTCTTTCAAACCTCCCTGCTACAATACACTATCTCCTGTCTGGAGGGCGGTGACACCCTCCTGTGACAGGAAACCCTTTGTCCAGGACCCCCTTGACTGGGTTTCGGTCAGCTCCAGGGGTCCAGACATTTGTCTGTGGCAGAGGCATCCATTTTGTGGATCTTAAGGCCTTTGGAGAAATCAACCACATTAAAGTGAAGTAACATGTCTTACCCCTCTAGAGGGGTGGAATGCCATCCCCGTCGCCAGAACTGGCGAAGGGATGGTATTCCAAAGCGTATGACACCTTACACGACATGTTTTGATAAAGCCAAACCAAAGTTGCTAAATAACCGCGAGGATTATAAGGCACTTAATAGTATATGGTATGGCATAATCCTGAAACAGCTTAGGGATTTGTTCCCGACGGCTGCAGACAGGCTCAGCTCATGCTAGAGCTCCATCTCACATAAAACCATGCACCCAGCCTCCAGGATTGGTGAGGCCTGACTATAGGAGTGGCTCACAGGTTTACATGTGTCCAGATATAGGTTTAGACATAGGTATACTATATCTAAGCAAGGGGTGTGTACACCACCTTACCCCAGCTGAGTGATCAGCCAGTTGTGTCAATTTAAGAACCAGCCAGGGGTGGCAAAAGATATGCTGCAGCCCCTGGTAGGCCTTAGTGGCTCCTGTGCCCTGTGCACCTATAGTGCATTCTACAGGGGCTGACAAGGAGTCCATTTCCAATTGGTATGTGCCTATAGCACATGTGTCATTAATTTAGTGAGAGAACAGCAGGCTGGGGGTCTGATCAGCAGGCCCACAGCCTCAGTAGTCGAAAACCAGTGAAGCAAAAAGCAAAAATTTTGGGTGACCATAGGATAGCAGACCCTACTCTCCTACACAACCCCCCCCCCAAACGCAGGGACATTAAACTAACCTTGACCAGATAAGTCTTCATGTTCTAAGTGGAAGTACCTGGAGAGACCATCTGCATTACCATGGTCAGTCCCTGGGCGGTGCTCCACTGTAAAGTCCATCCCCTGTAGGGAAATGGACCACCTGAGCAGTTTGGGATTTTCACCCTTCATCTGATTAAGCCATAAGAGGGGCTTATGGTCTGTTTGCACCAGGAAGTGAGTTCCAAACAAGTAGGACCTCAACTTCTTTAATGCCCAAACCACAGCAAAGGCCTCCCTCTCAATGGCTGACCAACGTTTTTCTCTTGGGGTTAGCCTCCTGCTAATGAAAGCAATTGGCTGGTCTTGACCATCTTGATTAAGTTGTGAGAGTACAGCTCCCACCCCCAACTCAGAAGCATCTGTCTGAACAATGAACTGTTTGGAGTAGTCAGGACTCTTTAGGATAGGTGCAGAGCACATGGCCTTCTTCAGGTCTTCAAATGCCTTCTGACAGCTAACTGTCCACTGAACCTTTTTTGGCATCTTCTTGGATGTCAAGTCATTTAATGGTGTCACTATAGACCCATAGTTTTTCACAAACTTTCTGTAATACCCAGTCAGGCCCAAGAAGGCTCTGACTGGTGTCTGGGTAACTGGAGGAGCCCAGTCCTGTATGGCCTGGATTTTGCTTTCCAGTGGCTGAACCTGGCCTCCACCTACTAGGTGGCCCAGGTATACAACCTTACTCTGCCCTATCTGGCACTTTGTGGCCTTGATAGTTAGGCCTGCCTTTTGCAGGGCCTCCAAAACTTTCTTCAGGTGGATCAGGTGATCCTCCCAGGTGGAGCTAAAGACAGCAATATCATCCAGATAAGCTGCACAAAAGTCATCCAACCCAGTAAGGACTTGGTTCACCAACCTTTGGAAAGTGGCAGGTGCATTCTTCAACCCAAAGGGCATTACCACAAACTGATAATGTCCACTAGGGGTAGAGAATGCTGTTTTGGCTTTTGACTCCTCAGCTAGTCTGATTTGCCAGTAGCCAGCTGTCAGATCAAATGTGCTCAGAAACTTGGCAGAAGCCAATCTGTCAATGAGCTCATCTGCTCTTGGAATGGGGTGAGCATCTGTCCTAGTGACAGCATTGAGACCCCTGTAATCCACGCAAAACCTCATTTCTCTCTTACCATCTTGGGTATGAGGTTTTGGCATCAGGACTACTGGGCTGGCCCATGGGCTCTCTGATGGCTCAATCACTCCAAGCTCCAACATCTTTTGCACCTCAGCCTTGATGCAATCCCTGACATGATCAGGTTGCCTGTAGATCTTATTCTTGACAGGCAGACTGTCACCAGTGTCCACAACATGGGTACACCAGTCAGTTTGGCTGGGTGTGAGTGAAAACATTTGCCTGTGAGCCTGCAAAACTTGTCTGCAGTCCCTCTGTTGCTGGTCAGTGAGGCTGCCTGCCAAGGCTACTCCATCAACTGAACCATCATCAGGGTTCTGAGAAAGCAGGTCTGGGAGAGGGTCACTCTCTTCCTCCTGTTCCCCATCTGTGGCCATGAGCAAGCTCATGTCCTCCCTGTCTACAAATGCTTTCAAGCGATTCACATGGATTACCCTGTGAGGGCTCCTGGGTGTTCCAAAGTCTACCAAGTAGGTGACTTCCCCTTTCTTCTCAATAATAGGATAGGGTCCACTCCACTTGTCTTGGAGTGCTGCTGGAGCCACTGGCTCCAGTACCCATACCTTCTGTCCTGGTTGGAACTCTACCAGCACAGCCTTTTGGTCATGCCAAGCTTTCTGCAGTTCTTGGCTGGCCTCCAGGTTTTTGGATGCTCTTTCCATGTACTCAGCCATCCTGGAGCGGAGACCAAGTACATAGTCCACTATGTCTAGTTTGGGCTTTTTGAGAGGTAACTCCCATCCTTCCTTCACCAAACACAATGGACCTCTCACAGGGTGGCCAAACAAAAGTTCAAAAGGGCTGTAGCCAACCCCCTTCTGTGGGACCTCTCTGTAAGCAAAGAGCAGGCAGGGTAAAATAATGTCCCATTTCCGCCTGAGCTTCTCTGGTAATCCTTTTATCATGCCTTTAAGGGTCTTGTTAAATCTCTCCACAAGCCCATTGCATTGTGGATGATATGGGGTGGTAAACTTATAGTTTACTCCACATTCCTTCCACATTGCTTTTAGATAGCTGGACATAAAATTTGTCCCTCTATCTGATAGTACCTCCTTAGGAAAGCCCACTCTTGAGAAAACTGCAATGAGGGCTTTTGCCACCACAGGTGCTGTGGTGGTCCTTAGGGGAATAGCCTCTGGGTACCTGGTGGCATGATCCACTACCACCAGTATGAATCTGTTCCCAGATGCTGTTTGGGGGTCCATTGGACCCACAATATCAATTCCAACTCTCTCAAAGGGGACCCCCACCACAGGTAGTGGTATTAGGGGGGCCTTTGTTGTGCCACCTGACTTACCACTGGCTTGGCAAGTGACACAGGAGCGACAAAACTCCTTGACATCCTCTGACATGTGAGGCCAGTGAAAGTGTGGAACAAGCCTGTCCCACGTCTTGTTCTGGCCTAAGTGTCCTGCAAGGGGAATATCATGGGCCAAGGTAAGGAGGAATCCCCTAAACTGCAGAGGTATCACCAACCTCCTGGTCATGCCAGGCTTGGGGGCTCTAGCCTCTGAGTAAAGGAGTCCCTCATCCCAATACACAGTATGGGTACCTTGGGCATCCCCAGCAGCCTCAGCAGCAGCCTGCTGTCTGAGGGGTTCAAGGGAAGGGCAATCTAATTGAGCCTGCCTCAGGTCTGCCCTTGAGGGTCCCCCTGTCCCCAGAAACTCAACCTGGTCAGGTTCAAGCTCTTCAGAGACAGTCTCCTCTTGGACTGCAGAATCAGTTTCCTCTGAAACCTGATCCTCAACCTGGGGCAAGGTGGAAGGCGAGGCCTTTCCTCTCTTGCTCCTTCTCTTGGGCTGTGGCTGGTCTATTGTCTCAAGATCCACCACTGGTTCAGGAAGGCACTTCTTAGCCTGAGCCCTTGTCATGGCAAGGACATGCTCTGAAATCCCTAGCATTTCTGCATGAGTCCTGTACTCCACTTCTGACCATGCTGAGCTTTCAAGGTCATTGCCTAACAGACAGTCTACTGGTAGGTCTGCACTCACCACAACCTTCTTTAGGCCATCAACCCCTCCCCAGGAGAAGTTCACAACTGCCACACTATGGGAGGTAGTGGAGTTGCTTGCATTGGTTACTAGGTAGCTCTCTCCTAGTACAATCTGCCCAGGGTCCACAAAGCCAGGGGTCACCATGGTGACACTAGCACATGTGTCCCTGTAAGCTTGAGCCAGTTTCTCATTTATTAAGGGAGTCTGCCTGTATTTGCCCAGGTTAGTGGGGCTTACTGCAGTGGGCAACTCAATGTCCACATCATACAGGAGAACTGCCTGTGTAGGGACTCTGACTAGGCCAGATCCTACTTCAATACCCAGGGTCAACCCAGCTACACCCTTGGACTGTGTTCCACCACTGCTTACTGTACTTGGGGTTGCAGTTGCTTTAGGAGCTGTAGTGGTGGGAACTGGATTTGCCTTGGTGCACTCACTGCCCCAGTGTGAAACTGATTTGCAGGTATTGCACCAGGGTGTCTTTGGACCTTTGTTCTTCTTCTTCTTGTTACCAGTTTGGGAACCACCCTCCTTACTATTAGTTTGGGGGCCTGAAGACTTCTGGTCTTTTTCTTTATCTTTCTGATTCTGATTACCACCCTTCTGGTCTGTTTTCTTCTGGTCACCACCTTGGTTCTGGGGTTTCTGCTTAATCCTTGTTCTGACCCATTTGTCTGCCTTCTTTCCCAATTCTTGGGGAGAGGTCAGATCAGGGTCAATAAGGTATTGATGCAACAGCTGGTTTGTACAGTTATTAAGGATCTGTTCTCTCATCATAAGATTGTACAATCCTGTATAGTCTGAAACTTTACTTCCCTGTAACCAACCCTCCAAAGCCTTAGTGGCACACTCCACAAAATCAGTCCAGTCTTGAGTCTGTGCTTTCTGGGTGTCTCTGAACAACAACCTGTATTGCTCAGTGGTTAGGCCATACCCTTCAATGAGAGCACTCTTCAAAACAGAGTAGTTTTTGGCATCCTCAGGTCTAACTGTGAGGAGCCTGTCCCTCCCTTTCTCAGAAAAGGAGTACCACAAAATTGCAGCCCACTGATTCTCAGGAACCTGCTGTACCATGCAGGCTCTCTCAAGAGCAGTCATCCATTTGTGGATGTCATCCCCTTCTTTAAAGGGGGGCACAATTTTGGTCAGGTTTCTATTATCATAGGCCCTGTCTTTTTCTCTTGGAAAATTGCTGCCACCAGTGACATCTAAGCCACTTAATTTCTGCTCTCTTGCCAAGGCAAGTCTAGCTTGAGCCAAGGCTACCTCCTCCCTCTCTATCTGGAGTTTGACAGCCCTCATTCTGGCCCTATGCTCTAACTTTTGAGAAGCATTCATGCCTCTCTGTGATTCCCTGGAGGCACTAGAAAGATGAGAGTCCCCTGAGGGAGATCTCACTCTTCTGTTGCCTGGGGGAATCATGTGTTGGGTCCTGGGGAGGTGCTGGCCCTCTCCATTCCCCAGTAGGTCCAAGTTGGCCTGGCTAAGCCTACCAACTGGAACCTGGCTACCCTGATCCTGTACTCCTAAGTCCTCAGCATCTGAGTCCTCATCCAAGTCATCATCATCCTCTTCTTCAAGGGGATCAACTGCAGGGGGGTTCCCTCCAGTTCCTGTATCTAGGGAAGCTGCTTTTGCCTTCTCTAAGTCATCCTGTTCTAGGATTTCTACCAGGATTAGGCAGGTGGGGCTTCTGCCCCTTTTTAACCCTCTTGCTTTGCACAAGGCAATCAAGTCTCTGCGGGTTAGTTTGTCATATCCAAAAGTTGCCTGGGTAGGGTCAACTGTCACAGGACTAGACCCTGAGGCCTTTCCTGTGTCAGACATGGTTACTAGTGAGGTGTAAGTGGTGCACTTACCTACACTAAGTGTTTTCCTACTGGACCTTGCTAGTGAGTTGTAGTCAGGGGTGTGCTACTCCCTTCAACCTACAACTACTAAGTTCAGTAGAACTTAATATGCTAAGCTTTTGATTTTATATGTACCTAGAGGTACTTGATGTGATCTTTCAATTTGATATAAAGATTGCAATGGTAAAACAACAGCAAGCTCAAATCCGCACCGCTGCTCACCAATGTGAGAAGTTGGCCTGGTAGGGGATGTTTCCAATTCTGGAACCACCTACTACCTGACCAAACAATCCCTTATGGTGTCTGGTTGTAAGTCAACCTTATTAGACAAGCTATCCTAGGGGTAGCATGGACTAAGCAGCCTAAAGGCTTAACTTAAGAGGTCGTGTTAAGCGAGCTGTTTTACCACATACAATCCTGTAATACCAAATGAAAGGACACCACACAAGTATATATTATAAAAATATATGTGTTTATTACTAAAAACAATCCCCAGTATTCTTTATGAATAAAGGGGCACAAGCGTTAAATCAAAAGCACTGTTTAAACATACAAGTTGCACAATTATGGATGAGGGCGGGTGGCCACTCAAACCATATACTAAACAAGTGGTATAAGAAAGGCCACTCGAGCAGTGGTTAGGCCTAGGGCCTAGGGAATCGCTGGGAGCAGTCAGGACAAGCAATGCTGAAGTCGGGAATGGCCCTCGGGATTCGGGAGATGTGCGGAAAGCGCACGCATGCACCAATGTTAACCAATGGTGCGTAAAAGTCAAAGAGTTAAAGTTTAAGGACACTTCCGCTGAACCTAGAGGAACAAAACTTAACACACAGACCCTAGAGGTGTGCACCAGTGTGGGAACACCGGCGGAGCAAAGTTACCTCACCCACAGGAAGTGGGTGCACAGGGTCGAAGTGGCGTCGGGTTTTGACACGCAGGCTCTTGGTGCTTGAAGCTGAAAGGGCTGCAGGCAGGGTGAAGACGAAGTGTCCGGTGGAGTCCAAGGGTGGACTCAAGTTGTAGAGTACCTGAAAGCAGAGGGGACAGAGTCTGGGTCACTCAGCAGTGACCAGGGTGGAACCAGGACGGAACCAGGCAATGTCGGGCGCAATCAGGTGGTCGTCGAGGAGCTTCTCTCCGCTGTCACGTGGGCTCTGGGGCATCTGCGACGTCCAGGAGCAGGTCACGATCTGTCCCACGCAGGCTCTCACCGTCGGTGCAGTCGGATTCAAGTTTGGAGCAAACAAGCTTTGGTAAGAGCAATCCATGCAGGATCGGAAGATTGCTTCTCACTCGGACCAGGAAGGTCAGAGTCGGGGCTCCTTTTCAGGGGAGCTGGTGTGGATCTGGAGCAACCAGAATCACAAGTCTTCTTAGGTAGTTCGTCAGCACAGGGACCACAAGCCAGCTGGCAAGTGACCGGGCCAACGCGTTGAGCCAAATCGTGCCAAAGGGCCCCACGCAGCACTCGTCGAGTGTGGAGGGCTGAACTTTGGCTCAGGAGTAGCTCAGGGTGGGGGCTTCTCAAACCCCGGTGTACAGCTTCGAGGGTCACTCGTGGGCTGCACGGTCAGCGTCTCGTGGTCACTTCAAGATGGCGTGCCCCACGCTTCCGGTCGCCTCCACGGGTCTCAGCTTTGCAGGGACTGTGGATCGGGCTGTTAGAAGCTGGGCAGGCTTGATCCCGTCGATCTCAGTTGCTCGAGTTCCGGCGGGAACTGCAACTAAGTAGACGTCGAGGGCTGGATGGTGCCTGCTGCTGCAGGGTGGTCACTCCTTGACCACAAGGGAGATTCTTCGGGCTTCCACGTTGAGATGGAGGGCGAAGGGTCCAGAATATCGTTTCAAATGTTTCTTCCAGGAAATCTGATGTGCATTGGCACTGCTCCCACTCTTATTCGAATCTGGTGGGCGTGATTACCTGCTAGGTCCCCTCCTATGGGTGGGACCCAGGAAGTGGGTGGATACACCCCCTTCCTTTGATCCAGGCCGCCCTGGCACGAGGGCTGGAGTGCCCCAGAACCGGTTTGGCCGGATTATGCAAGGGGCAGCCTTGTGCGCCCCAGGCAGTGTCTGGTTTCTTTCAAACCTCCCTGCTACAATACACTATCTCCTGTCTGGAGGGCGGTGACACCCTCCTGTGACAGGAAACCCTTTGTCCAGGACCCCCTTGACTGGGTTTCGGTCAGCTCCAGGGGTCCAGACATTTGTCTGTGGCAGAGGCATCCATTTTGTGGATCTTAAGGCCTTTGGAGAAATCAACCACATTAAAGTGAAGTAACATGTCTTACCCCTCTAGAGGGGTGGAATGCCATCCCCGTCGCCAGAACTGGCGAGGGGATGGTATTCCAAAGCGTATGACACCTTACACGACATGTTTTGATAAAGCCAAACCAAAGTTGCTAAATAACCGCGAGGATTATAAGGCACTTAATAGTATATGGTATGGCATAATCCTGAAACAGCTTAGGGATTTGTTCCCGACGGCTGCAGACAGGCTCAGCTCATGCTAGAGCTCCATCTCACATAAAACCATGCACCCAGCCTCCAGGATTGGTGAGGCCTGACTATAGGAGTGGCTCACAGGTTTACATGTGTCCAGATATAGGTTTAGACATAGGTATACTATATCTAAGCAAGGGGTGTGTACACCACCTTACCCCAGCTGAGTGATCAGCCAGTTGTGTCAATTTAAGAACCAGCCAGGGGTGGCAAAAGATATGCTGCAGCCCCTGGTAGGCCTTAGTGGCTCCTGTGCCCTGTGCACCTATAGTGCATTCTACAGGGGCTGACAAGGAGTCCATTTCCAATTGGTATGTGCCTATAGCACATGTGTCATTAATTTAGTGAGAGAACAGCAGGCTGGGGGTCTGATCAGCAGGCCCACAGCCTCAGTAGTCGAAAACCAGTGAAGCAAAAAGCAAAAATTTTGGGTGACCATAGGATAGCAGACCCTACTCTCCTACACCGGTCACTTGCCAGCCGGCTAGTGGCCCCTGTACCGACGAACTTTGAAATTCGACCTGCAACTCTGGTTGCTCCAGATCTGCACCAGCTCCCCTGAAAAGGAGCCCCCACTCTGACCCTCCTGGTTCGAGTGAGAAGCAATCTCCCGGTTCCGCGTGGATTGCTCTTGCCAAGTGTTGTTTGCTCCAAACTTGAAGCCGACTGCGCCGACGGTGAGAGCCCTCGTGGGACAGATCGTGACCCGCTCCTGGACGTCGCAGATGCGCCAGAGCCCACGTGACAGCGGAGAGAAGCTCCTCGACGACCACCTGATTGCGCCCGACATTGCCTGGTTCCGTCCTGGTTCCACCCTGGTCACTGCTGAGTGACCCAGACTCTGTCCCCTCTGCTTTCAGGTACTTTTCAACTCGAGTCCACCCTTGGACTCCACCGGACACTTCTCTTTCACCCCGCCTGCAGCCCTTTCAGCTTCAAGCACCAAGAGCCTGCGTGACGAAACCCGACTCAACTTCGACCCTGTGCACCCGCTTCCTGTGGGTGAGGTAACTTTGCTCCGCCGGTGTTCCCACACTGGTACACATCTCTAGGGTCTGTGTCTTAAGTTTTGTTCCTCTAGGTTCAGCGGAAGTGTCCTTAAACTTTAACTCTACAACTTTTACGCACCATTGGTTAACATTGGTGCATGCGTGCGCTTTCCGCACTGCACCCGAATCCCGCGGGCTTTTCCCGACTTCAGCACTGCTTGTCCCGACTGCTCCCAGCGATTCCCTAGGCCCTAGGCCTAACCACTGTTCGATTGGTATCTCTTATACCACTTGTTTAGTATATGGTTTGAGTGGCCCCCCGCCCTCATCCATAATTGTCAACTTTGTATGTTTAAACTGTGCTTTTGATTTAACGCTTGTGCCCCTTTATTCATAAAGAATACTGGGGATTGTTTTTAGTAATAAATACATATATTTTTATAATATATACTTGTGTGGTGTCCTTTCATTTGATATTACAGGATTGTATGTGGTAAAACAGCTCGCTTAACACGACCTCTTAAGTTAAGCCTTTAGGCTGCTTAGTCCATGCTACCCCTAGGATAGCTTGTCTAATAAGGTTGACTTGCAACCAGACACCATAAGGGATTGTTTGGTCTGATAACCGGTGGTTCCAGAATTGGAAACATCACCTATCAGGCCAACTTCTCACAGTCCTGAAGAGTGTCCTAATAGATGGGTTTGGCTTAACCACTGAACAGTACAGGTTGAAGTTCAGAGACACCCAGAAGACACAGACTCAGGACTGGACTGATTTTGTTGATTGTGCAACTAAGGCTCTGGAGGGTTGGCTACATGGCAGCAAAGAACATGACTTTACAGGATTGTATAATTTGATTATGAGGGAGCAGATCCTAAGTAATTGTCAGAACCAGCTCTTACACCAGCACCTGGTGGACTCTGATCTGACCTCTCCCCAAGAATTGGGAAAGAAGGCAGACAAGTGGGTCAGAACCAGGATTAGGCATAAGAATCAGGACAGTAACCAGAAGAAGGAGTCTACCAAGCCTCAAGATAAGGGTGGGGATAAAAATAAAGAAAAGACTTCCACAGGGCCCCAAAACTCCAAGAATGGGGGTGGGTCCCAAGACACTTCTTCAACAGAGAAAAAGCCTTATTGTCATGTCTGTAAACAGGTTCAACAAGTTCAAAAGGGCTGTAGCCAACCCCCTTCTGTGGGACCTCTCTGTAAGCAAAGAGCAGGCAGGGTAAAAGAATGTCCCATTTCCGCCTGAGCTTCTCTGGTAATCCTTTTATCATGCCTTTTAGGGTCTTGTTAAATCTCTCCACAAGCCCATTGCATTGTGGATGATATGGGGTGGTAAACTTATAGTTTACTCCACATTCCTTCCGCATTGCTTTCAGATAGCTAGACATAAAATTCGTGCCTCTATCTGATAGTACCTCCTTAAGAAAACCCACTCTTGAGAAAACTGCAATGAGGGCCTTTGCCACCACAGGGGCTGTGGTGGTCCTTAGGGGAATAGCCTCTGGATACCTGGTGGCATGATCCACTACCACCAGTATGAATCTGTTCCCAGATGCTGTTTGGGGGTCCATTGGACCCACAATATCAATTCCAACTCTTTCAAAGGGAACTCCCACCACAGGTAGTGGTATTAGGGGGGCCTTTGTTGTGCCACCTGACTTACCACTGGCTTGGCAAGTGACACAGGAGCGACAAAACTCCTTGACATCCTCTGACATGTGAGGCCAGTGAAAGTGTGAAACAAGCCTGTCCCACGTCTTGTTCTGGCCTAAGTGTCCTGCAAGGGGAATATCATGGGCCAAAGTAAGGAGGAACCCCCTAAACTGCAGAGGTATAACCAACCTCCTGGTCATGCCAGGCTTGGGGGCTCTAGCCTCTGAGTAAAGGAGTCCATCATCCCAATACACAGTATGGGTACCTTGGGCATCCCCAGCAGCCTCAGCAGCAGCCTGCTGTCTGAGGGGTTCAAGGGAAGGGCAATCTAATTGAGCCTGCCTCAGGTCTGCCCTTGAGGGTCCCCCTGTCCCCAGAAACTCAACCTGGTCAGGTTCAAGCTCCTCAGAGACAGTCTCCTCTTGGACTGCAGAATCAGTTTCCTCTGAAACCTGATCCTCAACCTGGGGCAAGGTGGAAGGCTGAGCCTTTCCTCTCTTGCTCCTTCTCTTGGGTTGTGGCTGGTCTATTGTTTCAAGATCCACCACTGGTTCAGGAAGGCACTTCTTAGCCTGAGCCCTTGTCATGGCAAGGACATGCTCTGAAATCCCTAGCATTTCTGCATGAGTCCTGTACTCCACTTCTGACCATGCTGAGCTTTCAAGGTCATTTCCTAACAGACAGTCTACTGGTAGGTCTGCAAACCTGCCCAGCTTCAAACAGCCCGATCCACAGTCCCTGCAAAGCTGAGACCCGTGGAGGCGACCGGAAGCGTGGGGCACGCCATCTTGAATTGACCACGAGACGCTGACCGTGCAGCCCACGAGTGATCCTCGAAGCTGTGCACCGGGGTTTGAGAAGCCCCCACCCTGAGCTACTCCTGAGTCGAAGTTCAGCCCTCCACACTCGACGAGTGCTGCGTGGGGCCCTTTGGCACAATTTGGCTCAACGCGTTGGCCCGGTCAATTGCCAGCTGGCTTGTGGTCCCTGTGCCGACGAACTACCTAAGAAGACTCGTGAATCTGGTTGCTCCAGATCCACACCAGCTCCCCTGAAAAGGAGCCCCGACTCTGACCTTCCTGGTCCGAGTGAGAAGCAATCTTCCGATCCCTCGTGGATTGCTCTTGCCAAGGCTTGTTTGCTCCAAACTTGAAGCCGACTGCACCGACGGTGAGAGCCTGCGTGGGACAGATCGTGACCTGCTCCTGGACGTCGCAGATGCCCCAGAGCCCACGTGACAGCGGAGAGAAGCTCCTCGACGACCACCTGATTGCGCCCGACATTGCCTGGTTCCGTCCTGGTTCCACCCTGGTCACTGCTGAGTGACCCAGACTCTGTCCCCTCTGCTTTCAGGTACTCTACAACTTGAGTCCACCCTTGGACTCCACCGGACACTTCATCTTTAACCCGCCTGCAGCCCTTTCAGCTTCAAGCACCAAGAGCCTGCGAGTCAAAACCCGACGCCACTTCGACCCTGTGCACCCACTTCCTGTGGGTGAGGTAACTTTGCTCCGCCGGTGTTCCCACACTGGTGCACACCTCTAGGGTCTGTGTGTTAAGTTTTGTTCCTCTAGGTTCAGCGGAAGTGTCCTTTAACTTTAACTTTACAACTTTTACGCACCATTGGTTAACATTGGTGCATGCGTGCGCTTTCCGCACATCTCCCGAATCCCGAGGGCCATTCCCGACTTCAGCATTGCTTGTCCTGACTGCTCCCAGCGATTCCCTAGGCCCTAGGCCTAACCACTGTTCGAGTGGCCTCTCTTATACCACTTGTTTAGTATATGGTTCGAGTGGCCCCCTGCCCTCATCCATAATTGTGCAACTTTGTATGTTTAAACAGTGCTTTTGATTTAACGCTTGTGCCCCTTTATTCATAAAGAATACTGGGGATTGTTTTTAGAAATAAACACATATATTTTTATAATATATACTTGTGTGGTGTCCTTTCATTTGGTATTACAGGATTGTATGTGGTAAAACAGCTCGCTTAACACAACCTCTTAAGTTAAGCCTTTAGGCTGCTTAGTCCATGCTACCCCTAGGATAGCTTGTCTAATAAGGTTGACTTACAACCAGACACCATAAGGGATTGTTTGGTCAGGTAGTAGGTGGTTCCAGAATTGGAAACATCCCCTACCAGGCCAACTTCTCACATTGGTGAGCAGCGGTGCGGATTTGAGCTTGCTGTTGTTTTACCATTGCAATCTTTATATCAAATTGAAAGATCACATCAAGTACCTCTAGGTACATATAAAATCAAAAGCTTAGCATATTAAGTTCTACTGAACTTAGTAGTTGTAGGTTGAAGGGAGTAGCACACCCCTGACTACAACTCACTAGCAAGGTCCAGTAGGAAAACACTTAGTGTAGGTAAGTGCACCACTTACACCTCACTAGTAACCATGTCTGACACAGGAAAGGCCTCAGGGTCTAGTCCTGCGACAGTTGACCTTACCCAGGCAACTTTTGGATATGACAAGTTAACCCGCAGAGACTTGATTGCCTTGTGCAAAGCAAGAGGGTTAAAAAGGGGCAGAAGCCCCACCTGCCTAATCCTGGTAGAAATCCTAGAACAGGATGACTTAGAGAAGGCAAAAGCAGCTTCCCTAGACACAGGAACTGGAGGGAACCCCCCAGTAACTGATCCCCCTGAAGAGGAGGATGATGATGACTTAGATGAGGACTCAGATGTTGAGGACTTAGAAGTACAGGATCAGGGTAGCCAGGTTCCAGTTGGTAGGCTTAGCCAGGCCAACTTGGACCTACTGGGGAATGGAGAGGGCCAGCACCTCCCCAGAACCCAACATGTGATTCTCCCAGGCAACAGAAGAGTGAGATCTCCCTCAGGGGACTCTCATATTTCTAGTGCCTCCAGAGAATCAGAGAGAGGCATGAGTGCTTCTCAGAAAGCTGAGCATAGGGCCAGAATGAGGGCTGTCGAACTCCAAATAGAGAGGGAGAAGGTAGCCTTGGCTCAAGCTAAACTTACCATGGCCCAAGCTAAACTTGCCTTGGCAAGAGAGCAGAAATTGTGTGGCTTAGATGCCACTGGTGGCAGCAATATTCCAAAAGAGAAACCCAGGTCCTATGATAGTAGAGACCTGACAAAGATTGTGCCCCCCTACAAGGAAGGGGATGACATCCACAAGTGGATGACTGCTCTTGAGAGAGCCTGCATGGTACAGCAGGTTCCTGAGGAACAGTGGGCAGCAATCTTATGGTACTCCTTTTCAGAGAAAGGGAGAGATAAGCTCCTCACTGTTAGACATGAGGATGCAAACAATTACAAAGTCCTGAAGAGTGTTCTGATAGATGGGTTTGGCTTAACCACTGAACAGTACAGGTTGAAGTTCAGAGACACCCAGAAGACACAGACTCAGGACTGGACTGATTTTGTAGATTGTGCTACTAAGGCTCTGGAGGGTTGGCTACATGGCAGCAAAGTACATGACTTTACAGGATTGTATAATTTGATTATGAGGGAGCAGATCCTAAGTAATTGTCAGAACCAGCTCTTACACCAGCACCTGGTGGACTCTGATCTGACCTCTCCCCAAGAATTGGGAAAGAAGGCAGACAAGTGGGTCAGAACCAGGATTAGGCCTAAGAATCAGGACAGTAACCAGAAGAAGGAGTCTACCAAGCCTCAAGATAAGGGTGGGGATAAAAATAAAGAAAAGACTTCCCCAGGGCCCCAAAACTCCAAGAATGGGGGTGGGTCCCAAGACACTTCTTCAACTGAGAAAAAGCCTTATTGTTATCCCTGTAAACAGGTTGGGCATTACAAAACAGACAACTGTTGTCCCAAGAATAACAATAAAGAAAATATACCTCCAAAGCCAGCTTCAACACCTCCTGTTACTGTCAGCAGTAATCCCCCAGGAAGTGGAAGCACACCCAGGAATCTGGGTGGGTTTACTGTTGGAGCTCAGGTGGACCCTGGCCTATCCAGGTCCCCATCACCCAATGATCTTGTTTATGAGACTGGCATGGGGTTTGCCAACTTCTCTGCTTGCCCAAATACTCTGAGCAAGTATAGACAAGAACCCATCATCAATGGTTTGAAAGTTGAAGCTTTTAGAGACACAGGGGCTAGCATCACCATGGTGGCTGATGGCATAGTCCCCTCTAAGCAACTTTTACCTGGTGCCACATACCAGGTTACAAACATTGATGGAATCCAAACAAATCATCCCATGGCAGTAGTAAGTCTCAGCTGGGGAGGTGTCATTGGCCCAAAGAGAGTGGCAGTGTCACCAAACTTGCCTGTAGACTGCCTACTTGGTAATGATTTGGAGATCTCAGCCTGGGCTGAGGTTGAACAGGAAACCCATTCTAGAATGGTGAATTCCAATGGAAAGGTTAGTGGGGCTGTAATGGCTACAGCCCCAATTCAAGATGTCCTTCCTGAAAAGGTTGGTAGGGCAGAGAAACTCTCTGCCCCATCTTTAGCAAAAGCTCTTCCTGAACAGAATAGCAAAGCTGTTATGATAACAGCAGAAACCCAAACTGAGTCTCCTCCTGAAAAGGTTGGTGGGGCTGTGATGGCCACAGCCCAAACTCAAACTGATATGTGTGATGTGAAGCCTGAAATGATGGATAACTCCACACAAACTGAGAGCATGGAGGAGGAAGAGAAATCTCCCCCTCACCAGACTTTAGGACAGGATCAGCCTCCTCAGGGAACTGATCTTACCCCTGATGAAGGAACTTCCCCAGAGGTTGTTAGGCCTGGCCTGACAGAGCCTCTGATGGCGGTGGACCCTTCTCAGGTGGGACCCAGTCTGGAGCAGGTAACCTGCCCCTCTCTCCCTTGCCTTAGCCAGCCCAGGGCTGCAGAGGACAAGAAGGACAGTGAGACCCAGAGGGACCCCTGTCAAATAAAGCACCCCCATCAACAGATTAGGTGCACCAAAACTAGTAGCCCTAGTGAGGTGAAAACTTTAAAAACTCCTAAGGGAGCCCCCTTAAAAACAGTTAGGGACCTCCCACAGATGGATTCTGTTGGGCACAGCCAAACCTGGGACCCAAAGGGCCCAAACCTGAACTGTCCCTCCAGCAAGCCAAACAGAGGGACCCAGCCTCCAGCTTTAGGTAGCCAGAGGTTGACCCTGAGAGCACAGTGCAACTCAGTTAAAGAAAGAAAGGCACACATGGTGGAAGATAATTGGAGGAAGCCAAGCCCTGACTTAGTAGAGCCTCACTTCAATACTCCATATCCAAACCAGCCTTTAACTTTGCATAAACACACCCAAGGTAGTGATTCCCTATGGTGGAGACCCTCTAATACCCAAAGGGTGAGGGACTGCTTAGTGGACCATGAGACAGGGGGTACCCATGCTAGTGCAGGTACTTCCTTATATGGCCACTCAGGCAATATAGGCTTACCTGGCCAAGGATAGCCTTATCTCCTTTCGTTTGGGGGGGGGGGGGGTTATGTAGGAAGGTGGCTACCTGACTATGGTTACCCCAGATTTTTTGCCTGTGTTTAGCTGGTTTTTTGACTTAGTTGACCTGGTTCCCTGCTAATCAGGGCCCCAGGCCATCTGCTCTCTCTGTAAAATGGATTCCATGTACCCTAGGTACATACCACAATTGGAAATGGACTCCTTGTCAGCCCCTGTATAATGCACTATAGGTGCCCAGGGCATAGGGGCCACCAAGGCCTACCAGGGGCTGCAGCATATCTTTTGCCACCCCTGGCTGGTTCTTAAATTGACACAACTGGCTGATCACTCAGCTGGGGTAAGGTGGTGTACACACCCCTTGCTTAGATATAGTATACCTATGTCTAAACCTATATCTGGACACACGTAAACCTGTGAGCCACTCCTATAGTCAGGCCTCATCAATCCTGGAGGCTGAGTGCGTGGTTTTATGTGAGATGGAGCTCTAGCATGAGCTGAGCCTGTCTGCAGCCATCGGGAACAAATCCCTAAGCTGTTTCAGGATAATGCCATACCATATACTATTAAGTGCCTTATAATCCTCGCGGTTATTTAGCAACTTTGGTTTGGCTTTATCAAAACATGTCGTGTAAGGTGTCATACGCTTTGGAATACCATCCCCTCGCCAGTTCTGGCGACGGGGATGGCATTCCACCCCTCTAGAGGGGTAAGACATGTTACTTTGCTTTAATGCGGTTGATTTCTCCAAAGGCCTTAAGATCCACAAAATGGATGCCTCTGCCACAGACAAATGTCTGGACCCCTGGAGCTGACCGAAACCCAGTCAAGGGGGTCCTGGACAAAGGGTTTCCTGTCACAGGAGGGTGTCACCGCCCTCCAGACAGGAGATAGTGTATTGTAGCAGGGAGGTTTGAAAGAAACCAGACACTGCCTGGGGCGCACAAGGCTGCCCCTTGCATAATCCGGCCAAACCGGTTCTGGGGCACTCCAGCCCTCGTGCCAGGGCGGCCTGGATCAAAGGAAGGGGGTGTATCCACCCACTTCCTGGGTCCCACCCATAGGAGGGGACCTAGCAGGTAATCACGCCCACCAGATTCGAATAAGAGTGGGAGCAGTGCCAATGCACATCAGATTTCCTGGAAGAAACATTTGAAACGATATTCTGGACCCTTCGCCCTCCATCTCAACGTGGAAGCCCGAAGAATCTCCCTTGTGGTCAAGGAGTGACCACCCTGCAGCAGCAGGCACCATCCAGCCCTCGACGTCTACTTAGTTGCAGTTCCCGCCGGAACTCGAGCGACTGAGATCGACGAGATCAAGCCTGCCCAGCTTCTAACAGCCCGATCCACAGTCCCTGCAAAGCTGAGACCCGTGGAGGCGACCGGAAGCGTGGGGCACGCCATCTTGAAGTGACCACGAGACGCTGACCGTGCAGCCCACGAGTGACCCTCGAAGCTGTGCACCGGGGTTTGAGAAGCCCCCACCCTGAGCTACTCCTGAGCCGAAGTTCAGCCCTCCACACTCGACGAGTGCTGCGTGGGGCCCTTTGGCATGATTTGGCTCAACGCGTTGGCCCGGTCACTTGCCAGCTGGCTTGTGGTCCCTGTGCCGACGAACTACCTAAGAAGACTCGTGAATCTGGTTGCTCCAGATCCACACCAGCTCCCCTGAAAAGGAGCCCCGACTCTGACCTTCCTGGTCCGAGTGAGAAGCAATCTTCCGATCCTGCGTGGATTGCTCTTACCAAGGCTTGTTTGCTCCAAACTTGAAGCCGACTGCACCGACGGTGAGAGCCTGCGTGGGACAGATCGTGACCTGCTCCTGGACGTCGCAGATGCCCCAGAGCCCACGTGACAGCGGAGAGAAGCTCCTCGACGACCACCTGATTGCGCCCGACATTGCCTGGTTCCGTCCTGGTTCCACCCTGGTCACTGCTGAGTGACCCAGACTCTGTCCCCTCTGCTTTCAGGGACTCTACAACTTGAGTCCACCCTTGGACTCCACCGGACACTTCATCTTTAACCGGCCTGCAGCCCTTTCAGCTTCAAGCACCAAGAGCCTGCGTGTCAAAACCCAACGCCACTTCGACCCTGTGCACCCACTTCCTGTGGGTGAGGTAACTTTGCTCCGCCGGTGTTCCCACACTGGTGCACACCTCTAGGGTCTGTGTGTTAAGTTTTTTTCCTCTAGGTTCAGCGGAAGTGTCCTTAAACTTTAACTCTTTGACTTTTACGCACCATTGGTTAACATTGGTGCATGCGTGCGCTTTCCGCACATCTCCCGAATCCCGAGGGCCATTCCCGACTTCAGCATTGCTTGTCCTGACTGCTCCCAGCGATTCCCTAGGCCCTAGGCCTAACCACTGCTCGAGTGGCCTCTCTTATACCACTTGTTTAGTATATGGTTTGAGTGGCCACCCGCCCTCATCCATAATTGTGCAACTTGTATGTTTAAACAGTGCTTTTGATTTAACGCTTGTGCCCCTTTATTCATAAAGAATACTGGGGATTGTTTTTAGTAATAAACACATATATTTTTATAATATATACTTGTGTGGTGTCCTTTCATTTGGTATTACAGGATTGTATGTGGTAAAACAGCTCGCTTAACACGACCTCTTAAGTTAAGCCTTTAGGCTGCTTAGTCCATGCTACCCCTAGGATAGCTTGTCTAATAAGGTTGACTTACAACCAGACACCATAAGGGATTGTTTGGTCAGGTAGTAGGTGGTTCCAGAATTGGAAACATCCCCTACCAGGCCAACTTCTCACATTGGTGAGCAGCGGTGCGGATTTGAGCTTGCTGTTGTTTTACCATTGCAATCTTTATATCAAATTGAAAGATCACATCAAGTACCTCTAGGTACATATAAATCAAAAGCTTAGCATATTAAGTTCTACTGAACTTAGTAGTTGTAGGTTGAAGGGATTAGCACACCCTGACTACAACTAACTAGCAAGGTACAGTAGGAAAACACTTAGTGTAGGTAAGTGCACCACTTACACCTCACTAGTAACCATGTCTGACACAGGAAAAGCCTCAGGGTCTACTCCTGTGACAGTTGACCCTACCCAGGCAACTTTTGGATATGACAAACTAACCCGCAGAGACTTGATTGCCTTGTGCAAAGCAAGAGGGTTAAAAAGGGGCAGAAGCCCCACCTGCCTAATCCTGGTAGAAATCCTAGAACAGGATGACTTAGAGAAGGCTAAAGCAGCTTCCCTAGACACAGGAAATGGAGGGAACCCCCCTGTAGTTGATCCCCCTGAAGAGGAGGATGATGATGACTTGGATGAGGACTCAGATGTTGAGGACTTAGAAGTACAGGATCAGGGTAGCCAGGTTCCAGTTGGTAGGCTTAGCCAGGCCAACTTG
Organism: Lissotriton helveticus; assembly: GCF_964261635.1. Classification (NCBI taxonomy): domain Eukaryota; kingdom Metazoa; phylum Chordata; class Amphibia; order Caudata; family Salamandridae; genus Lissotriton; species Lissotriton helveticus. The sequence continues at coordinate 1,252,487 of NW_027611694.1, read as the reverse complement.
GACCTACTGGGGAATGGAGAGGGCCAGCACCTCCCCAGAACCCAACATGTTATTCTCCCAGGCAACAGAAGAGTGAGATCTCCCTCAGGGGACTCTCATCTTTCTAGTGCCTCCAGAGAATCACAGAGAGGCATGAATGCTTCTCAAAAGCTAGAACATAGGGCTAGAATGAGGGCTGTCAAACTCCAGATAGAGAGGGAGGAGGTAGCCTTGGCTCAAGCTAGACTTGCCTTGGCAAGAGAGCAGAAATTAAGTGGCTTAGATGTCACTGGTGGCAGCAATTTTCCAAGAGAAAAAGACAGGGCCTATGATAATAGAAACCTGACCAAAATTGTGCCCCCCTTTAAAGAAGGGGATGACATCCACAAATGGATGACTGCTCTTGAGAGAGCCTGCATGGTACAGCAGGTTCCTGAGAATCAGTGGGCTGCAATTTTGTGGTACTCCTTTTCTGAGAAAGGGAGGGACAGGCTCCTCACAGTTAGACCTGAGGATGCCAAAAACTACTCTGTTTTGAAGAGTGCTCTCATTGAAGGGTATGGCCTAACCACTGAGCAATACAGGTTGTTGTTCAGAGACACCCAGAAAGCACAGACTCAAGACTGGACTGATTTTATGGAGTGTGCCACTAAGGCTTTGGAGGGTTGGTTGCAGGGAAGTAAAGTTTCAGACTATACAGGATTGTACAATCTTATGATGAGAGAACAGATCCTTAATAACTGTACAAACCAGCTGTTGCATCAATACCTTATTGAATCTGATCTGACCTCTCCCCAAGAATTGGGAAAGAAGGCAGACAAATGGGTCAGAACAAGGATTAAGCAGAAACCCCAGAACCAAGGTGGTGACCAGAAGAAAACAGACCAGAAGGGTGGTAATCAGAATCAGAAAGATAAAGAAAAAGACCAGAAGTCTTCAGGCCCCCAAACTAATAGTAAGGAGGGTGGTTCCCAAAATGGTAACAAGAAGAAGAAGAACAAAGGTCCAAAGACACCTTGGTGTAATACCTGCAAATCAGTTTCACACTGGGGCAGTGAGTGCACCAAGGCAAATCCAGTTCCCACCACTACAGCTCCTAAAGCAACTGCAACCCCAAGTACAGTAAGCAGTGGTGGAACACAGTCCAAGGGTGTAGCTGGGTTGACCCTGGGTATTGAAGTAGGATCTGGCCTAGTCAGAGTCCCTACACAGGCAGTTCTCCTGTATGATGTGGACATTGAGTTGCCCACTGCAGTAAGCCCCACTAACCTGGGCAAATACAGGCAGACTCCCTTAATTAATGAGAAACTGGCTCAAGCATACAGGGACACATGTGCCAGTGTCACCATGGTGACACCTGACTTTGTGGACCCTGGACAGATTGTACTAGGAGAGAGCTACCTAGTAACCAACGCCAGCAACTCCACTACCTCCCATAGTGTGGCAGTTGTGAACTTCTCCTGGGGAGGGGTTGATGGCCTAAAGAAAGTTGTGGTGAGTGCAGACCTACCAGTAGACTGTCTGTTAGGCAATGACCTTGAAAGCTCAGCATGGTCAGAAGTGGAGTACAGGACTCATGCAGAAATGCTAGGGATTTCAGAGCATGTCCTTGCCATGACAAGGGCTCAGGCTAAGAAGTGCCTTCCTGAACCAGTGGTGGATCTTGAGACAATAGACCAGCCACAACCCAAGAGAAGGAGCAAGAGAGGAAAGGCCCAGCCTTCCACCTTGCCCCAGGTTGAGGATCAGGTTTCAGAGGAAACTGATTCTGCAGTCCAAGAGGAGACTGTCTCAGAGGAACTTGAACCTGACCAGGTTGAGTTTCTGGGGACAGGGGGACCCTCAAGGGCAGACCTGAGGCAGGCTCAATTAGATTGCCCTTCCCTTTAACCCCTCAGACAGCAGGCTGCTGCTGAGGCTGCTGGGGATGCTAAAGGTACCCATACTGTGTATTGGGATGAGGGACTCCTTTACTCAGAGGCTAGAGACCCCAAGCCTGGCATGACCAGGAGGTTGGTCATACCTCTGCAGTTTAGGGGATTCCTCCTTACCTTGGCCCATGATATTCCCCTTGCAGGACACTTAGGCCAGAACAAGACGTGGGACAGGCTTGTTCCACACTTTCACTGGCCTCACATGTCAGAGGATGTCAAGGAGTTTTGTCGCTCCTGTGTCACTTGCCAAGCCAGTGGTAAGTCAGGTGGCACAACAAAGGCCCCCCTTATACCACTACCTGTGGTGGGGGTCCCCTTTGAGAGAGTTGGAATTGATATTGTGGGTCCAATGGACCCCCAAACAGCATCTGGGAACAGATTCATACTGGTGGTAGTGGATCATGCCACCAGGTATCCAGAGGCTATTCCCCTAAGGACCACCACAGCACCTGTGGTGGCAAAAGCCCTCATTGCAGTTTTCTCAAGAGTGGGCTTTCCTAAGGAGGTACTATCAGATAGAGGGACGAATTTTATGTCCAGCTATCTAAAAGCAATGTGGAAGGAATGTGGAGTAAACTATAAGTTTACCACCCCATATCATCCACAATGCAATGGGCTTGTGGAGAGATTTAACAAGACCCTTAAAGGCATGATAAAAGGATTACCAGAGAAGCTCAGGCGGAAATGGGACATTCTTTTACCCTGCCTGCTCTTTGCTTACAGAGAGGTCCCACAGAAGGGGGTTGGCTACAGCCCTTTTGAACTTTTGTTTGGCCACCCTGTGAGAGGTCCATTGTGTTTGGTGAAGGAAGGATGGGAGTTACCTCTCAAAAAGCCCAAACTAGACATAGTGGACTATGTACTTGGTCTCCGCTCCAGGATGGCTGAGTACATGGAAAGAGCATCCAAAAACCTGGAGGCCAGCCAAGAATTACAGAAAGCTTGGCATGACCAAAAGGCTGTACTGGTAGAGTTCCAACCAGGACAGAAGGTATGGGTACTGGAGCCAGTGGCTCCAGCAGCACTCCAGGACAAATGGAGTGGACCCTATCCTATTATTGAGAAGAAGGGGGAAGTCACCTACTTGGTAGACTTTGGAACACCCAGGAGCCCTCACAGGGTAATCCATGTGAATCGCTTGAAAGCATTTGTGGACAGGGAGGACATGAGCTTGCTCATGGCCACAGATGGGGAACAGGAGGAAGAGAGTGACCCTCTCCCAGACCTGCTTTCTCAGAACCCTGATGATGGTTCAGTTGATGGAGTAGCCTTGGCAGGCAGCCTCACTGACCAGCAACAGAGGGACTGCAGACAAGTTTTGCAGGCTCACAGGCAAATGTTTTCACTCACACCCAGCCAAACTGACTGGTGTACCCATGTTGTGGACACTGGTGACAGTCTGCCTGTCAAGAATAAGATCTACAGGCAACCTGATCATGTCAGGGATTGCATCAAGGCTGAGGTGCAAAAGATGTTGGAGCTTGGAGTGATTGAGCCATCAGAGAGCCCATGGGCCAGCCCCGTAGTCCTGGTGCCAAAACCTCATACCCAAGATGGTAAGAGAGAAATGAGGTTTTGCGTGGATTACAGGGGTCTCAATGCTGTCACTAGGACAGATGCTCACCCCATTCCAAGAGCAGATGAGCTCATTGACAGATTGGCTTCTGCCAAGTTTCTGAGCACATTTGATCTGACAGCTGGCTACTGGCAAATCAGACTAGCTGAGGAGTCAAAAGCCAAAACAGCATTCTCTACCCCTAGTGGACATTATCAGTTTGTGGTAATGCCCTTTGGTTTGAAGAATGCACCTGCCACTTTCCAAAGGTTGGTGAACCAAGTCCTTACTGGGTTGGATGACTTTTGTGCAGCTTATCTAGATGATATTGCTGTCTTTAGCTCCACCTGGGAGGATCACCTGATCCACCTGAAGAAAGTTTTGGAGGCCCTGCAAAAGGCAGGCCTAACTATCAAGGCCACAAAGTGCCAGATAGGGCAGAGTAAGGTTGTATACCTGGGCCACCTAGTAGGTGGAGGCCAGGTTCAGCCACTGGAAAGCAAAATCCAGGCCATACAGGACTGGGCTCCTCCAGTTACCCAGACACAAGTCAGAGCCTTCTTGGGCCTGACTGGGTATTACAGAAAGTTTGTGAAAAACTATGGGTCTATAGTGACACCATTAAATGACTTGACATCCAAGAAGATGCCAAAAAAGGTTCAGTGGACAGTTAGCTGTCAGAAGGCATTTGAAGACCTGAAGAAGGCCATGTGCTCTGCACCTATCCTAAAGAGTCCTGACTACTCCAAACAGTTCATTGTTCAGACAGATGCTTCTGAGTTGGGGGTGGGAGCTGTGCTCTCACAACTTAATCAAGATGGTCAAGACCAGCCAATTGCTTTCATTAGCAGGAGGCTAACCCCAAGAGAAAAACGTTGGTCAGCCATTGAGAGGGAGGCCTTTGCTGTGGTTTGGGCATTAAAGAAGTTGAGGTCCTACTTGTTTGGAACTCACTTCCTGGTGCAAACAGACCATAAGCCCCTCTTGTGGCTTAATCAGATGAAGGGTGAAAATCCCAAACTGCTCAGGTGGTCCATTTCCCTACAGGGGATGGACTTTACAGTGGAGCACCGCCCAGGGACTGACCATGGTAATGCAGATGGTCTCTCCAGGTACTTCCACTTAGAACATGAAGACTTATCTGGTCAAGGTTAGTTTAATGTCCCTGCGTTTGGGGGGGGGGTTGTGTAGGAGAGTAGGGTCTGCTATCCTATGGTCACCCCAAATTTTTGCTTTTTGCTTCACTGGTTTTCGACTACTGAGGCTGTGGGCCTGCTGATCAGACCCCCAGCCTGCTGTTCTCTCACTAAATTAATGACACATGTGCTATAGGCACATACCAATTGGAAATGGACTCCTTGTCAGCCCCTGTAGAATGCACTATAGGTGCACAGGGCATAGGGGCCACTAAGGCCTACCAGGGGCTGCAGCATATCTTTTGCCACCCCTGGCTGGTTCTTAAATTGACACAACTGGCTGATCACTCAGCTGGGGTAAGGTGGTGTACACACCCCTTGCTTAGATATAGTATACCTATGTCTAAACCTATATCTGGACACATGTAAACCTGTGAGCCACCCCTATAGTCAGGCCTCACCAATCCTGGAGGCTGGGTGCATGGTTTTATGTGAGATGGAGCTCTAGCATGAGCTGAGCCTGTCTGCAGCCGTCGGGAACAAATGCCTAAGCTGTTTCAGGATAATGCCATACCATATACTATTAAGTGCCTTATAATCCTCGCGGTTATTTAGCAACTTTGGTTTGGCTTTATCAAAACATGTCGTGTAAGGTGTCATACGCTTTGGAATACCATCCCCTCGCCAGTTCTGGCGACGGGGATGGCATTCCACCCCTCTAGAGGGGTAAGACATGTTACTTCACTTTAATGCGGTTGATTTCTCCAAAGGCCTTAAGATCCACAAAATGGATGCCTCTGCCACAGACAAATGTCTGGACCCCTGGAGCTGACCGAAACTCAGTCAAGGGGGTCCTGGACAAAGGGTTTCCTGTCACAGGAGGGTGTCACCGCCCTCCAGACAGGAGATAGTGTATTGTAGCAGGGAGGTTTGAAAGAAACCAGACACTGCCTGGGGCGCACAAGGCTGCCCCTTGCATAATCCGGCCAAACCGGTTCTGGGGCACTCCAGCCCTCGTGCCAGGGCGGCCTGGATCAAAGGAAGGGGGTGTATCCACCCACTTCCTGGGTCCCACCCATAGGAGGGGACCTAGCAGGTAATCACGCCCACCAGATTCGAATAAGAGTGGGAGCAGTGCCAATGCACATCAGATTTCCTGGAAGAAACATTTGAAACGATATTCTGGACCCTTCGCCCTCCATCTCAACGTGGAAGCCCGAAGAATCTCCCTTGTGGTCAAGGAGTGACCACCCTGCAGCAGCAGGCACCATCCAGCCCTCGACGTCTACTTAGTTGCAGTTCCCGCCGGAACTCGAGCGACTGAGATTGACGAGATCAAGCCTGCCCAGCTTCTAACAGCCCGATCCACAGTCCCTGCAAAGCTGAGACCCGTGGAGGCGACCGGAAGCGTGGGGCACGCCATCTTGAAGTGACCACGAGACGCTGACCGTGCAGCCCACGAGTGACCCTCGAAGCTGTGCACCGGGGTTTGAGAAGCCCCCACCCTGAGCTACTCCTGAGCCGAAGTTCAGCCCTCCACACTCGACGAGTGCTGCGTGGGGCCCTTTGGCACGATTTGGCTCAACGCGTTGGCCCGGTCACTTGCCAGCTGGCTTGTGGTCCCTGTGCCGACGAACTACCTAAGAAGACTTGTGAATCTGGTTGCTCCAGATCCACACCAGCTCCCCTGAAAAGGAGCCCCGACTCTGACCTTCCTGGTCCGAGTGAGAAGCAATCTTCCGATCCTGCGTGGATTGCTCTTACCAAGGCTTGTTTGCTCCAAACTTGAAGCCGACTGCACCGACGGTGAGAGCCTGCGTGGGACAGATCGTGACCTGCTCCTGGACGTCGCAGATGCCCCAGAGCCCACGTGACAGCGGAGAGAAGCTCCTCGACGACCACCTGATTGCGCCCGACATTGCCTGGTTCCGTCCTGGTTCCACCCTGGTCACTGCTGAGTGACCCAGACTCTGTCCCCTCTGCTTTCAGGGACTCTACAACTTGAGTCCACCCTTGGACTCCACCGGACACTTCATCTTTAACCGGCCTGCAGCCCTTTCAGCTTCAAGCACCAAGAGCCTGCGTGTCAAAACCCAACGCCACTTCGACCCTGTGCACCCACTTCCTGTGGGTGAGGTAACTTTGCTCCGCCGGTGTTCCCACACTGGTGCACACCTCTAGGGTCTGTGTGTTAAGTTTTGTTCCTCTAGGTTCAGCGGAAGTGTCCTTAAACTTTAACTCTTTGACTTTTACGCACCATTGGTTAACATTGGTGCATGCGTGCGCTTTCCGCACATCTCCCGAATCCCGAGGGCCATTCCCGACTTCAGCATTGCTTGTCCTGACTGCTCCCAGCGATTCCCTAGGCCCTAGGCCTAACCACTGCTCGAGTGGCCTCTCTTATACCACTTGTTTAGTATATGGTTTGAGTGGCCACCCGCCCTCATCCATAATTGTGCAACTTGTATGTTTAAACAGTGCTTTTGATTTAACGCTTGTGCCCCTTTATTCATAAAGAATACCGGGGATTGTTTTTAGTAATAAACACATATATTTTTATAATATATACTTGTGTGGTGTCCTTTCATTTGGTATTACAGGATTGTATGTGGTAAAACAGCTCGCTTAACACGACCTCTTAAGTTAAGCCTTTAGGCTGCTTAGTCCATGCTACCCCTAGGATAGCTTGTCTAATAAGGTTGACTTACAACCAGACACCATAAGGGATTGTTTGGTCAGGTAGTAGGTGGTTCCAGAATTGGAAACATCCCCTACCAGGCCAACTTCTCACACTCACCCAGCAGTCTCCTACATGTGCTGCTGAGGAGAGTGTAAATAAGGTTGGGTTTATTAGAGAGCACCTCACGCTCACCCAGCAGTCTCCTACATGTGCTGCTGAGGAGAGTGTAAAAGACTTTGGGTTTATTAGAGGGTGCCTCACGTTCACCCATCAGTCTCCTACATGTGCTGCTGCGGAGAGTGTAAAAGACTTTGGGTTTATTAGAGAGTGCCTCACGTTCACCCATCAGTCTCCTACATGTGCTGCTGAGGAGAGTGTAAATGAGGTTGGGTTTATTAGAGAGCGCCTCACGTTCACCCATCAGTCTCCTACATGTGCTGCTGCGGAGAGTGTAAAAGACTTTGGGTTTATTAGAGAGTGCCTCACGTTCACCCATCAGTCTCCTACATGTGCTGCTGAGGAGAGTGTAAATGAGGTTGGGTTTATTAGAGAGCGCCTCACGCTCACCCAGCAGTCTCCTACATGTGCTGCTGAGGAGAGTGTAAATGAGGTTGGGTTTATTAGAGAGCGCCTCACGATCACCCATCAGTCTCCTACATGTGCTGCTGAGGAGAGTGTTAATGAGGTTGGGTTTATTAGAGAGCGCCTCACGCTCACCCAGCAGTCTCGTACATGTGCTGCTGAGGAGAGTGTAAATGAGATTTTGTTCATTAGAGCGCCTCACGCTCACCCATCAGTCTCCTACATGTGCTGCTGAGGAGAGTGTAAATGAGGTTGGGTTTATTAGAGAGCGCCTCACGCTCACCCAGCAGTCTCCTACATGTGCTGCTGGAGCGTGTAAATGAGGTTGAGTTTATTAGAGAGCACCTCACGCTCACCCAGCAGTCTCCTACATGTGCTGCTGCGGAGAGTGTAAAAGACTTTGGGTTTATTAGAGAGTGCCTCACGTTCACCCATCAGTCTCCTACATGTGCTGCTGAGGAGAGTGTAAATGAGGTTGGGTTTATTAGAGAGCACCTCACGCTTACCCAGCAGTCTCCTACATGTGCTGCTGAGGAGAGTGTAAATGAGGTTGGGTTTATTAGAGAGCGCCTCACGCTTACCCAGCAGTCTCCTACATGTGCTGCTGAGGAGAGTGTAAATGAGGTTGGTTTATTAGAGAGCACCTCACGCTTACCCAGCAGTCTCCTACATGTGCTGCTGAGGAGAGTGTTAATGAGGTTGGGTTTATTAGAGAGCGCCTCACGCTCACCCAGCAGTCTCGTACATGTGCTGCTGAGGAGAGTGTAAATGAGATTGGGTTCATTAGAGCACCTCACGCTTACCCAGCAGTCTCCTACATGTGCTGCTGAGGAGAGTGTAAAAGACTTTGGGTTTATTAGAGGGTGCCTCACGTTCACCCATCAGTCTCCTACATGTGCTGCTGCGGAGAGTGTAAAAGACTTTGGGTTTATTAGAGAGTGCCTCACGTTCACCCATCAGTCTCCTACATGTGCTGCTGCGGAGAGTGTAAAAGAGTTCGGGTTTATTAGAGAGCACCTCGTGCTTACCCAGGAGTCTCCTACATGTGCTGCTGAGGAGAGTGTAAATGAGGTTGGGTTTCTTAGAGAGCGCCTCACGCTCACCCAGCAGTCTCCTACATGTGCTGCTGAGGAGAGTGTAAATGAGGTTGGGTTTATTAGAGAGCGCCTCACGCTCACCCAGCAGTCTCCTACATGTGCTGCTGAGGAGAGTGTTAATGAGGTTGGGTTTATTAGAGAGCGCCTCACGCTCACCCAGCAGTCTCCTACATGTGCTGCTGAGGAGAGTGTAAATGAGATTGGGTTCATTAGAGCGCCTCACGCTCACCCATCAGTCTCCTACATGTGCTGCTGAGGAGAGTGTAAATGAGGTTGGGTTTATTAGAGAGCGCCTCACGCTCACCCAGCAGTCTCCTACATGTGCTGCTGGAGCGTGTAAATGAGGTTGAGTTTATTAGAGAGTGCCTCACGCTTACCCAGCAGTCTTCTACATGTGCTGCTGAGGAGAGTCTAAAAGACTTTGGGTTTATTAGAGAGTGCCTCACGCTTACCCAGCAGTCTCCTACATGTGCTGCTGAGGAGAGTGTAAATGAGGTTGGGTTTATTAGAGAGCGCCTCACACTCACCCAGCAGTCTCCTACATGTGCTGCTGAAGAGAGTGTAAATGAGGTTGGGTTTATTAGAGATCACCTCATGCTTACCCAGGAGTCTCCTACATGTGCTGCTGAGGAAAGTGTAAATGAGGTTGGGTTTATTAGAGAGCGCCTCACGTTCACCCAGCAGTCTCCTACATGTGCTGCTGAGGAGAGTGTAAATGAGGTTGGGTTTATTAGAGAGCGCCTCACACTTACCCAGGAGTCTCCTACATGTTCTGCTGAGAAGAGTGTAAATGAGGTTGGGTTTATTAGAGAGCACCTCACGCTTACCCAGCAGTCTTCTACATGTGCTGCTGAGGAGAGTGTAAATGAGGTTGGGTTTATTAGAGAGCGCCTCACGCTTACCCAGGAGTCTCCTACATGTGCTGCTGAGGAGAGTGTAAATGAGGTTGGGTTTATTAGAGAGCACCTCACGCTTACCCAGCAGTCTCCTACATGTGCAGCTGAGGAGAGTGTAAATGAGGTTGCTTTATTAGAGAGCGCCCCACGCTTACCCAGCAGCCTCCTACATGTGCTGCTGAGGAGAGTGTAAATGAGGTTGGGTTTATTAGAGAGCGCCTCACCCTTACCCAGCAGTCTCCTACATGTGCTGCTGAGGAGAGTGTAAATGAGGTTGGGTTTATTAGAGAGTGTCTCACGCTTACCCAGCAGCCTCCTACATGTGCTGCTGAGGAGAGTGTAACTGAGGTTGGGTTTATTAGAGAGTGCCTCACGCTCACCCATCAGTCTTCTACATGTGCTGCTGAGGAGAGTGTAAAAGACTTTGGGTTTATTAGAGGGTGCCTCACGTTCACCCATCAGTCTCCTACATGTGCTGCTGAGAAGAGTGTAAATGAGGTTGGGTTTATTAGAGAACGCCTCACGCTCACCCAGCAGTCTCTTACATGTGCTGCTGAGGAGAGTGTAAATAAGGTTGGGTTTATTAGAGAGCACCTCACGCTCACCCAGCAGTCTCCTACATGTGCTGCTGAGGAGAGTGTAAAAGACTTTGGGTTTATTAGAGGGTGCCTCACGTTCACCCATCAGTCTCCTACATGTGCTGCTGCGGAGAGTGTAAAAGACTTTGGGTTTATTAGAGAGTGCCTCACGTTCACCCATCAGTCTCCTACATGTGCTGCTGAGGAGAGTGTAAATGAGGTTGGGTTTATTAGAGAGCACCTCACGCTCACCCAGCAGTCTCCTACATGTGCTGCTGAGGAGAGTGTAAATGAGGTTGGGTTTATTAGAGAGCGCCTCACGATCACCCATCAGTCTCCTACATGTGCTGCTGAGGAGAGTGTTAATGAGGTTGGGTTTATTAGAGAGCGCCTCACGCTCACCCAGCAGTCTCGTACATGTGCTGCTGAGGAGAGTGTAAATGAGATTGGGTTCATTAGAGCGCCTCACGCTCACCCATCAGTCTCCTACATGTGCTGCTGAGGAGAGTGTAAATGAGGTTGGGTTTATTAGAGAGCGCCTCACGCTCACCCAGCAGTCTCCTACATGTGCTGCTGGAGCGTGTAAATGAGGTTGAGTTTATTAGAGAGCACCTCACGCTCACCCAGCAGTCTCCTACATGTGCTGCTGCGGAGAGTGTAAAAGACTTTGGGTTTATTAGAGAGTGCCTCACGTTCACCCATCAGTCTCCTACATGTGCTGCTGAGGAGAGTGTAAATGAGGTTTGGTTTATTAGAGAGCACCTCACGCTTACCCAGCAGTCTCCTACATGTGCTGCTGAGGAGAGTGTAAATCAGGTTGGGTTTATTAGAGAGCGCCTCACGCTTACCCAGCAGTCTCCTACATGTGCTGCTGAGGAGAGTGTAAATGAGGTTGGTTTATTAGAGAGCACCTCACGCTTACCCAGCAGTCTCCTACATGTGCTGCTGAGGAGAGTGTAAATGAGGTTGGGTTTATTAGAGAGCGCCTCACGCTCACCCAGCAGTCTCCTACATGTGCTGCTGAGGAGAGTGTAAAAGAGTTCGGGTTTATTAGAGAGCACCTCACGCTTACCCAGCAGTCTTCTACATGTGCTGCTGAGGAGTGTGTAAAAGAGTTCTGGTTTATTAGAGAGCACCTCACGCTTACCCAGCAGTCTTCTACATGTGCTGCTGAGGAGAGTGTAAAAGAGTTCGGGTTTATTAGAGAGCACCTCACGCTTACCCAGCAGTCTCCTACATGTGCTGCTGATGAGAGTGTATATGAGGTTGGGTTTATTAGAGAGCACCTCACGCTTACCCAGCAGTCTCCTACATGTGCTGCTGAGGAGAGTGTAAATGAGGTTGGGTTTATTAGAGAGCACCTCACGCTTACCCAGCAGTCTCCTACATGTGCTGCTGAGGAGAGTGTAAAAGACTTTGGGTTTATTAGAGGGTGCCTCACGTTCACCCATCAGTCTCCTACATGTGCTGCTGTGGAGAGTGTAAAAGACTTTGGGTTTATTAGAGAGTGCCTCACGTTCACCCATCAGTCTCCTACATGTGCTGCTGCGGAGAGTGTAAAAGAGTTCGGGTTTATTAGAGAGCACCTCACGCTTACCCAGGAGTCTCCTACATGTGCTGCTGAGGAGAGTGTAAATGAGGTTGGGTTTATTAGAGAGCGCCTCACGCTCACCCAGCAGTCTCCTACATGTGCTGCTGAGGAGAGTGTAAATGAGATTGGGTTCATTAGAGCGCCTCACGCTCACCCATCAGTCTCCTACATGTGCTGCTGAGGAGAGTGTAAATGAGGTTGGGTTTATTAGAGAGCGCCTCACGCTCACCCAGCAGTCTCCTACATGTGCTGCTGGAGCGTGTAAATGAGGTTGAGTTTATTAGAGAGCGCCTCACGCTTACCCAGCAGTCTTCTACATGTGCTGCTGAGGAGAGTCTAAAAGACTTTGGGTTTATTAGAGAGTGCCTCACGCTTACCCAGCAGTCTCCTACATGTGCTGCTGAGGAGAGTGTAAATGAGGTTGGGTTTATTAGAGAGCGCCTCACACTCACCCAGCAGTCTCCTACATGTGCTGCTGAGGAGAGTGTAAATGAGGTTGGGTTTATTAGAGAGCGCCTCACGCTCACCCATCAGTCTCCTACATTGACTGCTGAGGAGAGTGTAAAAGACTTTGGGTTTATTAGAGAGCGCCTCACGTTCACCCATCAGTCTCCTACATGTGCTGCTGAGGAGAGTGTAAATGAGGTTGGGTTTATTAGAGAGCGCCTCACGTTCACCCATCAGTCTCCTACATGTGTTGCTGAGGAGAGTTTAAATGAGGTTGGGATTATTAGAGAGTGCCTCACACTCACCCAGCAGTCTACTACATGTGCTGCTGGAGCGTGTAAATGAGGTTGAGTTTATTAGAGAGTGCCTCACGCTTACCCAGCAGTCTTCTACATGTGCTGCTGAGGAGAGTCTAAAAGACTTTGGGTTTATTAGAGAGTGCCTCACGCTTACCCAGCAGTCTCCTACATGTGCTGCTTTGGAGAGTGTAAATGAGGTTGGGTTTATTAGAGAGCGCCTCACACTCACCCAGCAGTCTCCTACATGTGCTGCTGAGGAGAGTGTAAATGAGGTTGGGTTTATTAGAGATCACCTCATGCTTACCCAGGAGTCTCCTACATGTGCTGCTGAGGAGAGTGTAAATGAGGTTGGGTTTATTAGAGAGTGCTCACGTTCACCCAGCAGTCTCCTACATGTGCTGCTGAGGAGAGTGTAAATGAGGTTGGGTTTATTAGAGAGCGCCTCACGCTCACCCAGCAGTCTCCTACATGTGCTGCTGAGGAGAGTGTAAATGAGATTGGGTTCATTAGAGCGCCTCACGCTCACCCATCAGTCTCCTACATGTGCTGCTGAGGAGAGTGTAAATGAGGTTGGGTTTATTAGAGAGCGCCTCACGCTCACCCAGCAGTCTCCTACATGTGCTGCTGGAGCGTGTAAATGAGGTTGAGTTTATTAGAGAGCGCCTCACGCTTACCCAGCAGTCTTCTACATGTGCTGCTGAGGAGAGTCTAAAAGACTTTGGGTTTATTAGAGAGTGCCTCACGCTTACCCAGCAGTCTCCTACATGTGCTGCTGAGGAGAGTGTAAATGAGGTTGGGTTTATTAGAGAGCGCCTCACACTCACCCAGCAGTCTCCTACATGTGCTGCTGAGGAGAGTGTAAATGAGGTTGGGTTTATTAGAGAGCGCCTCACGCTCACCCATCAGTCTCCTACATTGACTGCTGAGGAGAGTGTAAAAGACTTTGGGTTTATTAGAGAGCGCCTCACGTTCACCCATCAGTCTCCTACATGTGCTGCTGAGGAGAGTGTAAATGAGGTTGGGTTTATTAGAGAGCGCCTCACGTTCACCCATCAGTCTCCTACATGTGTTGCTGAGGAGAGTTTAAATGAGGTTGGGATTATTAGAGAGTGCCTCACACTCACCCAGCAGTCTACTACATGTGCTGCTGGAGCGTGTAAATGAGGTTGAGTTTATTAGAGAGTGCCTCACGCTTACCCAGCAGTCTTCTACATGTGCTGCTGAGGAGAGTCTAAAAGACTTTGGGTTTATTAGAGAGTGCCTCACGCTTACCCAGCAGTCTCCTACATGTGCTGCTGAGGAGAGTGTAAATGAGGTTGGGTTTATTAGAGAGCGCCTCACACTCACCCAGCAGTCTCCTACATGTGCTGCTGAGGAGAGTGTAAATGAGGTTGGGTTTATTAGAGATCACCTCATGCTTACCCAGGAGTCTCCTACATGTGCTGCTGAGGAGAGTGTAAATGAGGTTGGGTTTATTAGAGAGTGCTCACGTTCACCCAGCAGTCTCCTACATGTGCTGCTGAGGAGAGTGTAAATGAGGTTGGGTTTATTAGAGAGCGCCTCACACTTACCCAGGAGTCTCCTACATGTGCTGCTGAGAAGAGTGTAAATGAGGTTGGGTTTATTAGAGAGCACCTCACGCTTACCCAGCAGTCTTCTACATGTGCTGCTGAGGAGAGTGTAAATGAGGTTGGGTTTATTAGAGAGCGCCTCACGCTTACCCAGGAGTCTCCTACATGTGCTGCTGAGGAGAGTGTAAATGAGGTTGGGTTTATTAGAGAGCACCTCACGCTTACACAGCAGTCTCCTACATGTGCTGCTGAGGAGAGTGTAAATGAGGTTGGGCTTATTAGAGAGCACCTCACGCTTACCCAGCAGTGTTTTACATGTGCTGCTGAGGAGAGTGTAAAAGAGTTTGGGTTTATTAGAGAGCACCTCCCGCTTACCCAGCAGTCTCCTACATGTGCTGCTGAGGAGAGTGTAAATGAGGTTGGGTTTATTAGAGAGCACCTCACGCTTACCCAGCAGTCTCCTACATGTGCTGCTGAGGAGAGTGTAAATGAGGTTGCTTTATTAGAGAGCGCCCCACCCTTACCCAGCAGCCTCCTACATGTGCTGCTGAGGAGAGTGTAAATGAGGTTGGGTTTATTAGAGAGCGCCTCACCCTTACCCAGCAGTCTCCTACATGTGCTGCTGAGGAGAGTGTAAATGAGGTTGGGTTTATTAGAGAGTGTCTCACGCTTACCCAGCAGTCTCCTACATGTGCTGCTGAGGAGAGTGTAACTGAGGTTGGGTTTATTAGAGAGTGCCTCACGCTCACCCATCAGTCTTCTACATGTGCTGCTGAGGAGAGTGTAAAAGACTTTGGGTTTATTAGAGGGTGCCTCACGTTCACCCATCAGTCTCCTACATGTGCTGCTGCGGAGAGTGTAAAAGACTTTGGGTTTATTAGAGAGTGCCTCACGTTCACCCATCAGTCTCCTACATGTGCTGCTGAGGAGAGTGTAAATGAGGTTGGGTTTATTAGAGAGCGCCTCACGCTCACCCAGCAGTCTCCTACATGTGCTGCTGAGGAGAGTGTAAATGAGGTTGGGTTTATTAGAGAGCACCTCACGATCACCCATCAGTCTCCTACATGTGCTGCTGAGGAGAGTGTTAATGAGGTTGGGTTTATTAGAGAGCGCCTCACGCTCACCCAGCAGTCTCGTACATGTGCTGCTGAGGAGAGTGTAAATGAGATTGGGTTCATTAGAGCGCCTCACGCTCACCCATCAGTCTCCTACATGTGCTGCTGAGGAGAGTGTAAATGAGGTTGGGTTTATTAGAGAGCGCCTCACGCTCACCCAGCAGTCTCCTACATGTGCTGCTGGAGCGTGTAAATGAGGTTGAGTTTATTAGAGAGCACCTCACGCTCACCCAGCAGTCTCCTACATGTGCTGCTGCGGAGAGTGTAAAACACTTTGGGTTTATCAGAGAGTGCCTCACGTTCACCCATCAGTCTCCTACATGTGCTGCTGAGGAGAGTGTAAATGAGGTTGGGTTTATTAGAGAGCACCTCACGCTTACCCAGCAGTCTCCTACATGTGCTGCTGAGGAGAGTGTAAATGAGGTTGGGTTTATTAGAGAGCGCCTCACGCTTACCCAGCAGTCTCCTACATGTGCTGCTGAGGAGAGTGTAAATGAGGTTGGTTTATTAGAGAGCACCTCACGCTTACCTAGCAGTCTCCTACATGTGCTGCTGAGGAGAGTGTAAATGAGGTTGGGTTTATTAGAGAGCGCCTCACGCTCACCCAGCAGTCTCCTACATGTGCTGCTGAGGAGAGTGTAAAAGAGTTCGGGTTTATTAGAGAGCACCTCACGCTTACCCAGCAGTCTTCTACATGTGCTGCTGAGGAGTGTGTAAAAGAGTTCGGGTTTATTAGAGAGCACCTCACGCTTACCCAGCAGTCTTCTACATGTGCTGCTGAGGAGAGTGTAAAAGAGTTCGGGTTTATTAGAGAGCACCTCACGCTTACCCAGCAGTCTCCTACATGTGCTGCTGAGGAGAGTGTATATGAGGTTGGGTTTATTAGAGAGCACCTCACGCTTACCCAGCAGTCTCCTACATGTGCTGCTGAGGAGAGTGTAAATGAGGTTGGGTTTATTAGAGAGCACCTCACGCTTACCCAGCAGTCTCCTACATGTGCTGCTGAGGAGAGTGTAAAAGACTTTGGGTTTATTAGAGGGTGCTTCACGTTCACCCATCAGTCTCCTACATGTGCTGCTGCGGAGAGTGTAAAAGACTTTGGGTTTATTAGAGAGTGCCTCACATTCACCCATCAGTCTCCTACATGTGCTGCTGCGGAGAGTGTAAAAGAGTTCGGGTTTATTAGAGAGCACCTCACGCTTACCCAGGAGTCTCCTACATGTGCTGCTGAGGAGAGTGTAAATGAGATTGGGTTCATTAGAGTGCCTCACGCTCACCCATCAGTCTCCTACATGTGCTGCTGAGGAGAGTGTAAATGAGGTTGGGTTTATTAGAGAGCGCCTCACGCTCACCCAGCAGTCTCCTACATGTGCTGCTGGAGCGTGTAAATGAGGTTGAGTTTATTAGAGAGCACCTCACGCTCACCCAGCAGTCTCCTACATGTGCTGCTGTGGAGAGTGTAAAAGACTTTGGGTTTATTAGAGAGTGCCTCACGTTCACCCATCAGTCTCCTACATGTGCTGCTGAGGAGAGTGTTAATGAGGTTGGGTTTATTAGAGAGCGCCTCACGCTCACCCAGCAGTCTCCTACATGTGCTGCTGAGGAGAGTGTAAATGAGGTTGGGTTTATTAGAGAGCGCCTCACGCTCACCCAGCAGTCTCCTACATGTGCTGCTGAGGAGAGTGTAAAAGAGTTCGGGTTTATTAGAGAGCACCTCACGCTTACCCAGCAGTCTTCTACATGTGCTGCTGAGGAGTGTGTAAAAGAGTTCGGGTTTATTAGAGAGCACCTCACGCTTACCCAGCAGTCTTCTACATGTGCTGCTGAGGAGAGTGTAAAAGAGTTCGGGTTTATTAGAGAGCACCTCACGCTTACCCAGCAGTCTCCTACATGTGCTGCTGAGGAGAGTGTATAAGAGGTTGGGTTTATTAGAGAGCACCTCACGCTTACCCAGCAGTCTCCTACATGTGCTGCTGAGGAGAGTGTAAATGAGGTT
Organism: Lissotriton helveticus; assembly: GCF_964261635.1. Taxonomy (NCBI): domain Eukaryota; kingdom Metazoa; phylum Chordata; class Amphibia; order Caudata; family Salamandridae; genus Lissotriton; species Lissotriton helveticus. The sequence goes on along the minus strand of NW_027611694.1, from coordinate 1,235,031 downwards.
GGGTTTATTAGAGAGCACCTCACGCTTACCCAGCAGTCTCCTACATGTGCTGCTGAGGAGAGTGTAAATGAGGTTGGGTTTATTAGAGAGCACCTCACGCTTACCCAGCAGTCTCCTACATGTGCTGCTGAGGAGAGTGTAAAAGACTTTGGGTTTATTAGAGGGTGCCTCACGTTCACCCATCAGTCTCCTACATGTGCTGCTGCGGAGAGTGTAAAAGACTTTGGGTTTATTAGAGAGTGCCTCACGTTCACCCATCAGTCTCCTACATGTGCTGCTGCGGAGAGTGTAAAAGAGTTCGGGTTTATTAGAGATCACCTCGTGCTTACCCAGGAGTCTCCTACATGTGCTGCTGAGGAGAGTGTAAATGAGGTTGGGTTTATTAGAGAGCGCCTCACGCTCACCCAGCAGTCTCCTACATGTGCTGCTGAGGAGAGTGTAAATGAGGTTGGGTTTATTAGAGAGCGCCTCACGATCACCCATCAGTCTCCTACATGTGCTGCTGAGGAGAGTGTTAATGAGGTTGGGTTTATTAGAGAGCGCCTCACGCTCACCCAGCAGTCTCCTACATGTGCTGCTGAGGAGAGTGTAAATGAGATTGGGTTCATTAGAGCGCCTCACGCTCACCCATCAGTCTCCTACATGTGCTGCTGAGGAGAGTGTAAATGAGGTTGGGTTTATTAAAGAGCGCCTCACGCTCACCCAGCAGTCTCCTACATGTGCTGCTGGAGCGTGTAAATGAGGTTGAGTTTATTAGAGTGCCTCACGCTTACCCAGCAGTCTCCTACATGTGCTGCTGAGGAGAGTGTAAATGAGGTTGGGTTTATTAGAGAGCACCTCACGCTTACCCAGCAGTCTCCTACATGTGCTGCTGAGGAGAGTGTAAAAGACTTTGGGTTTATTAGAGGGTGCCTCACGTTCACCCATCAGTCTCCTACATGTGCTGCTGCGGAGAGTGTAAAAGACTTTGGGTTTATTAGAGAGTGCCTCACGTTCACCCATCAGTCTCCTACATGTGCTGCTGCGGAGAGTGTAAAAGAGTTCGGGTTTATTAGAGATCACCTCGTGCTTACCCAGGAGTCTCCTACATGTGCTGCTGAGGAGAGTGTAAATGAGGTTGGGTTTATTAGAGAGCGCCTCACGCTCACCCAGCAGTCTCCTACATGTGCTGCTGAGGAGAGTGTAAATGAGGTTGGGTTTATTAGAGAGCGCCTCACGATCACCCATCAGTCTCCTACATGTGCTGCTGAGGAGAGTGTTAATGAGGTTGGGTTTATTAGAGAGCGCCTCACGCTCACCCAGCAGTCTCCTACATGTGCTGCTGAGGAGAGTGTAAATGAGATTGGGTTCATTAGAGCGCCTCACGCTCACCCATCAGTCTCCTACATGTGCTGCTGAGGAGAGTGTAAATGAGGTTGGGTTTATTAAAGAGCGCCTCACGCTCACCCAGCAGTCTCCTACATGTGCTGCTGGAGCGTGTAAATGAGGTTGAGTTTATTAGAGTGCCTCACGCTTACCCAGCAGTCTTCTACATGTGCTGCTGAGGAGAGTCTAAAAGACTTTGGGTTTATTAGAGAGTGCCTCACGCTTACCCAGCAGTCTCCTACATGTGCTGCTGAGGAGAGTGTAAATGAGGTTGGGTTTATTAGAGAGCGCCTCACACTCACCCAGCAGTCTCCTACATGTGCTGCTGAGGAGAGTGTAAATGAGGTTGGGTTTATTAGAGATCACCTCATGCTTACCCAGGAGTCTCCTACATGTGCTGCTGAGAAGAGTGTAAATGAGGTTGGGTTTATTAGAGATCACCTCATGCTTACCCAGGAGTCTCCTACATGTGCTGCTGAGAAGAGTGTAAATGAGGTTGGGTTTATTAGAGAGCACCTCACGCTTACCCAGCAGTCTTCTACATGTGCTGCTGAGGAGAGTGTAAATGAGGTTGGGTTTATAAGAGAGCGCCTCACGCTTACCCAGGAGTCTCCTACATGTGCTGCTGAGGAGAGTGTAAATGAGGTTAGGTGTATTAGAGAGCACCTCACGCTTACACAGCAGTCTCCTACATGTGCTGCTGAGGAGAGTGTAAATGAGGTTGGGTTTATAAGAGAGCGCCTCACGCTTACCCAGGAGTCTCCTACATGTGCTGCTGAGGAGAGTGTAAATGAGGTTGGGTTTATTAGGGAGCACCTCACGCTTACACAGCAGTCTCCTACATGTGCTGCTGAGGAGAGTGTAAATGAGGTTGGGCTTATTAGAGAGCACCTCACGCTTACCCAGCAGTGTTCTACATGTGCTGCTGAGGAGAGTGTAAAAGAGTTTGGGTTTATTAGAGAGCACCTCCCGCTTACCCAGCAGTCTCCTACATGTGCTGCTGAGGAGAGTGTAAATGAGGTTGGGTTTATTAGAGAGCACCTCACGCTTACCCAGCAGTCTCCTACATGTGCTGCTGAGGAGAGTGTAAATGAGGTTGCTTTATTAGAGAGCGCCCCACGCTTACCCAGCAGCCTCCTACATGTGCTGCTGAGGAGAGTGTCAATGAGGTTGGGTTTATTAGAGAGCGCCTCACCCTTACCCAGCAGTCTCCTACATGTGCTGCTGAGGAGAGTGTAAATGAGGTTGGGTTTATTAGAGAGTGTCTCACGCTTACCCAGCAGTCTCCTACATGTGCTGCTGAGGAGAGTGTAACTGAGGTTGGGTTTATTAGAGAGTGCCTCACGCTCACCCATCAGTCTTCTACATGTGCTGCTGAGGAGAGTGTAAAAGAGTTTGGGTTTATTAGAGAGCACCTCCCGCTTACCCAGCAGTCTCCTACATGTGCTGCTGAGGAGAGTGTAAATGAGGTTGGGTTTATTAGAGAGCACCTCACGCTTACCCAGCAGTCTCCTACATGTGCTGCTGAGGAGAGTGTAAATGAGGTTGCTTTATTAGAGAGCGCCCCACGCTTACCCAGCAGCCTCCTACATGTGCTGCTGAGGAGAGTGTCAATGAGGTTGGGTTTATTAGAGAGCGCCTCACCCTTACCCAGCAGTCTCCTACATGTGCTGCTGAGGAGAGTGTAAATGAGGTTGGGTTTATTAGAGAGTGTCTCACGCTTACCCAGCAGTCTCCTACATGTGCTGCTGAGGAGAGTGTAACTGAGGTTGGGTTTATTAGAGAGTGCCTCACGCTCACCCATCAGTCTTCTACATGTGCTGCTGAGGAGAGTGTAAAAGACTTTGGGTTTATTAGAGGGTGCCTCACGTTCACCCATCAGTCTCCTACATGTGCTGCTGCGGAGAGTGTAAAAGACTTTGGGTTTATTAGAGAGTGCCTCACGTTCACCCATCAGTCTCCTACATGTGCTGCTGAGGAGAGTGTAAATGAGGTTGGGTTTATTAGAGAGCGCCTCACGCTCACCCAGCAGTCTCCTACATGTGCTGCTGAGGAGAGTGTAAATGAGGTTGGGTTTATTAGAGAGCACCTCACGATCACCCATCAGTCTCCTACATGTGCTGCTGAGGAGAGTGTTAATGAGGTTGGGTTTATTAGAGAGCGCCTCACGCTCACCCAGCAGTCTCGTACATGTGCTGCTGAGGAGAGTGTAAATGAGATTGGGTTCATTAGAGCGCCTCACGCTCACCCATCAGTCTCCTACATGTGCTGCTGAGGAGAGTGTAAATGAGATTGGGTTCATTAGAGCGCATCACGCTCACCCATCAGTCTCCTACATGTGCTGCTGAGGAGAGTGTAAATGAGGTTGGGTTTATTAGAGAGCGCCTCACGCTCACCCAGCAGTCTCCTACATGTGCTGCTGAGGAGAGTGTAAATGAGGTTGGGTTTATTAGAGAGCGCCTCACGCTCACCCATCAGTCTCCTACATGTGCTGCTGAGGAGAGTGTAAATGAGATTGGGTTCATTAGAGCGCCTCACGCTCACCCATCAGTCTCCTACATGTGCTGCTGAGGAGAGTGTAAATGAGGTTGGGTTTATTAGAGAGCGCCTCACGCTCACCCAGCAGTCTCCTACATGTGCTGCTGGAGCGTTTAAATGATGTTGAGTTTATTAGAGAGCACCTCACGCTCACCCAGCAGTCTCCTACATGTGCTGCTGCGGAGAGTGTAAAAGACTTTGGGTTTATTAGAGAGTGCCTCACGTTCACCCATCAGTCTCCTACATGTGCTGCTGAGGAGAGTGTAAATGAGGTTGGGTTTATTAGAGAGCGCCTCACGCTTACCCAGCAGTCTCCTACATGTGCTGCTGAGGAGAGTGTAAATGAGGTTGGTTTATTAGAGAGCACCTCGCGCTTACCTAGCAGTCTCCTACATGTGCTGCTGAGGAGAGTGTAAATGAGGTTGGGTTTATTAGAGAGCGCCTCACGCTCACCCAGCAGTCTCCTACATGTGCTGCTGAGGAGAGTGTAAAAGAGTTCGGGTTTATTAGAGAGCACCTCACGCTTACCCAGCAGTCTTCTACATGTGCTGCTGAGGAGTGTGTAAAAGAGTTCGGGTTTATTAGAGAGCACCTCACGCTTACCCAGCAGTCTTCTACATGTGCTGCTGAGGAGAGTGTAAAAGAGTTCGGGTTTATTAGAGAGCACCTCACGCTTACCCAGCAGTCTCCTACATGTGCTGCTGAGGAGAGTGTATATGAGGTTGGGTTTATTAGAGAGCACCTCACGCTTACCCAGCAGTCTCCTACATGTGCTGCTGAGGAGAGTGTAAATGAGGTTGGGTTTATTAGAGAGCACCTCACGCTTACCCAGCAGTCTCCTACATGTGCTGCTGAGGAGAGTGTAAAAGACTTTGGGTTTATTAGAGGGTGCTTCACGTTCACCCATCAGTCTCCTACATGTGCTGCTGCGGAGAGTGTAAAAGACTTTGGGTTTATTAGAGAGTGCCTCACGTTCACCCATCAGTCTCCTACATGTGCTGCTGAGGAGAGTGTAAATGAGGTTGGGTTTATTAGAGAGCGCCTCACGCTCACCCAGCAGTCTCCTACATGTGCTGCTGAGGAGAGTGTAAATGAGGTTGGGTTTATTAGAGAGCACCTCACGATCACCCATCAGTCTCCTACATGTGCTGCTGAGGAGAGTGTTAATGAGGTTGGGTTTATTAGAGAGCGCCTCACGCTCACCCAGCAGTCTCGTACATGTGCTGCTGAGGAGAGTGTAAATGAGATTGGGTTCATTAGAGCGCCTCACGCTCACCCATCAGTCTCCTACATGTGCTGCTGAGGAGAGTGTAAATGAGATTGGGTTCATTAGAGCGCATCACGCTCACCCATCAGTCTCCTACATGTGCTGCTGAGGAGAGTGTAAATGAGGTTGGGTTTATTAGAGAGCGCCTCACGCTCACCCAGCAGTCTCCTACATGTGCTGCTGAGGAGAGTGTAAATGAGGTTGGGTTTATTAGAGAGCGCCTCACGCTCACCCATCAGTCTCCTACATGTGCTGCTGAGGAGAGTGTAAATGAGATTGGGTTCATTAGAGCGCCTCACGCTCACCCATCAGTCTCCTACATGTGCTGCTGAGGAGAGTGTAAATGAGGTTGGGTTTATTAGAGAGCGCCTCACGCTCACCCAGCAGTCTCCTACATGTGCTGCTGGAGCGTGTAAATGATGTTGAGTTTATTAGAGAGCACCTCACGCTCACCCAGCAGTCTCCTACATGTGCTGCTGCGGAGAGTGTAAAAGACTTTGGGTTTATTAGAGAGTGCCTCACGTTCACCCATCAGTCTCCTACATGTGCTGCTGAGGAGAGTGTAAATGAGGTTGGGTTTATTAGAGAGCGCCTCACGCTTACCCAGCAGTCTCCTACATGTGCTGCTGAGGAGAGTGTAAATGAGGTTGGTTTATTAGAGAGCACCTCGCGCTTACCTAGCAGTCTCCTACATGTGCTGCTGAGGAGAGTGTAAATGAGGTTGGGTTTATTAGAGAGCGCCTCACGCTCACCCAGCAGTCTCCTACATGTGCTGCTGAGGAGAGTGTAAAAGAGTTCGGGTTTATTAGAGAGCACCTCACGCTTACCCAGCAGTCTTCTACATGTGCTGCTGAGGAGTGTGTAAAAGAGTTCGGGTTTATTAGAGAGCACCTCACGCTTACCCAGCAGTCTTCTACATGTGCTGCTGAGGAGAGTGTAAAAGAGTTCGGGTTTATTAGAGAGCACCTCACGCTTACCCAGCAGTCTCCTACATGTGCTGCTGAGGAGAGTGTATATGAGGTTGGGTTTATTAGAGAGCACCTCACGCTTACCCAGCAGTCTCCTACATGTGCTGCTGAGGATAGTGTAAATGAGGTTGGGTTTATTAGAGAGCACCTCACGCTTACCCAGCAGTCTCCTACATGTGCTGCTGAGGAGAGTGTAAAAGACTTTGGGTTTATTAGAGGGTGCTTCACGTTCACCCATCAGTCTCCTACATGTGCTGCTGCGGAGAGTGTAAAAGACTTTGGGTTTATTAGAGAGTGCCTCACGTTCACCCATCAGTCTCCTACATGTGCTGCTGCGGAGAGTGTAAAAGAGTTCGGGTTTATTAGAGAGCACCTCACGCTTACCCAGGAGTCTCCTACATGTGCTGCTGAGGAGAGTGTAAATGAGATTGGGTTCATTAGAGCGCCTCACGCTCACCCATCAGTCTCCTACATGTGCTGCTGAGGAGAGTGTAAATGAGGTTGGGTTTATTAGAGAGCGCCTCACGCTCACCCAGCAGTCTCCTACATGTGCTGCTGGAGCGTGTAAATGAGGTTGAGTTTATTAGAGAGCACCTCACGCTCACCCAGCAGTCTCCTACATGTGCTGCTGTGGAGAGTGTAAAAGACTTTGGGTTTATTAGAGAGTGCCTCACGTTCACCCATCAGTCTCCGACATGTGCTGCTGAGGAGAGTGTAAATGAGGTTGGGTTTATTAGAGAGCACCTCACGCTTACCCAGCAGTCTCCTACATGTGCTGCTGAGGAGAGTGTAAATGAGGTTGGTTTATTAGAGAGCACCTCACGCTTACCCAGCAGTCTCCTACATGTGCTGCTGAGAAGAGTGTAAATGAGGTTGGGTTTATTAGAGAGCACCTCACGCTTACCCAGCAGTCTTCTACATGTGCTGCTGAGGAGAGTGTAAATGAGGTTGGGTTTATAAGAGAGCGCCTCACGCTTACCCAGGAGTCTCCTACATGTGCTGCTGAGGAGAGTGTAAATGAGGTTGGGTTTATTAGAGAGCACCTCACGCTTACACAGCAGTCTCCTACATGTGCTGCTGAGGAGAGTGTAAATGAGGTTGGGTTTATAAGAGAGCGCCTCACGCTTACCCAGGAGTCTCCTACATGTGCTGCTGAGGAGAGTGTAAATGAGGTTGGGTTTATTAGAGAGCACCTCACGCTTACACAGCAGTCTCCTACATGTGCTGCTGAGGAGAGTGTAAATGAGGTTGGGCTTATTAGAGAGCACCTCACGCTTACCCAGCAGTGTTCTACATGTGCTGCTGAGGAGAGTGTAAAAGAGTTTGGGTTTATTAGAGAGCACCTCCCGCTTACCCAGCAGTCTCCTACATGTGCTGCTGAGGAGAGTGTAAATGAGGTTGGGTTTATTAGAGAGCACCTCACGCTTACCCAGCAGTCTCCTACATGTGCTGCTGAGGAGAGTGTAAATGAGGTTGCTTTATTAGAGAGCGCCCCACGCTTACCCAGCAGCCTCCTACATGTGCTGCTGAGGAGAGTGTCAATGAGGTTGGGTTTATTAGAGAGCGCCTCACCCTTACCCAGCAGTCTCCTACATGTGCTGCTGAGGAGAGTGTAAATGAGGTTGGGTTTATTAGAGAGTGTCTCACGCTTACCCAGCAGTCTCCTACATGTGCTGCTGAGGAGAGTGTAACTGAGGTTGGGTTTATTAGAGAGTGCCTCACGCTCACCCATCAGTCTTCTACATGTGCTGCTGAGGAGAGTGTAAAAGAGTTTGGGTTTATTAGAGAGCACCTCCCGCTTACCCAGCAGTCTCCTACATGTGCTGCTGAGGAGAGTGTAAATGAGGTTGGGTTTATTAGAGAGCACCTCACGCTTACCCAGCAGTCTCCTACATGTGCTGCTGAGGAGAGTGTAAATGAGGTTGCTTTATTAGAGAGCGCCCCACGCTTACCCAGCAGCCTCCTACATGTGCTGCTGAGGAGAGTGTCAATGAGGTTGGGTTTATTAGAGAGCGCCTCACCCTTACCCAGCAGTCTCCTACATGTGCTGCTGAGGAGAGTGTAAATGAGGTTGGGTTTATTAGAGAGTGTCTCACGCTTACCCAGCAGTCTCCTACATGTGCTGCTGAGGAGAGTGTAACTGAGGTTGGGTTTATTAGAGAGTGCCTCACGCTCACCCATCAGTCTTCTACATGTGCTGCTGAGGAGAGTGTAAAAGACTTTGGGTTTATTAGAGGGTGCCTCACGTTCACCCATCAGTCTCCTACATGTGCTGCTGTGGAGAGTGTAAAAGACTTTGGGTTTATTAGAGAGTGCCTCACGTTCACCCATCAGTCTCCTACATGTGCTGCTGAGGAGAGTGTAAATGAGGTTGGGTTTATTAGAGAGCGCCTCACGCTCACCCAGCAGTCTCCTACATGTGCTGCTGAGGAGAGTGTAAATGAGGTTGGGTTTATTAGAGAGCACCTCACGATCACCCATCAGTCTCCTACATGTGCTGCTGAGGAGAGTGTTAATGAGGTTGGGTTTATTAGAGAGCGCCTCACGCTCACCCAGCAGTCTCGTACATGTGCTGCTGAGGAGAGTGTAAATGAGATTGGGTTCATTAGAGCGCCTCACGCTCACCCATCAGTCTCCTACATGTGCTGCTGAGGAGAGTGTAAATGAGGTTGGGTTTATTAGAGAGCGCCTCACGCTTACCCAGCAGTCTCCTACATGTGCTGCTGAGGAGAGTGTAAATGAGGTTGGTTTATTAGAGAGCACCTCGCGCTTACCTAGCAGTCTCCTACATGTGCTGCTGAGGAGAGTGTAAATGAGGTTGGGTTTATTAGAGAGCGCCTCACGCTCACCCAGCAGTCTCCTACATGTGCTGCTGAGGAGAGTGTAAAAGAGTTCGGGTTTATTAGAGAGCACCTCACGCTTACCCAGCAGTCTTCTACATGTGCTGCTGAGGAGTGTGTAAAAGAGTTCGGGTTTATTAGAGAGCACCTCACGCTTACCCAGCAGTCTTCTACATGTGCTGCTGAGGAGAGTGTAAAAGAGTTCGGGTTTATTAGAGAGCACCTCACGCTTACCCAGCAGTCTCCTACATGTGCTGCTGAGGAGAGTGTATATGAGGTTGGGTTTATTAGAGAGCACCTCACGCTTACCCAGCAGTCTCCTACATGTGCTGCTGAGGAGAGTGTAAATGAGGTTGGGTTTATTAGAGAGCACCTCACGCTTACCCAGCAGTCTCCTACATGTGCTGCTGAGGAGAGTGTAAAAGACTTTGGGTTTATTAGAGGGTGCTTCACGTTCACCCATCAGTCTCCTACATGTGCTGCTGCGGAGAGTGTAAAAGACTTTGGGTTTATTAGAGAGTGCCTCACGTTCACCCATCAGTCTCCTACATGTGCTGCTGCGGAGAGTGTAAAAGAGTTCGGGTTTATTAGAGAGCACCTCACGCTTACCCAGGAGTCTCCTACATGTGCTGCTGAGGAGAGTGTAAATGAGATTGGGTTCATTAGAGCGCCTCACGCTCACCCATCAGTCTCCTACATGTGCTGCTGAGGAGAGTGTAAATGAGGTTGGGTTTATTAGAGAGCGCCTCACGCTCACCCAGCAGTCTCCTACATGTGCTGCTGGAGCGTGTAAATGAGGTTGAGTTTATTAGAGAGCACCTCACGCTCACCCAGCAGTCTCCTACATGTGCTGCTGTGGAGAGTGTAAAAGACTTTGGGTTTATTAGAGAGTGCCTCACGTTCACCCATCAGTCTCCGACATGTGCTGCTGAGGAGAGTGTAAATGAGGTTGGGTTTATTAGAGAGCACCTCACGCTTACCCAGCAGTCTCCTACATGTGCTGCTGAGGAGAGTGTAAATGAGGTTGGTTTATTAGAGAGCACCTCACGCTTACCCAGCAGTCTCCTACATGTGCTGCTGAGGAGAGTGTAAATGAGGTTGGGTTTATTAGAGAGCGCCTCACGCTCACCCAGCAGTCTCCTACATGTGCTGCTGAGGAGAGTGTAAAAGAGTTCGGGTTTATTAGAGAGCACCTCACGCTTACCCAGCAGTCTTCTACATGTGCTGCTGAGGAGTGTGTAAAAGAGTTCGGGTTTATTAGAGAGCACCTCACGCTTACCCAGCAGTCTTCTACATGTGCTGCTGAGGAGAGTGTAAAAGAGTTCGGGTTTATTAGAGAGCACCTCACGCTTACCCAGCAGTCTCCTACATGTGCTGCTGAGGAGAGTGTATATGAGGTTGGGTTTATTAGAGAGCACCTCACGCTTACCCAGCAGTCTCCTACATGTGCTGCTGAGGAGAGTGTAAATGAGGTTGGGTTTATTAGAGAGCACCTCACGCTTACCCAGCAGTCTCCTACATGTGCTGCTGAGGAGAGTGTAAATGAGGTTGGGTTTATTAGAGAGCACCTCACGCTTACCCAGCAGTCTCCTACATGTGCTGCTGAGGAGAGTGTAAAAGACTTTGGGTTTATTAGAGGGTGCCTCACGTTCACCCATCAGTCTCCTACATGTGCTGCTGCGGAGAGTGTAAAAGAGTTTGGGTTTATTAGAGAGCACCTCCCGCTTACCCAGCAGTCTCCTACATGTGCTGCTGAGGAGAGTGTAAATGAGGTTGGGTTTATTAGAGAGCACCTCACGCTTACCCAGCAGTCTCCTACATGTGCTGCTGAGGAGAGTGTAAATGAGGTTGCTTTATTAGAGAGCGCCCCACGCTTACCCAGCAGCCTCCTACATGTGCTGCTGAGGAGAGTGTCAATGAGGTTGGGTTTATTAGAGAGCGCCTCACCCTTACCCAGCAGTCTCCTACATGTGCTGCTGAGGAGAGTGTAAATGAGGTTGGGTTTATTAGAGAGTGTCTCACGCTTACCCAGCAGTCTCCTACATGTGCTGCTGAGGAGAGTGTAACTGAGGTTGGGTTTATTAGAGAGTGCCTCACGCTCACCCATCAGTCTTCTACATGTGCTGCTAAGGAGAGTGTAAAAGACTTTGGGTTTATTAGAGGGTGCCTCACGTTCACCCATCAGTCTCCTACATGTGCTGCTGCGGAGATTGTAAAAGACTTTGGGTTTATTAGAGAGTGCCTCACGTTCACCCATCAGTCTCCTACATGTGCTGCTGAGGAGAGTGTAAATGAGGTTGGGTTTATTAGAGAGCGCCTCACGCTCACCCAGCAGTCTCCTACATGTGCTGCTGAGGAGAGTGTAAATGAGGTTGGGTTTATTAGAGAGCACCTCACGATCACCCATCAGTCTCCTACATGTGCTGCTGAGGAGAGTGTTAATGAGGTTGGGTTTATTAGAGAGCGCCTCACGCTCACCCAGCAGTCTCGTACATGTGCTGCTGAGGAGAGTGTAAATGAGATTGGGTTCATTAGAGCGCCTCACGCTCACCCATCAGTCTCCTACATGTGCTGCTGAGGAGAGTGTAAATGAGGTTGGGTTTATTAGAGAGCGCCTCACGCTCACCCAGCAGTCTCCTACATGTGCTGCTGGAGCGTGTAAATGAGGTTGAGTTTATTAGAGAGCACCTCACGCTCACCCAGCAGTCTCCTACATGTGCTGCTGCGGAGAGTGTAAAAGACTTTGGGTTTATTAGAGAGTGCCTCACGTTCACCCATCAGTCTCCTACATGTGCTGCTGAGGAGAGTGTAAATGAGGTTGGGTTTATTAGAGAGCGCCTCACGCTTACCCAGCAGTCTCCTACATGTGCTGCTGAGGAGAGTGTAAATGAGGTTGGTTTATTAGAGAGCACCTCACGCTTACCTAGCAGTCTCCTACATGTGCTGCTGAGGAGAGTGTAAATGAGGTTGGGTTTATTAGAGAGCGCCTCACGCTCACCCAGCAGTCTCCTACATGTGCTGCTGAGGAGAGTGTAAAAGAGTTCGGGTTTATTAGAGAGCACCTCACGCTTACCCAGCAGTCTTCTACATGTGCTGCTGAGGAGTGTGTAAAAGAGTTCGGGTTTATTAGAGAGCACCTCACGCTTACCCAGCAGTCTTCTACATGTGCTGCTGAGGAGAGTGTAAAAGAGTTCGGGTTTATTAGAGAGCACCTCACACTTACCCAGCAGTCTCCTACATGTGCTGCTGAGGAGAGTGTATATGAGGTTGGGTTTATTAGAGAGCACCTCACGCTTACCCAGCAGTCTCCTACATGTGCTGCTGAGGAGAGTGTAAATGAGGTTGGGTTTATTAGAGAGCACCTCACGCTTACCCAGCAGTCTCCTACATGTGCTGCTGAGGAGAGTGTAAAAGACTTTGGGTTTATTAGAGGGTGCTTCACGTTCACCCATCAGTCTCCTACATGTGCTGCTGCGGAGAGTGTAAAAGACTTTGGGTTTATTAGAGAGTGCCTCACGTTCACCCATCAGTCTCCTACATGTGCTGCTGCGGAGAGTGTAAAAGAGTTCGGGTTTATTAGAGAGCACCTCACGCTTACCCAGGAGTCTCCTACATGTGCTGCTGAGGAGAGTGTAAATGAGATTGGGTTCATTAGAGCGCCTCACGCTCACCCATCAGTCTCCTACATGCGCTGCTGAGGAGAGTGTAAATGAGGTTGGGTTTATTAGAGAGCGCCTCACGCTCACCCAGCAGTCTCCTACATGTGCTGCTGGAGCGTGTAAATGAGGTTGAGTTTATTAGAGAGCACCTCACGCTCACCCAGCAGTCTCCTACATGTGCTGCTGTGGAGAGTGTAAAAGACTTTGGGTTTATTAGAGAGTGCCTCACGTTCACCCATCAGTCTCCTACATGTGCTGCTGAGGAGAGTGTAAATGAGGTTGGGTTTATTAGAGAGCACCTCACGCTTACCCAGCAGTCTCCTACATGTGCTGCTGAGGAGAGTGTAAATGAGGTTGGTTTATTAGAGAGCACCTCACGCTTACCCAGCAGTCTCCTACATGTGCTGCTGAGGAGAGTGTAAATGAGGTTGGGTTTATTAGAGAGCGCCTCACGCTCACCCAGCAGTCTCCTACATGTGCTGCTGAGGAGAGTGTAAAAGAGTTCGGGTTTATTAGAGAGCACCTCACGCTTACCCAGCAGTCTTCTACATGTGCTGCTGAGGAGTGTGTAAAAGAGTTCGGGTTTATTAGAGAGCACCTCACGCTTACCCAGCAGTCTTCTACATGTGCTGCTGAGGAGAGTGTAAAAGAGTTCGGGTTTATTAGAGAGCACCTCACGCTTACCCAGCAGTCTCCTACATGTGCTGCTGAGGAGAGTGTATATGAGGTTGGGTTTATTAGAGAGCACCTCACGCTTACCCAGCAGTCTCCTACATGTGCTGCTGAGGAGAGTGTAAATGAGGTTGGGTTTATTAGAGAGCACCTCACGCTTACCCAGCAGTCTCCTACATGTGCTGCTGAGGAGAGTGTAAATGAGGTTGGGTTTATTAGAGAGCACCTCACGCTTACCCAGCAGTCTCCTACATGTGCTGCTGAGGAGAGTGTAAAAGACTTTGGGTTTATTAGAGGGTGCCTCACGTTCACCCATCAGTCTCCTACATGTGCTGCTGCGGAGAGTGTAAAAGACTTTGGGTTTATTAGAGAGTGCCTCACGTTCACCCATCAGTCTCCTACATGTGCTGCTGCGGAGAGTGTAAAAGAGTTCGGGTTTATTAGAGAGCACCTCGTGCTTACCCAGGAGTCTCCTACATGTGCTGCTGAGGAGAGTGTAAATGAGGTTGGGTTTATTAGAGAGCGCCTCACGCTCACCCAGCAGTCTCCTACATGTGCTGCTGAGGAGAGTGTAAATGAGGTTGGGTTTATTAGAGAGCGCCTCACGATCACCCATCAGTCTCCTACATGTGCTGCTGAGGAGAGTGTTAATGAGGTTGGGTTTATTAGAGAGCGCCTCACGCTCACCCAGCAGTCTCCTACATGTGCTGCTGAGGAGAGTGTAAATGAGATTGGGTTCATTAGAGCGCCTCACGCTCACCCATCAGTCTCCTACATGTGCTGCTGAGGAGAGTGTAAATGAGGTTGGGTTTATTAAAGAGCGCCTCACGCTCACCCAGCAGTCTCCTACATGTGCTGCTGGAGCGTGTAAATGAGGTTGAGTTTATTAGAGTGCCTCACGCTTACCCAGCAGTCTTCTACATGTGCTGCTGAGGAGAGTCTAAAAGACTTTGGGTTTATTAGAGAGTGCCTCACGCTTACCCAGCAGTCTCCTACATGTGCTGCTGAGGAGAGTGTAAATGAGGTTGGGTTTATTAGAGAGCGCCTCACACTCACCCAGCAGTCTCCTACATGTGCTGCTGAGGAGAGTGTAAATGAGGTTGGGTTTATTAGAGATCACCTCATGCTTACCCAGGAGTCTCCTACATGTGCTGCTGAGGAGAGTGTAAATGAGGTTGGGTTTATTAGAGAGCGCCTCACGTTCACCCAGCAGTCTCCTACATGTGCTGCTGAGGAGAGTGTAAATGAGGTTGGGTTTATTAGAGAGCGCCTCACACTTACCCAGGAGTCTCCTACATGTGCTGCTGAGAAGAGTGTAAATGAGGTTGGGTTTATTAGAGAGCACCTCACGCTTACCCAGCAGTCTTCTACATGTGCTGCTGAGGAGAGTGTAAATGAGGTTGGGTTTATTAGAGAGCGCCTCACGCTTACCCAGGAGTCTCCTACATGTGCTGCTGAGGAGAGTGTAAATGAGGTTGGGTTTATTAGAGAGCACCTCACGCTTACACAGCAGTCTCCTACATGTGCTGCTGAGGAGAGTGTAAATGAGGTTGGGCTTATTAGAGAGCACCTCACGCTTACCCAGCAGTGTTCTACATGTGCTGCTGAGGAGAGTGTAAAAGAGTTTGGGTTTATTAGAGAGCACCTCCCGCTTACCCAGCAGTCTCCTACATGTGCTGCTGAGGAGAGTGTAAATGAGGTTGGGTTTATTAGAGAGCACCTCACGCTTACCCAGCAGTCTCCTACATGTGCTGCTGAGGAGAGTGTAAATGAGGTTGCTTTATTAGAGAGCGCCCCACGCTTACCCAGCAGCCTCCTACATGTGCTGCTGAGGAGAGTGTAAATGAGGTTGGGTTTATTAGAGAGCGCCTCACGCTCACCCAACAGTCTCCTACATGTGCTGCTGAGGAGAGTGTAAATGAGATTGGGTTCATTAGAGCGCCTCACGCTCACCCATCAGTCTCCTACATGTGCTGCTGAGGAGAGTGTAAATGAGGTTGGGTTTATTAAAGAGCGCCTCACGCTCACCCAGCAGTCTCCTACATGTGCTGCTGGAGCGTGTAAATGAGGTTGAGTTTATTAGAGTGCCTCACGCTTACCCAGCAGTCTTCTACATGTGCTGCTGAGGAGAGTCTAAAAGACTTTGGGTTTATTAGAGAGTGCCTCACGCTTACCCAGCAGTCTCCTACATGTGCTGCTGAGGAGAGTGTAAATGAGGTTGGGTTTATTAGAGAGCGCCTCACACTCACCCAGCAGTCTCCTACATGTGCTGCTGAGGAGAGTGTAAATGAGGTTGGGTTTATTAGAGATCACCTCATGCTTACCCAGGAGTCTCCTACATGTGCTGCTGAGAAGAGTGTAAATGAGGTTGGGTTTATTAGAGATCACCTCATGCTTACCCAGGAGTCTCCTACATGTGCTGCTGAGAAGAGTGTAAATGAGGTTGGGTTTATTAGAGAGCACCTCACGCTTACCCAGCAGTCTTCTACATGTGCTGCTGAGGAGAGTGTAAATGAGGTTGGGTTTATAAGAGAGCGCCTCACGCTTACCCAGGAGTCTCCTACATGTGCTGCTGAGGAGAGTGTAAATAAGGTTGGGTTTATTAGAGAGCACCTCACGCTTACACAGCAGTCTCCTACATGTGCTGCTGAGGAGAGTGTAAATGAGGTTGGGCTTATTAGAGAGCACCTCACGCTTACCCAGCAGTGTTCTACATGTGCTGCTGAGGAGAGTGTAAAAGAGTTTGGGTTTATTAGAGAGCACCTCCCGCTTACCCAGCAGTCTCCTACATGTGCTGCTGAGGAGAGTGTAAATGAGGTTGGGTTTATTAGAGAGCACCTCACGCTTACCCAGCAGTCTCCTACATGTGCTGCTGAGGAGAGTGTAAATGAGGTTGCTTTATTAGAGAGCGCCCCACGCTTACCCAGCAGCCTCCTACATGTGCTGCTGAGGAGAGTGTCAATGAGGTTGGGTTTATTAGAGAGCGCCTCACCCTTACCCAGCAGTCTCCTACATGTGCTGCTGAGGAGAGTGTAAATGAGGTTGGGTTTATTAGAGAGTGTCTCACGCTTACCCAGCAGTCTCCTACATGTGCTGCTGAGGAGAGTGTAACTGAGGTTGGGTTTATTAGAGAGTGCCTCACGCTCACCCATCAGTCTTCTACATGTGCTGCTGAGGAGAGTGTAAAAGAGTTTGGGTTTATTAGAGAGCACCTCCCGCTTACCCAGCAGTCTCCTACATGTGCTGCTGAGGAGAGTGTAAATGAGGTTGGGTTTATTAGAGAGCACCTCACGCTTACCCAGCAGTCTCCTACATGTGCTGCTGAGGAGAGTGTAAATGAGGTTGCTTTATTAGAGAGCGCCCCACGCTTACCCAGCAGACTCCTACATGTGCTGCTGAGGAGAGTGTCAATGAGGTTGGGTTTATTAGAGAGCACCTCACCCTTACCCAGCAGTCTCCTACATGTGCTGCTGAGGAGAGTGTAAATGAGGTTGGGTTTATTAGAGAGTGTCTCACGCTTACCCAGCAGTCTCCTACATGTGCTGCTGAGGAGAGTGTAACTGAGGTTGGGTTTATTAGAGAGTGCCTCACGCTCACCCATCAGTCTTCTACATGTGCTGCTGAGGAGAGTGTAAAAGACTTTGGGTTTATTAGAGGGTGCCTCACGTTCACCCATCAGTCTCCTACATGTGCTGCTGCGGAGAGTGTAAAAGACTTTGGGTTTATTAGAGAGTGCCTCACGTTCACCCATCAGTCTCCTACATGTGCTGCTGAGGAGAGTGTAAATGAGGTTGGGTTTATTAGAGAGCGCCTCACGCTCACCCAGCAGTCTCCTACATGTGCTGCTGAGGAGAGTGTAAATGAGGTTGGGTTTATTAGAGAGCACCTCACGATCACCCATCAGTCTCCTACATGTGCTGCTGAGGAGAGTGTTAATGAGGTTGGGTTTATTAGAGAGCGCCTCACGCTCACCCAGCAGTCTCGTACATGTGCTGCTGAGGAGAGTGTAAATGAGATTGGGTTCATTAGAGCGCCTCACGCTCACCCATCAGTCTCCTACATGTGCTGCTGAGGAGAGTGTAAATGAGATTGGGTTCATTAGAGCGCCTCACGCTCACCCATCAGTCTCCTACATGTGCTGCTGAGGAGAGTGTAAATGAGGTTGGGTTTATTAGAGAGCGCCTCACGCTCACCCAGCAGTCTCCTACATGTGCTGCTGGAGCGTGTAAATGATGTTGAGTTTATTAGAGAGCACCTCACGCTCACCCAGCAGTCTCCTACATGTGCTGCTGCGGAGAGTGTAAAAGACTTTGGGTTTATTAGAGAGTGCCTCACGTTCACCCATCAGTCTCCTACATGTGCTGCTGAGGAGAGTGTAAATGAGGTTGGGTTTATTAGAGAGCGCCTCACGCTTACCCAGCAGTCTCCTACATGTGCTGCTGAGGAGAGTGTAAATGAGGTTGGTTTATTAGAGAGCACCTCGCGCTTACCTAGCAGTCTCCTACATGTGCTGCTGAGGAGAGTGTAAATGAGGTTGGGTTTATTAGAGAGCGCCTCACGCTCACCCAGCAGTCTCCTACATGTGCTGCTGAGGAGAGTGTAAAAGAGTTCGGGTTTATTAGAGAGCACCTCACGCTTACCCAGCAGTCTTCTACATGTGCTGCTGAGGAGTGTGTAAAAGAGTTCGGGTTTATTAGAGAGCACCTCACGCTTACCCAGCAGTCTTCTACATGTGCTGCTGAGGAGAGTGTAAAAGAGTTCGGGTTTATTAGAGAGCACCTCACGCTTACCCAGCAGTCTCCTACATGTGCTGCTGAGGAGAGTGTATATGAGGTTGGGTTTATTAGAGAGCACCTCACGCTTACCCAGCAGTCTCCTACATGTGCTGCTGAGGAGAGTGTAAATGAGGTTGGGTTTATTAGAGAGCACCTCACGCTTACCCAGCAGTCTCCTACATGTGCTGCTGAGGAGAGTGTAAAAGACTTTGGGTTTATTAGAGGGTGCTTCACGTTCACCCATCAGTCTCCTACATGTGCTGCTGCGGAGAGTGTAAAAGACTTTGGGTTTATTAGAGAGTGCCTCACGTTCACCCATCAGTCTCCTACATGTGCTGCTGCGGAGAGTGTAAAAGAGTTCGGGTTTATTAGAGAGCACCTCACGCTTACCCAGGAGTCTCCTACATGTGCTGCTGAGGAGAGTGTAAATGAGATTGGGTTTATTAGAGAGCGCCTCACCCTTACCCAGCAGTCTCCTACATGTGCTGCTGAGGAGAGTGTAAATGAGGTTGGGTTTATTAGAGAGTGTCTCACGCTTACCCAGCAGTCTCCTACATGTGCTGCTGAGGAGAGTGTAACTGAGGTTGGGTTTATTAGAGAGTGCCTCACGCTCACCCATCAGTCTTCTACATGTGCTGCTGAGGAGAGTGTAAAAGAGTTTGGGTTTATTAGAGAGCACCTCCCGCTTACCCAGCAGTCTCCTACATGTGCTGCTGAGGAGAGTGTAAATGAGGTTGGGTTTATTAGAGAGCACCTCACGCTTACCCAGCAGTCTCCTACATGTGCTGCTGAGGAGAGTGTAAATGAGGTTGCTTTATTAGAGAGCGCCCCACGCTTACCCAGCAGACTCCTACATGTGCTGCTGAGGAGAGTGTCAATGAGGTTGGGTTTATTAGAGAGCACCTCACCCTTACCCAGCAGTCTCCTACATGTGCTGCTGAGGAGAGTGTAAATGAGGTTGGGTTTATTAGAGAGTGTCTCACGCTTACCCAGCAGTCTCCTACATGTGCTGCTGAGGAGAGTGTAACTGAGGTTGGGTTTATTAGAGAGTGCCTCACGCTCACCCATCAGTCTTCTACATGTGCTGCTGAGGAGAGTGTAAAAGACTTTGGGTTTATTAGAGGGTGCCTCACGTTCACCCATCAGTCTCCTACATGTGCTGCTGCGGAGAGTGTAAAAGACTTTGGGTTTATTAGAGAGTGCCTCACGTTCACCCATCAGTCTCCTACATGTGCTGCTGAGGAGAGTGTAAATGAGGTTGGGTTTATTAGAGAGCGCCTCACGCTCACCCAGCAGTCTCCTACATGTGCTGCTGAGGAGAGTGTAAATGAGGTTGGGTTTATTAGAGAGCACCTCACGATCACCCATCAGTCTCCTACATGTGCTGCTGAGGAGAGTGTTAATGAGGTTGGGTTTATTAGAGAGCGCCTCACGCTCACCCAGCAGTCTCGTACATGTGCTGCTGAGGAGAGTGTAAATGAGATTGGGTTCATTAGAGCGCCTCACGCTCACCCATCAGTCTCCTACATGTGCTGCTGAGGAGAGTGTAAATGAGATTGGGTTCATTAGAGCGCCTCACGCTCACCCATCAGTCTCCTACATGTGCTGCTGAGGAGAGTGTAAATGAGGTTGGGTTTATTAGAGAGCGCCTCACGCTCACCCAGCAGTCTCCTACATGTGCTGCTGGAGCGTGTAAATGATGTTGAGTTTATTAGAGAGCACCTCACGCTCACCCAGCAGTCTCCTACATGTGCTGCTGCGGAGAGTGTAAAAGACTTTGGGTTTATTAGAGAGTGCCTCACGTTCACCCATCAGTCTCCTACATGTGCTGCTGAGGAGAGTGTAAATGAGGTTGGGTTTATTAGAGAGCGCCTCACGCTTACCCAGCAGTCTCCTACATGTGCTGCTGAGGAGAGTGTAAATGAGGTTGGTTTATTAGAGAGCACCTCGCGCTTACCTAGCAGTCTCCTACATGTGCTGCTGAGGAGAGTGTAAATGAGGTTGGGTTTATTAGAGAGCGCCTCACGCTCACCCAGCAGTCTCCTACATGTGCTGCTGAGGAGAGTGTAAAAGAGTTCGGGTTTATTAGAGAGCACCTCACGCTTACCCAGCAGTCTTCTACATGTGCTGCTGAGGAGTGTGTAAAAGAGTTCGGGTTTATTAGAGAGCACCTCACGCTTACCCAGCAGTCTTCTACATGTGCTGCTGAGGAGAGTGTAAAAGAGTTCGGGTTTATTAGAGAGCACCTCACGCTCACCCAGCAGTCTCCTACATGTGCTGCTGAGGAGAGTGTATATGAGGTTGGGTTTATTAGAGAGCACCTCACGCTTACCCAGCAGTCTCCTACATGTGCTGCTGAGGAGAGTGTAAATGAGGTTGGGTTTATTAGAGAGCACCTCACGCTTACCCAGCAGTCTCCTACATGTGCTGCTGAGGAGAGTGTAAAAGACTTTGGGTTTATTAGAGGGTGCTTCACGTTCACCCATCAGTCTCCTACATGTGCTGCTGCGGAGAGTGTAAAAGACTTTGGGTTTATTAGAGAGTGCCTCACGTTCACCCATCAGTCTCCTACATGTGCTGCTGCGGAGAGTGTAAAAGAGTTCGGGTTTATTAGAGAGCACCTCACGCTTACCCAGGAGTCTCCTACATGTGCTGCTGAGGAGAGTGTAAATGAGATTGGGTTCATTAGAGCGCCTCACGCTCACCCATCAGTCTCCTACATGTGCTGCTGAGGAGAGTGTAAATGAGGTTGGGTTTATTAGAGAGCGCCTCACGCTCACCCAGCAGTCTCCTACATGTGCTGCTGGAGCGTGTAAATGAGGTTGAGTTTATTAGAGAGCACCTCACGCTCACCCAGCAGTCTCCTACATGTGCTGCTGTGGAGAGTGTAAAAGACTTTGGGTTTATTAGAGAGTGCCTCACGTTCACCCATCAGTCTCCGACATGTGCTGCTGAGGAGAGTGTAAATGAGGTTGGGTTTATTAGAGAGCACCTCACGCTTACCCAGCAGTCTCCTACATGTGCTGCTGAGGAGAGTGTAAATGAGGTTGGTTTATTAGAGAGCACCTCACGCTTACCCAGCAGTCTCCTACATGTGCTGCTGAGGAGAGTGTAAATGAGGTTGGGTTTATTAGAGAGCGCCTCACGCTCACCCAGCAGTCTCCTACATGTGCTGCTGAGGAGAGTGTAAAAGAGTTCGGGTTTATTAGAGAGCACCTCACGCTTACCCAGCAGTCTTCTACATGTGCTGCTGAGGAGTGTGTAAAAGAGTTCGGGTTTATTAGAGAGCACCTCACGCTTACCCAGCAGTCTTCTACATGTGCTGCTGAGGAGAGTGTAAAAGAGTTCGGGTTTATTAGAGAGCACCTCACGCTTACCCAGCAGTCTCCTACATGTGCTGCTGAGGAGAGTGTATATGAGGTTGGGTTTATTAGAGAGCACCTCACGCTTACCCAGCAGTCTCCTACATGTGCTGCTGAGGAGAGTGTAAATGAGGTTGGGTTTATTAGAGAGCACCTCACGCTTACCCAGCAGTCTCCTACATGTGCTGCTGAGGAGAGTGTAAATGAGGTTGGGTTTATTAGAGAGCACCTCACGCTTACCCAGCAGTCTCCTACATGTGCTGCTGAGGAGAGTGTAAAAGACTTTGGGTTTATTAGAGGGTGCCTCACGTTCACCCATCAGTCTCCTACATGTGCTGCTGCGGAGAGTGTAAAAGAGTTTGGGTTTATTAGAGAGCACCTCCCGCTTACCCAGCAGTCTCCTACATGTGCTGCTGAGGAGAGTGTAAATGAGGTTGGGTTTATTAGAGAGCACCTCACGCTTACCCAGCAGTCTCCTACATGTGCTGCTGAGGAGAGTGTAAATGAGGTTGCTTTATTAGAGAGCGCCCCACGCTTACCCAGCAGCCTCCTACATGTGCTGCTGAGGAGAGTGTCAATGAGGTTGGGTTTATTAGAGAGCGCCTCACCCTTACCCAGCAGTCTCCTACATGTGCTGCTGAGGAGAGTGTAAATGAGGTTGGGTTTATTAGAGAGTGTCTCACGCTTACCCAGCAGTCTCCTACATGTGCTGCTGAGGAGAGTGTAACTGAGGTTGGGTTTATTAGAGAGTGCCTCACGCTCACCCATCAGTCTTCTACATGTGCTGCTAAGGAGAGTGTAAAAGACTTTGGGTTTATTAGAGGGTGCCTCACGTTCACCCATCAGTCTCCTACATGTGCTGCTGCGGAGAGTGTAAAAGACTTTGGGTTTATTAGAGAGTGCCTCACGTTCACCCATCAGTCTCCTACATGTGCTGCTGAGGAGAGTGTAAATGAGGTTGGGTTTATTAGAGAGCGCCTCACGCTCACCCAGCAGTCTCCTACATGTGCTGCTGAGGAGAGTGTAAATGAGGTTGGGTTTATTAGAGAGCACCTCACGATCAACCATCAGTCTCCTACATGTGCTGCTGAGGAGAGTGTTAATGAGGTTGGGTTTATTAGAGAGCGCCTCACGCTCACCCAGCAGTCTCGTACATGTGCTGCTGAGGAGAGTGTAAATGAGATTGGGTTCATTAGAGCGCCTCACGCTCACCCATCAGTCTCCTACATGTGCTGCTGAGGAGAGTGTAAATGAGGTTGGGTTTATTAGAGAGCGCCTCACGCTCACCCAGCAGTCTCCTACATGTGCTGCTGGAGCGTGTAAATGAGGTTGAGTTTATTAGAGAGCACCTCACGCTCACCCAGCAGTCTCCTACATGTGCTGCTGCGGAGAGTGTAAAAGACTTTGGGTTTATTAGAGAGTGCCTCACGTTCACCCATCAGTCTCCTACATGTGCTGCTGAGGAGAGTGTAAATGAGGTTGGGTTTATTAGAGAGCGCCTCACGCTTACCCAGCAGTCTCCTACATGTGCTGCTGAGGAGAGTGTAAATGAGGTTGGTTTATTAGAGAGCACCTCACGCTTACCTAGCAGTCTCCTACATGTGCTGCTGAGGAGAGTGTAAATGAGGTTGGGTTTATTAGAGAGCGCCTCATGCTCACCCAGCAGTCTCCTACATGTGCTGCTGAGGAGAGTGTAAAAGAGTTCGGGTTTATTAGAGAGCACCTCACGCTTACCCAGCAGTCTTCTACATGTGCTGCTGAGGAGTGTGTAAAAGAGTTCGGGTTTATTAGAGAGCACCTCACGCTTACCCAGCAGTCTTCTACATGTGCTGCTGAGGAGAGTGTAAAAGAGTTCGGGTTTATTAGAGAGCACCTCACACTTACCCAGCAGTCTCCTACATGTGCTGCTGAGGAGAGTGTATATGAGGTTGGGTTTATTAGAGAGCACCTCACGCTTACCCAGCAGTCTCCTACATGTGCTGCTGAGGAGAGTGTAAATGAGGTTGGGTTTATTAGAGAGCACCTCACGCTTACCCAGCAGTCTCCTACATGTGCTGCTGAGGAGAGTGTAAAAGACTTTGGGTTTATTAGAGGGTGCTTCACGTTCACCCATCAGTCTCCTACATGTGCTGCTGCGGAGAGTGTAAAAGACTTTGGGTTTATTAGAGAGTGCCTCACGTTCACCCATCAGTCTCCTACATGTGCTGCTGCGGAGAGTGTAAAAGAGTTCGGGTTTATTAGAGAGCACCTCACGCTTACCCAGGAGTCTCCTACATGTGCTGCTGAGGAGAGTGTAAATGAGATTGGGTTCATTAGAGCGCCTCACGCTCACCCATCAGTCTCCTACATGTGCTGCTGAGGAGAGTGTAAATGAGGTTGGGTTTATTAGAGAGCGCCTCACGCTCACCCAGCAGTCTCCTACATGTGCTGCTGGAGCGTGTAAATGAGGTTGAGTTTATTAGAGAGCACCTCACGCTCACCCAGCAGTCTCCTACATGTGCTGCTGTGGAGAGTGTAAAAGACTTTGGGTTTATTAGAGAGTGCCTCACGTTCACCCATCAGTCTCCTACATGTGCTGCTGAGGAGAGTGTAAATGAGGTTGGGTTTATTAGAGAGCACCTCACGCTTACCCAGCAGTCTCCTACATGTGCTGCTGAGGAGAGTGTAAATGAGGTTGGTTTATTAGAGAGCACCTCACGCTTACCCAGCAGTCTCCTACATGTGCTGCTGAGGAGAGTGTAAATGAGGTTGGGTTTATTAGAGAGCGCCTCACGCTCACCCAGCAGTCTCCTACATGTGCTGCTGAGGAGAGTGTAAAAGAGTTCGGGTTTATTAGAGAGCACCTCACGCTTACCCAGCAGTCTTCTACATGTGCTGCTGAGGAGTGTGTAAAAGAGTTCGGGTTTATTAGAGAGCACCTCACGCTTACCCAGCAGTCTTCTACATGTGCTGCTGAGGAGAGTGTAAAAGAGTTCGGGTTTATTAGAGAGCACCTCACGCTTACCCAGCAGTCTCCTACATGTGCTGCTGAGGAGAGTGTATATGAGGTTGGGTTTATTAGAGAGCACCTCACGCTTACCCAGCAGTCTCCTACATGTGCTGCTGAGGAGAGTGTAAATGAGGTTGGGTTTATTAGAGAGCACCTCACGCTTACCCAGCAGTCTCCTACATGTGCTGCTGAGGAGAGTGTAAATGAGGTTGGGTTTATTAGAGAGCACCTCACGCTTACCCAGCAGTCTCCTACATGTGCTGCTGAGGAGAGTGTAAAAGACTTTGGGTTTATTAGAGGGTGCCTCACGTTCACCCATCAGTCTCCTACATGTGCTGCTGCGGAGAGTGTAAAAGACTTTGGGTTTATTAGAGAGTGCCTCACGTTCACCCATCAGTCTCCTACATGTGCTGCTGCGGAGAGTGTAAAAGAGTTCGGGTTTATTAGAGAGCACCTCGTGCTTACCCAGGAGTCTCCTACATGTGCTGCTGAGGAGAGTGTAAATGAGGTTGGGTTTATTAGAGAGCGCCTCACGCTCACCCAGCAGTCTCCTACATGTGCTGCTGAGGAGAGTGTAAATGAGGTTGGGTTTATTAGAGAGCGCCTCACGATCACCCATCAGTCTCCTACATGTGCTGCTGAGGAGAGTGTTAATGAGGTTGGGTTTATTAGAGAGCGCCTCACGCTCACCCAGCAGTCTCCTACATGTGCTGCTGAGGAGAGTGTAAATGAGATTGGGTTCATTAGAGCGCCTCACGCTCACCCATCAGTCTCCTACATGTGCTGCTGAGGAGAGTGTAAATGAGGTTGGGTTTATTAAAGAGCGCCTCACGCTCACCCAGCAGTCTCCTACATGTGCTGCTGGAGCGTGTAAATGAGGTTGAGTTTATTAGAGTGCCTCACGCTTACCCAGCAGTCTTCTACATGTGCTGCTGAGGAGAGTCTAAAAGACTTTGGGTTTATTAGAGAGTGCCTCACGCTTACCCAGCAGTCTCCTACATGTGCTGCTGAGGAGAGTGTAAATGAGGTTGGGTTTATTAGAGAGCGCCTCACACTCACCCAGCAGTCTCCTACATGTGCTGCTGAGGAGAGTGTAAATGAGGTTGGGTTTATTAGAGATCACCTCATGCTTACCCAGGAGTCTCCTACATGTGCTGCTGAGGAGAGTGTAAATGAGGTTGGGTTTATTAGAGAGCGCCTCACGTTCACCCAGCAGTCTCCTACATGTGCTGCTGAGGAGAGTGTAAATGAGGTTGGGTTTATTAGAGAGCGCCTCACACTTACCCAGGAGTCTCCTACATGTGCTGCTGAGAAGAGTGTAAATGAGGTTGGGTTTATTAGAGAGCACCTCACGCTTACCCAGCAGTCTTCTACATGTGCTGCTGAGGAGAGTGTAAATGAGGTTGGGTTTATTAGAGAGCGCCTCACGCTTACCCAGGAGTCTCCTACATGTGCTGCTGAGGAGAGTGTAAATGAGGTTGGGTTTATTAGAGAGCACCTCACGCTTACACAGCAGTCTCCTACATGTGCTGCTGAGGAGAGTGTAAATGAGGTTGGGCTTATTAGAGAGCACCTCACGCTTACCCAGCAGTGTTCTACATGTGCTGCTGAGGAGAGTGTAAAAGAGTTTGGGTTTATTAGAGAGCACCTCCCGCTTACCCAGCAGTCTCCTACATGTGCTGCTGAGGAGAGTGTAAATGAGGTTGGGTTTATTAGAGAGCACCTCACGCTTACCCAGCAGTCTCCTACATGTGCTGCTGAGGAGAGTGTAAATGAGGTTGCTTTATTAGAGAGCGCCCCACGCTTACCCAGCAGCCTCCTACATGTGCTGCTGAGGAGAGTGTAAATGAGGTTGGGTTTATTAGAGAGCGCCTCACCCTTACCCAGCAGTCTCCTACATGTGCTGCTGAGGAGAGTGTAAATGAGGTTGGGTTTATTAGAGAGTGTCTCACGCTTACCCAGCAGTCTCCTACATGTGCTGCTGAGGAGAGTGTAACTGAGGTTGGGTTTATTAGAGAGTGCCTCACGCTCACCCATCAGTCTTCTACATGTGCTGCTGAGGAGAGTGTAAAAGACTTTGGGTTTATTAGAGGGTGCCTCACGTTCACCCATCAGTCTCCTACATGTGCTGCTGAGAAGAGTGTAAATGAGGTTGGGTTTATTAGAGAACGCCTCACGCTCACCCAGCAGTCTCCTACATGTGCTGCTGAGGAGAGTGTAAATAAGGTTGGGTTTATTAGAGAGCACCTCACGCTCACCCAGCAGTCTCCTACATGTGCTGCTGAGGAGAGTGTAAAAGACTTTGGGTTTATTAGAGGGTGCCTCACGTTCACCCATCAGTCTCCTACATGTGCTGCTGCGGAGAGTGTAAAAGACTTTGGGTTTATTAGAGAGTGCCTCACGTTCACCCATCAGTCTCCTACATGTGCTGCTGAGGAGAGTGTAAATGAGGTTGGGTTTATTAGAGAGCGCCTCACGCTCACCCAGCAGTCTCCTACATGTGCTGCTGAGGAGAGTGTAAATGAGGTTGGGTTTATTAGAGAGCGCCTCACGATCACCCATCAGTCTCCTACATGTGCTGCTGAGGAGAGTGTTAATGAGGTTGGGTTTATTAGAGAGCGCCTCACGCTCACCCAGCAGTCTCGTACATGTGCTGCTGAGGAGAGTGTAAATGAGATTTTGTTCATTAGAGCGCCTCACGCTCACCCATCAGTCTCCTACATGTGCTGCTGAGGAGAGTGTAAATGAGGTTGGGTTTATTAGAGAGCGCCTCACGCTCACCCAGCAGTCTCCTACATGTGCTGCTGGAGCGTGTAAATGAGGTTGAGTTTATTAGAGAGCACCTCACGCTCACCCAGCAGTCTCCTACATGTGCTGCTGCGGAGAGTGTAAAAGACTTTGGGTTTATTAGAGAGTGCCTCACGTTCACCCATCAGTCTCCTACATGTGCTGCTGAGGAGAGTGTAAATGAGGTTGGGTTTATTAGAGAGCACCTCACGCTTACCCAGCAGTCTCCTACATGTGCTGCTGAGGAGAGTGTAAATGAGGTTGGGTTTATTAGAGAGCGCCTCACGCTTACCCAGCAGTCTCCTACATGTGCTGCTGAGGAAAGTGTAAATGAGGTTGGTTTATTAGGGAGCACCTCACGCTTACCCAGCAGTCTCCTACATGTGCTGCTGAGGAGAGTGTTAATGAGGTTGGGTTTATTAGAGAGCGCCTCACGCTCACCCAGCAGTCTCGTACATGTGCTGCTGAGGAGAGTGTAAATGAGATTGGGTTCATTAGAGCACCTCACGCTTACCCAGCAGTCTCCTACATGTGCTGCTGAGGAGAGTGTAAAAGACTTTGGGTTTATTAGAGGGTGCCTCACGTTCACCCATCAGTCTCCTACATGTGCTGCTGCGGAGAGTGTAAAAGACTTTGGGTTTATTAGAGAGTGCCTCACGTTCACCCATCAGTCTCCTACA
Source organism: Lissotriton helveticus (assembly GCF_964261635.1). Classification (NCBI taxonomy): domain Eukaryota; kingdom Metazoa; phylum Chordata; class Amphibia; order Caudata; family Salamandridae; genus Lissotriton; species Lissotriton helveticus. The sequence goes on along the minus strand of NW_027611694.1, from coordinate 1,207,129 downwards.
TGTGCTGCTGCGGAGAGTGTAAAAGAGTTCGGGTTTATTAGAGAGCACCTCGTGCTTACCCAGGAGTCTCCTACATGTGCTGCTGAGGAGAGTGTAAATGAGGTTGGGTTTCTTAGAGAGCGCCTCACGCTCACCCAGCAGTCTCCTACATGTGCTGCTGAGGAGAGTGTAAATGAGGTTGGGTTTATTAGAGAGCGCCTCACGATCACCCATCAGTCTCCTACATGTGCTGCTGAGGAGAGTGTTAATGAGGTTGGGTTTATTAGAGAGCGCCTCACGCTCACCCAGCAGTCTCCTACATGTGCTGCTGAGGAGAGTGTAAATGAGATTGGGTTCATTAGAGCGCCTCACGCTCACCCATCAGTCTCCTACATGTGCTGCTGAGGAGAGTGTAAATGAGGTTGGGTTTATTAGAGAGCGCCTCACGCTCACCCAGCAGTCTCCTACATGTGCTGCTGGAGCGTGTAAATGAGGTTGAGTTTATTAGAGAGCACCTCACGCTCACCCAGCAGTCTCCTACATGTGCTGCTGTGGAGAGTGTAAAAGACTTTGGGTTTATTAGAGAGTGCCTCACGTTCACCCATCAGTCTCCTACATGTGCTGCTGAGGAGAGTGTAAATGAGGTTGGGTTTATTAGAGAGCACCTCACGCTTACCCAGCAGTCTCCTACATGTGCTGCTGAGGAGAGTGTAAATGAGGTTGGTTTATTAGAGAGCACCTCACGCTTACCCAGCAGTCTCCTACATGTGCTGCTGAGGAGAGTGTAAATGAGGTTGGGTTTATTAGAGAGCGCCTCACGCTCACCCAGCAGTCTCCTACATGTGCTGCTGAGGAGAGTGTAAAAGAGTTCGGGTTTATTAGAGAGCACCTCACGCTTACCCAGCAGTCTTCTACATGTGCTGCTGAGGAGTGTGTAAAAGAGTTCGGGTTTATTAGAGAGCACCTCACGCTTACCCAGCAGTCTTCTACATGTGCTGCTGAGGAGAGTGTAAAAGAGTTCGGGTTTATTAGAGAGCACCTCACGCTTACCCAGCAGTCTCCTACATGTGCTGCTGAGGAGAGTGTATATGAGGTTGGGTTTATTAGAGAGCACCTCACGCTTACCCAGCAGTCTCCTACATGTGCTGCTGAGGAGAGTGTAAATGAGGTTGGGTTTATTAGAGAGCACCTCACGCTTACCCAGCAGTCTCCTACATGTGCTGCTGAGGAGAGTGTAAATGAGGTTGGGTTTATTAGAGAGCACCTCACGCTTACCCAGCAGTCTCCTACATGTGCTGCTGAGGAGAGTGTAAAAGACTTTGGGTTTATTAGAGGGTGCCTCACGTTCACCCATCAGTCTCCTACATGTGCTGCTGCGGAGAGTGTAAAAGACTTTGGGTTTATTAGAGAGTGCCTCACGTTCACCCATCAGTCTCCTACATGTGCTGCTGCGGAGAGTGTAAAAGAGTTCGGGTTTATTAGAGAGCACCTCGTGCTTACCCAGGAGTCTCCTACATGTGCTGCTGAGGAGAGTGTAAATGAGGTTGGGTTTATTAGAGAGCGCCTCACGCTCACCCAGCAGTCTCCTACATGTGCTGCTGAGGAGAGTGTAAATGAGGTTGGGTTTATTAGAGAGCGCCTCACGATCACCCATCAGTCTCCTACATGTGCTGCTGAGGAGAGTGTTAATGAGGTTGGGTTTATTAGAGAGCGCCTCACGCTCACCCAGCAGTCTCCTACATGTGCTGCTGAGGAGAGTGTAAATGAGATTGGGTTCATTAGAGCGCCTCACGCTCACCCATCAGTCTCCTACATGTGCTGCTGAGGAGAGTGTAAATGAGGTTGGGTTTATTAAAGAGCGCCTCACGCTCACCCAGCAGTCTCCTACATGTGCTGCTGGAGCGTGTAAATGAGGTTGAGTTTATTAGAGTGCCTCACGCTTACCCAGCAGTCTTCTACATGTGCTGCTGAGGAGAGTCTAAAAGACTTTGGGTTTATTAGAGAGTGCCTCACGCTTACCCAGCAGTCTCCTACATGTGCTGCTGAGGAGAGTGTAAATGAGGTTGGGTTTATTAGAGAGCGCCTCACACTCACCCAGCAGTCTCCTACATGTGCTGCTGAGGAGAGTGTAAATGAGGTTGGGTTTATTAGAGATCACCTCATGCTTACCCAGGAGTCTCCTACATGTGCTGCTGAGGAGAGTGTAAATGAGGTTGGGTTTATTAGAGAGCGCCTCACGTTCACCCAGCAGTCTCCTACATGTGCTGCTGAGGAGAGTGTAAATGAGGTTGGGTTTATTAGAGAGCGCCTCACACTTACCCAGGAGTCTCCTACATGTGCTGCTGAGAAGAGTGTAAATGAGGTTGGGTTTATTAGAGAGCACCTCACGCTTACCCAGCAGTCTTCTACATGTGCTGCTGAGGAGAGTGTAAATGAGGTTGGGTTTATTAGAGAGTGCCTCACGCTTACCCAGGAGTCTCCTACATGTGCTGCTGAGGAGAGTGTAAATGAGGTTGGGTTTATTAGAGAGCACCTCACGCTTACACAGCAGTCTCCTACATGTGCTGCTGAGGAGAGTGTAAATGAGGTTGGGCTTATTAGAGAGCACCTCACGCTTACCCAGCAGTGTTCTACATGTGCTGCTGAGGAGAGTGTAAAAGAGTTTGGGTTTATTAGAGAGCACCTCCCGCTTACCCAGCAGTCTCCTACATGTGCTGCTGAGGAGAGTGTAAATGAGGTTGGGTTTATTAGAGAGCACCTCACGCTTACCCAGCAGTCTCCTACATGTGCTGCTGAGGAGAGTGTAAATGAGGTTGCTTTATTAGAGAGCGCCCCACGCTTACCCAGCAGCCTCCTACATGTGCTGCTGAGGAGAGTGTAAATGAGGTTGGGTTTATTAGAGAGCGCCTCACCCTTACCCAGCAGTCTCCTACATGTGCTGCTGAGGAGAGTGTAAATGAGGTTGGGTTTATTAGAGAGTGTCTCACGCTTACCCAGCAGTCTCCTACATGTGCTGCTGAGGAGAGTGTAACTGAGGTTGGGTTTATTAGAGAGTGCCTCACGCTCACCCATCAGTCTTCTACATGTGCTGCTGAGGAGAGTGTAAAAGACTTTGGGTTTATTAGAGGGTGCCTCACGTTCACCCATCAGTCTCCTACATGTGCTGCTGAGAAGAGTGTAAATGAGGTTGGGTTTATTAGAGAACGCCTCACGCTCACCCAGCAGTCTCCTACATGTGCTGCTGAGGAGAGTGTAAATAAGGTTGGGTTTATTAGAGAGCACCTCACGCTCACCCAGCAGTCTCCTACATGTGCTGCTGAGGAGAGTGTAAAAGACTTTGGGTTTATTAGAGGGTGCCTCACGTTCACCCATCAGTCTCCTACATGTGCTGCTGCGGAGAGTGTAAAAGACTTTGGGTTTATTAGAGAGTGCCTCACGTTCACCCATCAGTCTCCTACATGTGCTGCTGAGGAGAGTGTAAATGAGGTTGGGTTTATTAGAGAGCGCCTCACGCTCACCCAGCAGTCTCCTACATGTGCTGCTGAGGAGAGTGTAAATGAGGTTGGGTTTATTAGAGAGCGCCTCACGATCACCCATCAGTCTCCTACATGTGCTGCTGAGGAGAGTGTTAATGAGGTTGGGTTTATTAGAGAGCGCCTCACGCTCACCCAGCAGTCTCGTACATGTGCTGCTGAGGAGAGTGTAAATGAGATTTTGTTCATTAGAGCGCCTCACGCTCACCCATCAGTCTCCTACATGTGCTGCTGAGGAGAGTGTAAATGAGGTTGGGTTTATTAGAGAGCGCCTCACGCTCACCCAGCAGTCTCCTACATGTGCTGCTGGAGCGTGTAAATGAGGTTGAGTTTATTAGAGAGCACCTCACGCTCACCCAGCAGTCTCCTACATGTGCTGCTGCGGAGAGTGTAAAAGACTTTGGGTTTATTAGAGAGTGCCTCACGTTCACCCATCAGTCTCCTACATGTGCTGCTGAGGAGAGTGTAAATGAGGTTGGGTTTATTAGAGAGCACCTCACGCTTACCCAGCAGTCTCCTACATGTGCTGCTGAGGAGAGTGTAAATGAGGTTGGGTTTATTAGAGAGCGCCTCACGCTTACCCAGCAGTCTCCTACATGTGCTGCTGAGGAAAGTGTAAATGAGGTTGGTTTATTAGGGAGCACCTCACGCTTACCCAGCAGTCTCCTACATGTGCTGCTGAGGAGAGTGTTAATGAGGTTGGGTTTATTAGAGAGCGCCTCACGCTCACCCAGCAGTCTCGTACATGTGCTGCTGAGGAGAGTGTAAATGAGATTGGGTTCATTAGAGCACCTCACGCTTACCCAGCAGTCTCCTACATGTGCTGCTGAGGAGAGTGTAAAAGACTTTGGGTTTATTAGAGGGTGCCTCACGTTCACCCATCAGTCTCCTACATGTGCTGCTGCGGAGAGTGTAAAAGACTTTGGGTTTATTAGAGAGTGCCTCACGTTCACCCATCAGTCTCCTACATGTGCTGCTGCGGAGAGTGTAAAAGAGTTCGGGTTTATTAGAGAGCACCTCGTGCTTACCCAGGAGTCTCCTACATGTGCTGCTGAGGAGAGTGTAAATGAGGTTGGGTTTCTTAGAGAGCGCCTCACGCTCACCCAGCAGTCTCCTACATGTGCTGCTGAGGAGAGTGTAAATGAGGTTGGGTTTATTAGAGAGCGCCTCACGATCACCCATCAGTCTCCTACATGTGCTGCTGAGGAGAGTGTTAATGAGGTTGGGTTTATTAGAGAGCGCCTCACGCTCACCCAGCAGTCTCCTACATGTGCTGCTGAGGAGAGTGTAAATGAGATTGGGTTCATTAGAGCGCCTCACGCTCACCCATCAGTCTCCTACATGTGCTGCTGAGGAGAGTGTAAATGAGGTTGGGTTTATTAGAGAGCGCCTCACGCTCACCCAGCAGTCTCCTACATGTGCTGCTGGAGCGTGTAAATGAGGTTGAGTTTATTAGAGAGTGCCTCACGCTTACCCAGCAGTCTTCTACATGTGCTGCTGAGGAGAGTCTAAAAGACTTTGGGTTTATTAGAGAGTGCCTCACGCTTACCCAGCAGTCTCCTACATGTGCTGCTGAGGAGAGTGTAAATGAGGTTGGGTTTATTAGAGAGCGCCTCACACTCACCCAGCAGTCTCCTACATGTGCTGCTGAAGAGAGTGTAAATGAGGTTGGGTTTATTAGAGATCACCTCATGCTTACCCAGAAGTCTCCTACATGTGCTGCTGAGGAAAGTGTAAATGAGGTTGGGTTTATTAGAGAGCGCCTCACGTTCACCCAGCAGTCTCCTACATGTGCTGCTGAGGAGAGTGTAAATGAGGTTGGGTTTATTAGAGAGCGCCTCACACTTACCCAGGAGTCTCCTACATGTGCTGCTGAGAAGAGTGTAAATGAGGTTGGGTTTATTAGAGAGCACCTCACGCTTACCCAGCAGTCTTCTACATGTGCTGCTGAGGAGAGTGTAAATGAGGTTGGGTTTATTAGAGAGCGCCTCACGCTTACCCAGGAGTCTCCTACATGTGCTGCTGAGGAGAGTGTAAATGAGGTTGGGTTTATTAGAGAGCACCTCACGCTTACCCAGCAGTCTCCTACATGTGCTGCTGAGGAGAGTGTAAATGAGGTTGCTTTATTAGAGAGCGCCCCACGCTTACCCAGCAGCCTCCTACATGTGCTGCTGAGGAGAGTGTAAATGAGGTTGGGTTTATTAGAGAGCGCCTCACCCTTACCCAGCAGTCTCCTACATGTGCTGCTGAGGAGAGTGTAAATGAGGTTGGGTTTATTAGAGAGTGTCTCACGCTTACCCAGCAGCCTCCTACATGTGCTGCTGAGGAGAGTGTAACTGAGGTTGGGTTTATTAGAGAGTGCCTCACGCTCACCCATCAGTCTTCTACATGTGCTGCTGAGGAGAGTGTAAAAGACTTTGGGTTTATTAGAGGGTGCCTCACGTTCACCCATCAGTCTCCTACATGTGCTGCTGAGGAGAGTGTAAATGAGGTTGGGTTTATTAGAGAGCACCTCACGCTCACCCAGCAGTCTCCTGCATGTGCTGCTGAGGAGAGTGTAAATGAGGTTGGGTTTATTAGAGAGCGCCTCACGATCACCCATCAGTCTCCTACATGTGCTGCTGAGGAGAGTGTTAATGAGGTTGGGTTTATTAGAGAGCGCCTCACGCTCACCCAGCAGTCTCGTACATGTGCTGCTGAGGAGAGTGTAAATGAGATTGGGTTCATTAGAGTGCCTCACGCTCACCCATCAGTCTCCTACATGTGCTGCTGAGGAGAGTGTAAATGAGGTTGGGTTTATTAGAGAGCGCCTCACGCTCACCCAGCAGTCTCCTACATGTGCTGCTGGAGCGTGTAAATGAGGTTGAGTTTATTAGAGAGCACCTCGCGCTCACCCAGCAGTCTCCTACATGTGCTGCTGCGGAGAGTGTAAAAGACTTTGGGTTTATTAGAGAGTGCCTCACGTTCACCCATCAGTCTCCTACATGTGCTGCTGAGGAGAGTGTAAATGAGGTTTGGTTTATTAGAGAGCACCTCACGCTTACCCAGCAGTCTCCTACATGTGCTGCTGAGGAGAGTGTAAATCAGGTTGGGTTTATTAGAGAGCGCCTCACGCTTACCCAGCAGTCTCCTACATGTGCTGCTGAGGAGAGTGTAAATGAGGTTGGTTTATTAGAGAGCACCTCACGCTTACCCAGCAGTCTCCTACATGTGCTGCTGAGGAGAGTGTAAATGAGGTTGGGTTTATTAGAGAGCGCCTCACGCTCACCCAGCAGTCTCCTACATGTGCTGCTGAGGAGAGTGTAAAAGAGTTCGGGTTTATTAGAGAGCACCTCACGCTTACCCAGCAGTCTTCTACATGTGCTGCTGAGGAGTGTGTAAAAGAGTTCTGGTTTATTAGAGAGCACCTCACGCTTACCCAGCAGTCTTCTACATGTGCTGCTGAGGAGAGTGTAAAAGAGTTCGGGTTTATTAGAGAGCACCTCACGCTTACCCAGCAGTCTCCTACATGTGCTGCTGAGGAGAGTGTATATGAGGTTGGGTTTATTAGAGAGCACCTCACGCTTACCCAGCAGTCTCCTACATGTGCTGCTGAGGAGAGTGTAAATGAGGTTGGG